>NC_061865.1:10469533-10800334 GCF_907164915.1 Impatiens glandulifera | reverse complement strand
CACTTTTTATTTTTACTGATTCGATTGGATTGGGGTTTGTGAATGGTTTTCTTTGTAGGCTACTTGTTCTTTCTTCAGAGAGCCTGCTGAATTTGAACCTGATCCTAACTTGTCTTTAGGAGAGCTTGCAGCTCTCGACATGTGCCAGAAGAGGGCTATATTTAAGCCGATGACTGCTGAAGAGCGACAAAAACTGAAACAGATTTGTGGGGGGTCTTGGAAATTAGTCCTGAGATTCTTGCTGGCCGGAGAATTGTGTACCCGTAGGGAGAAATCGCAGGCGATAGCTGGCCCCGGTCATAGTATTGCTGTAACTTCGAAAGGTGCGGTTTACTCTTTCGGGTCCAACAGTTCCGGCCAGCTTGGACATGGCAATACTGAAGAGGAGTATCGCCCGCAGCCTATCAGGTAGTTTTTGTAGTTGAAATAATCACTTTTAAAGTATCAATGCAAAGTTCAGACTTCCTCAAGGGAACAGACCCTGGTTTTCAAAATAGCTTATTTTGGGTCGTGTTGGTTATTTTGTTCCAGACTTGGACACATTCTTGAATATCCATGCCTCTTTGTTACTTCTGTTTGTTTTACCTTGTTTTACCCAAAGATTCTTGTTTTTGTTTCCTTCCAGACCTGCAACATTTGTATAGTTTTTTAACCTTTTTGTTTGTTGTTGTTGTACAGGTCTCTTCATGGAATAAGAATTATTCAAGCGGCGGCTGGTGCTGGGAGGACAATGCTGATAAGTGATGCGGGAAAAGCATACGCCTTTGGGAAGGATTCGTTTGGAGAAGCCGAATACGGTGTTCAAGGAAACAAGCTGGTTACATCTCCTCAGCTTGTGGAGTCTTTAAGAGACGTGTTTGTTGTACAGGCAGCGATTGGGAATTTCTTCACTGCTGTTTTATCAAGAGAAGGTAGGGTTTACACCTTCTCTTGGGGGAATGAGACGAAACTCGGTCATCAAACCGAGCTGACCGACTTGGAGCCTCGTCCTTTACTAGGCGAACTCGAAACAATTCCCGTTGTTCAGATTGCTGCCGGTTATTGTTACCTTCTAGCATTAGCATGCCAACCAGACCGCATGTCAGTTTACTCGGTTGGATGTGGTTTAGGCGGGAAACTTGGACATGGGTCGAGAACCGACGAGAAGTTGCCGAGGCTGATTCAACAATTTCAGACTTTGAACATCCAGCCAGCTGTGGTCGCGGCTGGAGCTTGGCATGCTGCGGTTGTGGGGAAGGATGGACGAGTTTGTACTTGGGGTTGGGGAAGGTATGGTTGCTTAGGGCACGGAAATGAAGAATGTGAGTCGGTCCCGAAAGTGGTTGAGGCTTTGAGCAATGTGAAGGCTGTTCACATCGCGACTGGAGATTACACGACGTTTGTTGTTTCGGAAGAGGGCGATGTTTACTCGTTTGGCTGTGGAGAATCATCCAGCCTCGGTCATAACAATGGAGTTGGAGTTGGAGGGGGAGGAGGAGCAGCAGCAGCAGATGGTGGACAGGTTTCTTCCTTCTAGTTTTGTCCGACATTGTTTATTTTCTGGTTAACCCATCAGGGTAACTTGGTATTGTTTGTTCTTTCCTACAGGGTAATCGGCATGCAAATGTGTTGAGCCCTCAAATGGTGGCGTCTTTGAAAGAGCTGAAAGAAAAAGTGGTGCAGATCAGCCTGACAAACTCTATATACTGGAATGCACATACATTTGCACTTACTGAATCAGGGAAGCTGTATGCGTTTGGGGCAGGGGATAAAGGACAGTTGGGAGTGGAGCTGGCGGCTAACCAGACGGAGAGGCCGAGCCCTGAGGTGGTTGGAGTGGATCTCAGCTTAAGCTAAAGCTAGACAGAACATGGATGGATTGGTCTTCTATTCTCTTTTAACATTATTGAAGCAAAAGATGATTTGGTGGTTTGTTTATTGTCTCTGTAAATAGGAACAAGTAAACAACAAAGGGTTGGCTTTGTAAAAAAGAATGGACTTTTGGGTAAGGAGTCAATCTGGGGGTAATGGGTCTCAGTAAATCTGCATTAGGGTTAAAAAGAAAAAAGAAGTGGAAGATCAGGATTACTGAAGGGTAGCCGTAAATAGTTTATAAATTGTGGATATTCAGTTTCTCTAACATTGTTGCTTTCTTTAGTTTAATTTAATTTGGTCTTCAAGGTTTGACCCTAAACTGCCCTAATCTTATATTCAGCTTCTTTATTATTTATCCTAAAATGGGCCAGCAAATCATTGCTCAATAATTGTACTATTATGGTCTTAAGGTTTATTTGGATAAGGAGAAATTCAATGTTAATTCTTATATAAATGAAAAAGATATTTATTTTTTCTCTTCTATAAATAATATACTCAAAATTGAAAAATATACAACTTTGTCATAAAATTTGGTTCCCAAATATACAAAGCTAACTTAAACCTAGACTTAACTAAATTAAATAGATATAACCAAATTGTAATTATGAGTTAGTTAAAGTCCCAAGCACTTGAAATCATTTTCTATCTATAAGCCCAACTAAGTTTGTTGTAATTGGTAGTGACATAGAAAACTACTAAACAACTTCAAATTTGGAAATCGTTCAAAAGTTAAGTTTGAACATACATAAAGTTGTTCAAAATTAACTAAGAAAGCAACAAGTGTAGAGCGATCTATTAATAGAACGGTTACAATTGACGCACTCACCTCAAATGAGAGAAAGTATGAGGTATTCTTGTAATCTCTTATCTTATGAGATGTTTATGAATTTTGATGCAAATAAAGAAATGATCCAATTGTCACATTCTAATTTTACAAATATTGTTTTAAAACAATTTTGGTTCTTTATTATTAGGATTGCTTTAAAGGTTACAATGAAAAGTGCATTTAGTAGTTTACTATGTTAGTCTTGATGACAACAAACCTAAGTAATACTATGACTTTGTCGCAATAGCTTATATCTTAGCTAAGTAAAGTCTATGCTTAGTTAAGGTAGCATATCCGGGAAATGGATATTTGGGAATGAGAATTAGAACAGAGTTGTATATTTTTCAATTGTTTATTGATGAGTTGAAATAAGTGAGGTTTGTATTAGAGAAAAAAAATAAAAATTGTTCAATTCTATTAGAATGGGTAGACATTAAATTACAATTAAGTAGTTTTTCAAATATAAGAATCCAATTGTAATTCAACGTCAACAATTTCAATTCTCCTAGATCAAACACATCCTTAAGGATTAGAATAGTGACTTTTGACAACATGGTCATAATCAATTAATCACATTGGGTGGTTGGTACTGTTCTTGAGAAAGACAAATATACCCTTGGAATATTCTAGTATGCTAACTTTATTGAAATTAACTATATAAAGTAAAACAAAGTTATGACACTTGCTAAAGCATGTCCCTTTCTTAAGTCTCACTCATTATTCATTTTACACTCTAACTTAACTAAACCTAGATACTAATACAAATAGCAATCAAATTAAATCATTGAAGGAATCAACAAGAAGAAAAGTATGTAGAGAATAAAAATAAAGCTAGAATGAATAACATATTATCCTCCTCAGTAACTTACCTCCACGAATGAATATGGTTACATCCCTTGAATTGGCAGTGTTCGATTTAAAGCATCCAATGTTTTGTTGTGCCAAACGATTTTTCACACACCAAACCAGCCTACAAATAAGAGCAAACTATGAAATCAGTGTTTCTAGTGCCAAACATGAAGCCTGTTAATGAATTTAAGAAATAAGTATCAATTTGTTAGAGAGAATTTTAGGGTTAGGTTTTCTAACCCTTAATAAGTCGACGGATTGTTAACGAAGTTGGCAGGTTCGGTAATTTCGTTGTTAATAAGCTGTATTCACACAGCAGGTTTTTTAGTCTGGAATAAGTTGTTACACAGCATATGAAAGGTCTTGTAGCAGTTGAGTAACTGCATTAGTTATAACAGAAGGACAGTAACAGCTGGTCTTGCCAGCTGGCAAAGGCAGTTGGGCATATTGATTAACTCTTCCTATTCTCATTCTGATCTCTTCTAACCTCTTCTTCCCAATTATTCTCATTCTCTACTCTTCTAATCTCTCATCTTATCGGCAGTTACTAAGGTATTGTCAACCCTAGATTACATATTGTATATTTATAGTTCTCATAATACATTGGTATCAGAGCGACATTCTTGGCAATATGGTGGAAACACGTATCGACGGATAGTTTAATGAAAATCATAAACATAGTTAGGCGTATGAATGAATAAAGTGCAGTGAGTTGTCAAAATGAATTTTCCAAAATTCTTTGGAGAAAATGTCGAAGATGTTGAAGACTAGATTTATGAGGCAGAAAGATTTTTTCGGGTTAACGACACACTTGAAGAAGACGAGGTTCATCTTGCGACAAGTCACATGAGGGAAAAGGCACTACGATGGCTTAGGGAACACGTGGTCATGAAAACTCTCAGCAGAGGATTGACGTGGAGAGAGCTAAAACAACTATTGCGACGTGAGTTTGGATCATGTGTCAGGGACGATCCACGACATATACAAAAGAAAGTGCAACCAGAACCGTGAAAGGTAATCGCGGAACAGTGTCAACAAATAACCGACTTGTTAAAATCATGGAGGATCGCTGATGAAATTAAAAGACAGAAACAAAAGGCCGATGAAGAAATAACAAGGCAAAAATGGGAAAACGATCGTCAAAAATTGATAGTCGAATCCGATGAGTTATTGGAAGATGACAAGCAACCTGTAGAAGATGTTGGACAATCGATACATTCCACATTGACACATTCACAATCGATGCCTTCCCCATTGACATATTCGGCTCTAAACAAAGACGAAACCTCTTTTAATGATGATTGTTCTAAAGTGGAAGACGCACCTCCTGTTGAAGACTTTTGTTTTGGAAAAAGAAATGGAGACTTCAAATACTCATGATATCAAACACGACAATCTCAGTCTCGATGAAGAAATCTACGATAATTCAAGTTTTTCGATTATTTATTTGCAAGTCTCACATGTGTACGATGACAAAGAGAATGCGAAGACAACCTACGTTGGAAAAAAAGATCATTATCGGGTTAACTTGGGAGAAATAAAATTTAAAGAAATATTTGAAGATGTTTTGGGCCTTGAAGATAGGATGTTGTCGTTTGATCCCATTTCTCAAGCATACTTAGCGCCAAGTCCAAATTGCATCCAGATTTTGTGGTTCGAGAAATCTCAAGATGTTGGATCTTGCTCTCAGAAAATTTTATGGCATAAAACATGGATGAGATGCAAATACTTATTATGGTTTGAAGAACCACCAGATGCAAAGTTTTACAATTGTTCTTATGCCTTACAATTGGGAGATATTTTGAAACAATTTGTGTGGTTTGAAGAGCCACCAGATACTTGGGAGTGTCAGTTAAACCTTCATTTATTATCTACATGGGAGAATGAATCTTGGTTGGAACATGAATTTCCAAAAACTTTGGTTTGTTGGAAATAAGTTGGCTTCTTCTTTTAATTGTGTTGTTCGTGGTCGAACAAATATTGAAGGGGAGGCTAATGTTACGAGGGGAAATGCAGTAGTCAATCCTCATATTCCTATCCTACAAGAGGACAGCCTTGTGGAACCAGTGGCAATTCTAGATGAGAGAATTGTTTGGAAGGATGGAGTCAGTATGGGACAATTCCTGATTATGTGGTCTAACGCTTCAGATGATGATGCTAGCTGGGAGGAAGAGTCATGGTTGATGACAAAGTATCCTCAATTTGTGTTGACGGTGGGACTTGGGAGACACAGCTTCTTTCAATCAACTTGTTCGTGGGCGAACAAGTGTTGATGAGGAGGCTAATGTTACGAGAGGATTTTAGGGTTAGGTTTTCTAACCCTTAATAAGTCGACGGATTGTTAACGAAGTCGACAGGTTCCGACAGGTTCGGTAATTTCGTTGTATTCACACAGCAGGTTTTTTAGTCTGGAATAAGCTGTTACACAGCATATGAAAGGTCTTGTAGCAGTTGAGTAACTCTTCAGGTAACCCTGATTAACTCTTCCTATTCTCATTCTGTATCTCTTCTAATCTCTTCTTCCTATCAATTGCTGCAATTATTCTCATTCTCTACTCTTCTAATCTCTCAGTTACTAAGATATTGTCAACCCTAGATTACATATTGTATACGTATAGTTCTCATAATATCACAATTACACATCTCAGATCACTGGAGTTGCACAACATTCATCCATGAGGTGAACAACTGGAAATTTAGAAAGATGGAGGCCATGATTGATGTGGGTTTTTTCAGATTAATTCCACATCGCTCACCATTGGAAACAGAATCTAATCAATCATCAACCAAAATACCCTATTTTTTTGTTTGTTATATTTGTGTCTAATGTCCTTTTAGCAAAGTAAGATTTTCAATGACCCAAGATCAAACAAGGCCATAAAGTATTTGAAAATTAAAAAACTATTCATCAATCAAAGTACAGATCATGCCAAAGGGAAAATGAGCATTTTCATTTTGTTAGATTTTTGTGTTTATGAGCTGTGTTTGCGATTGTGGGGGGTATCACAAGAAAATACATTTCCTAGCTTTTCTGGGGTCAATTCTTGAAACCCAAGTACAATTTCCCACCTAAGACATAAAGATATCATTTCATAACTTGAGAGGGGGCACATTATAAGAAATGTCAGATATGTTATAGAATTTCAGCTAATATCATTTTAATACTGACCTGTAGCTATTGCTATGCTCCAACTCTACACGACCAACCCAATGAACAGAAGGCAGGATTCAATGCATCAACATGTGATTGCTTTGTCGCTAAAACCCCATTGGAAGATTACCTCTGTCGCACCAACATCCTGCATTTCATGATGTGCAAGTAAAATTGAAAATTCGAAGAAAAAAAAATTACATGCACATGAAACATTATACAAGCAACAAAGTCAGCATTCCTTCCAAAATAAGAATCTGGGCAGAGAACAACAACAAAAACTAAAGAAAACAATCCATGAAATTTTACCTTGCACTTCTGAACCATTTCATCGAAGTATTGCTGCTCTTGCTTATGTAGAGTTTGGAATCTCCACATTGTCAATGTCAACCTTATGCTTGGTCTTTGGCTTAGGTGGCTCAAATGGGCAAGTTAAAATGGCTATTTTGGCATCTGTGGGTGGCTCATATCCTTGTCAACAGAGATACCATAGATTAGTTCGGTATCCTCCAACTTCCCACCTACTTTCCCTTCCACTTTAATCAACTCTAATTTCAGATCCTTCCTCTCCAAAATCTGCCACAACCATAACTGTTTTTACAGAAATCTCAGCCAAACTGTGCTTGCATCTATTGACACTGCTAGATGGGATTACAATATGATCCGATAAATTAGACTGCATACAGAAACCAACAAACAAATGAAAGAATGACATTAAGTGATGAACTTACATCTTAGACGACAATGTAGTCATTCAAGTTCGAACCAAATATTCTAGATTTGACTAGCTTAAAATCAAATCTATTATGAACTATATGCTCCAGATTTTCAACATCAACCCTGGAAGCCATTTCATAGCCCTCTGAAATCTGGAAAGGATGAATACCACATTCTATAAACTTCTCTGCCTGTTCTAGAAATGCACCAGCCATCACTACAACTCCATTCGTCCCATCTCCTACATTTTGCAATTTGATTATCAACATTCATTTGCCAGAATCCCAAAATAATAACATCAGATAATTGCACAGTTGACGTCAATTCAATCGGTTGTAAGTTGTAACATCATACGACTAAAATCAGTTGTAGAAGATTATTTAAGCTCATGTAATGTAAAAATGATAATAACAGTTTATTTTAATTAGTCAGATTAAAACTACTAATTTATAGGTGTAATTGATTGTAATAAAACTTGAATAATACAATTTTCCGTCTACATCTTCTTCTTCTTCAAGATTTTAACATGTAATAAGTTGACACCTATAAAAATTCTATGAATCATCTACAGCAGAGCATGTGAACTACATAATGATAAGAAAACAATAGATCGAAGATCAAACTGCCTTAAGGAGCATAATTAAGTAGCTAGCTAGCAACTTGGACATAAACTGAGATCAACAGTGTTTATATGTATAAGAGGAGAAAGAAATAACTGACGACGAATTCACCTTCGGAGCATTGAAGCATCTCGTTCATGCAGTTGGAGCCATGAGAGGTGCGAAGGATGCGAGAAATGGCCTTTCCAGACGAAATATTGGCCTCGATTTCTTCTCCTGCTCCTTTATTATTATTATTATTATGAACGGCCTCTGCTCTGAAGCTCGTCGAATGCTAACCTGAACTGTCTTCTTCCTTCAGCTCCAGATGCAGAATTGAATGGTGAATGAGAAGCAAATAGAAAGAAGGAATCACAGATTCACAGTGTATCTCTGCAAGTAGAGATTGAGAGAGAGAGAGTCTAAGCCCTAGAGAGAGAGACAGAGCTAGCTATATTCCAGGCTCCCGCTTCTTTTCAATTTGCTACTGAAATTTCTAAAGAAAAAAATATATATCTAAATATAAGGGAAATTGGACGAAATGACCCTAAAAATAGGCCTATTTGTCTCCGTGGTCATGTTTAATAAAATTTGATCTGATGACCACTTATTTTTTTTTTTGACGAATTTACCATTTTCGCGTAACGCTAAGTCACTTAGCGTTACGCTAAGTGGATTAGGTTTTATATAAAAACTCAAATTTTTTCATTTCCTTAATTTCTTTTCTCTCTCTTCTATCTTCTCTTGTTCGACGGTGGCGGCGAAGCGACGGCGAGGGCGCCTACGGAAAACAACATCAAATGAAAGATAAGTAAACTTAACCTAACCTGAATCGATTTTCATCATACACATCCATGTTTCAAACCCAAACTCTAACCCTAAATCGTTTAATCTATTCATATTGGTTAATATTTGTTTATATTTGGTTGATATTGGTTGATATTTGTTGGTATTTATTGATATTTGTTGATATTGGTTGATATTTGGTTCATTATTTTTCATATTGGTTGATATTTTGGTCATTATTGTTCATGATGATATTTGCAGCTCATTAGAGTTCCGTTTCAGGGAAGATTCGCGTCTCCCGTCTCGCTAAGCACTTAGCGATTCATTAAGCACTTAGCGTTATGCAAAGCACTTAACGTTTCGTTAAGCACTTAGCGTAACGCTAAGGCGCGCATATGAAAAGGTTTGACTGGTTATCAAAGAAGAATCTCAGAGCAGGATATTTCTTATGGGCAATGATTGCATATGGATTAGGTATTTGTCACTATCTCTATCATCATACTCACAAATTCACAATCTTGTTGGAAAATTACCAAACATAAAATTAAAAGTGATTTTTCTTCCTTTGGTTATGATCCAGATAGTGTAGTTTTGGTTACTTCATTTGGTTATACTCATTCAGCTTATTTGTACTTTCATAATCAAGATCTTATTGGAAAATTATCAATTATTTTCTCTTATCAAGATCTAAATTATAGTTTTCCCTTTTTTACTTCATTTGATACCTCATAATTCATGGGTTGTTGTTGTCTATGCAGGCACTTTGTTCACATTGAGAAGAAAACGAGGAGATCTCATAATCATGTGGACTAGAGGAGAACCGGAGAGGCCTTGCCCACACCATCAACTTGAAACCTCTCAATAAAGATCATTCCTAACCACGAATGAGAATACTACTACTAGGCTGATGTAACTCTTAGAACATGTTCTCATTATATATACTTATATAGGTAGTTATATAACCTCTGTAATTTTGTGTCCAACAGTGTCCAAATATGCTTCTTTTTAAAAAGATTTTTTCATAAAAACAATGCTAAACACAAAGATTACATCGACTATATCTAGAGTTGTTATTTGTTAATCTGAAAAAAATACTGAATTCCAATCCAGAATGCTACACCAAGACAAGATGCTAGTAAAATAGCAACAAGAAAATTGAAAGTTTTGTTTAGTAATATAACATATATTTAAAAGTTTGGTTTAAAACATCATTAGGAACACTATGAATAAAGTTTGGTTTAAAACATCATTATGATTGTAATGAAAATATGCAAAGAAAAAACTTTTAACTTGAAACATTGCATATGATCAAAGTAATTGTATCACAATTCACAACCAATTATTACAATTTATATTAACAAGTGCAATAGTTAGTTCCACCCTTTAAATTACTAGCAATATTGATGTCCATTCACCATCTTAATGATAAAACCTGCCACCTTTCCTTCTGCCATTGCTGTCCAATAATGACCAAAATGCATTTGTCTTTAGCATGTGTACTAGGAGCAGCAGCAGCAGCCGATGTTGTAGGTGAAACAACTTCCCATTCTACTCCACGAAGTGCGTTCGATTCCACCTCATTATTTGCCATTTATCGAGGCTTGAAGAGCACTCTAGATATAAGACCCCATAGAAAACAAAGAGAGTGACATATAAGATCTCAAAATGGTTTAGTACATATAACAATCTGAACAAAGATACAATTCAATCATGCAAGAAAGCACAAGATTTCCCTATAAAACATACCACTTGAAGCTTTCCATCTCTCTAAAGAGGAAAGTAAGACATCATCTAAAGCATAAGAAAAAAAACTGGTAAGGTATTAGTTGAAGAAACAATTAAAGGAACCACATTTATTTCATAATCTGGACCTTCCTCAGGTTTCAACTGACACATTAATTGAATAAACAATATTTCAATCCAGACTCTGCTTTTGGCCATAAAAGTCAGCATAAGATTTAGCTAAAACTGCAGATCGGGGTAAATAGATGTGATTGATGATTAAGAAAGAAATGAGAAGGTCTTAGCGAAACGCTAAGGCTTAGCGAAACGCTAAGTCTCATCGTGGTGCAGATGCAGATTCAAAAACAAAAACAGTGATTCGAAAATGCAGATGTGAAGATGATAAACGAACAACAAAAACATGAAGATATGAAACTTGAAGAGAATAAACGTACCAAGTGGGATGCTCGTGCTCGTCGTGGTGCTCGTCGTGGTGCTCATCGTCGCCGCAGAAGCCGCCTCCTATAGAGAGAAGGAGGAGAAGAGGGGAGAAGAGAGAGAAGAAGAAAAAAAGAAATGAAAAAAAATGGCTGGATTGTATTATATAGTAAGGGTATTCTGGACTTTTCACAGCGTCTCACTTCGCGAAACGCGAACACCCTTCGCGTTACGCGAAAAGGGTAAATTTGTCCAAAAAAAAATAAGTGGTCACCAGATCAAATATTATTAAACCTGACCACGGAGGCAAATAGGCCTATTTTTAGGGTCATTTCGTCCAATTTCCCAAATATAAAACTCAATTTTTATTAACTTATATTAATGTAATATTTTCCAAAAATACTAATAATATAAAAATTAAAATATTAAGAATTGTGAAATTAGAACTCTGTATTAATTATAATTTCTTATTCTTTTAAAATTCTCTATTTAACTAACATTTATAAATAAATAAAATATTAATGTTACTAATTTAACTATTAGTAAAAAATTTCAATTCACTAAAATTATTAAATTAGTGACATGAATAATTTTTTTAGTATTAATTTTTTATTTATTTATTTATAAATATTGCGTATATAATAAGTTAACGCGTTTGAAAACGTTATAACAAAACTTTATTTGGTATAATTTTAATCCTAATGAGTCTCAAATGGTACAGTTTAAAAAAAATGAAATTTAACATTTAAAGACAATATTTAATTTATTTGTTAAAAAAGTTTGTCAAAAAAAAAAAAATCATATTTGTTAGATAAAATTGATAAAAATAAATAATTTATTGTTTTACCCATACTTTTTATTTGTTTTAATAAAGTACCAAATTTTCTGAAATTAATTTCTTAAAATACTTAACTATTTATACTCTCTATTCCATACATTATTTGATAATTAATTATTTCTCTTTATTTATTTAAATTATAAATTAAGTATTTTACTACACATAATTAAAACTTTAAATTATAGAATTAATTTTACATTTATAGAATTATTTAATAATTATTTTTTAAAATATATAATTAATAAATTTTAAACATATAATTATTAAATCACATTGATATAAGCTGTCAAATTATTAAAATATAGTGTAGATTTTTTTTAGAATAACTTTCTTTAGAATTAAGAATTCAAACAAACTCTTAAGTTAAATTTTTAACACATACTATATCACACTATTTGAGATACAACTGAATTATTTCACAATTAATCAACATGATATATGAAATATGAAAATATGAGTTTAAGTCAATTTTTAGTCAAAAATAATTCACAAATATATTGTGTTTAGGAAGACATTAAAAAAAATATTGTGAAATTCATCTTATTGAACTTAGGCCTTGTTAAGGTTATTTAAATAATTTAGAAAGAGAAAATAATGATTATGTGTGATGATTTTGAAAAAATAATAATGTTTTTTTTTTGATAAAAAAGACAAGGTATTCATATATATAAATAAAATAAATAATAATAATTTAAAATAGATGATATTTTAGTATTTTAGTTAATGAATTGATTAATTTGATGCATGAGAGAGTGATGTGATAATTAATTTTGTTGAATTATTTGAAAAACCTAAATAAGAACAAGGCTTTAAACTAACTATCTTAACAGATTTACACAGTTTGTGGAAGATGGGAAAAAAATTGCATACTAGAAAAAGTTGATTTTAATTTTTAATGATAGTGAGTATTTTATTTTTTATATAATACATTTAATTTTAATTTAATGTTTATGCAATTTATTTTATTTTAATATTTAAACTATTTTTCATTTTAATGATTTAATTTAATATGGTTCAATAAATTTTAAAAGAAAATTAATTAAATATAATAAAATTTATAAAATTAATCATAAGTATTGACTATTTTATTTGACTCAATAAAAGAAAGAAAAAAAAAAGTAAAATAATATGTTTAGATGGAGTAGAGAAGTATAAAAAATTGGATATTTAAATTGAGCATAAATTGTGGTATTTTAGAAAATAAACTATAAACATGACAGAATATGAAGAGATTAAAAAAAGTGTCTATAGCTTAATCAAAAGTTTTATTAAAAAATAATTTTTTGTATATAGATTTTTCATTTAATTTAATCACATTTATTTTACCAAATAAAAACAAAATCACCTACTTTTTTTTTGTCAAATTTTAAAAGTGATTTTAACACAATACTAATTTCTAAATAACATTCAAATGTTGTAATATTTGTTGAGGGGTCTTTTTTTTTCATTTGATCTAGTGATATGTAAAAATAACTTTTTTAAAACAAAATATATTTTTTTCCTCCATTTAGTTATAAAGATGGCAATCAAAGAGTAAAACAAATAAAAAAAAAATATTCAGTACAATATAATTTGCATATGTTGTCATAAATTTTCTAAATAAAAGAAATAGTATTTAACCATATAGATAAAGTTAATTTTATTAATTATAATTTAATAATACAAAACTATTGTATGTTTTTAATATAAATAAAAATATAATAAGAACTAAAAAATCTTTTCGAGTTTCTCAAAATTCGGCCAAAATTTATACATAAACATCAAAAACGTGTTTTATACATAAACTTCAAAAACTCAGTATAATACAGGATTTGACCTAATGATGTTCATTGTAACAACTAATATGGATCCTTCTCAAGAGTCTAAAGGAATATTAAGAATGCATTTGATTTGTTCTCTTAGAACAATTAGTCTAAAATTTCCTTATTCCTACACCTTTGATTTTCGAGGGAAAGGTCGTCTTTCAGGACGGTTGTGGACGAGGAGGGATTCGAAACACCATGGTTCGTAGCCATGTGCTCTAATCCTCGTCTCCATTGGATCTGTTCTCGAGAGGGCCCTCAAAAATAGAACCTAATCATTGACAATTCCAAACAAATAGCCTTCATATATAAGCTAAGCTAACAAGAAATAAAGATGTTGAAAAGTGACCAACCAAACAATTAATAAACCACTTTCATGTACCAAAAGAATGTGAATTAATTACCCTTGAAGAGATTATTGACCACTATTATTCTCTACCTAAAAGTGAACTAAAATTTACAAGTGTACTGTCAAAATATTTAAACAAACAAACAGAAAACCTTCTACTTACTATTGTGTATGTCTGTCTATTCCTACCCCATGAATCCAAACAACAAAATTTCAACTGCAAAATGCCTACCCACGCCTGCCGCCCCTTCAGCTAGACTTCCAAGATTCTCGTGTATAATAACTTCAGAACCCTGTTTTCTGTTTCTCCCCCAGGCGAAAAGAATACAAAAGAGACTCGGTTTTCCTTACACAAAAAAAAAATAATGACAATCAAATGTACACCCACCACCATCTCTGACATGGTCAAACAAACAATCATTGCCCAGAAATGAAAATCGCCATCACAGTCAGAGGTTCTTCTCAAAATCATACATGCTTCTTCTTCTTGATTTGGTGATTGCTCAGTACATACCCTTGAAAACAGGATTAGACCGGCATATACTTGCTCCGTGTTCTTCATACTCTGCTTTCGTATGACAAGCCTATGCAGAAAAACAAAAATAAATAAAGTCCTCCAGAATGTTGTGACTTGATCTAACATGATAAAACAAGTGTAAGCACGCACCAATCATAATTATAATCAATTGGTAGAACTTAGTTTTCGAATGAAACCACAAATTCAGATATATTATCATATACAGGTTGTTGAATCATCAAACAGGTTGTTGAATCATCAAATGGCAGATAAGTGCATTATGCACAACTATAATGTCAAAAAACCTTTTTAGTAAGTAATTTTTTTCACCAGCCATCTAGCCTTTATTTAGACTAATCAAACTAAAGTTCATTATTTGAAAAGCAAACAGTCATAAGAAAACCTTGTGCAAGTAAGTTTGTTTTATGCCGAATGATGTCAGCCAAATCAAAAGCAAAATAAAACATAAATTGACAAGATCTGTTGATGTAGCATTAATGTCAGGCAAGAAAAAGGAGAATTTGGAAGGGAGTATAGAGAATAAAAGGAGTAGTAAGATAAGTTAACAGATAGAAGATTTTAAAATGGCATCGCTCTATGATGCAAATATTAATAGTCAGCTGATTTCACATGTTAAGTTGTTAAAGATGGACTTAAAGGTAAAAAGTATTCTAACAAATCTCTTGTCCTAGACCAGAGGATTCCACAAGATAATATAAAGTTCTCGATTTAAGTTAGGCAGTAACACTTGGTCTTCATTTGAGTGAGCATACTATACTAATAAAGTGGGTTTTCATATTATACTAATAAATTAGGTGAAACCCCATATTAAACCAACTTGAGTAAGATATTCATGGAATAATGGGTATTTTGTCCACTCTACCTTGAAGTGCATTAGAAATATCTCTCAATACTCTAATTTGTTTGAAGTTGCTCCATACACTTTTATTGTAGTTTGGTATTGCTTTGGTGCCTAAGTGGGCATATCCAACTATATTTTTTCTTTTCCTAAACAATATTCTATTTTTAAAATCTTTTTTCCAATAAAAAATCTCCACTTCTGTCATCTTGTTTCTCTCATCCTTCATTTTTGGTTGCGTTCCATTTTGTCACACAATGACGCTGCCAGCTCCATTTTTTTGGAAAAAATAATATTTTAAAAAAATAATTTGATTTAGGAATAGACGGAAAAGGGGAAATCTAGTTGGATGTGCCACAGGCGTAGTTTGTACATGTGTAAAAGATAATAATGGTGTGATAACATATTTTAAACGTTTAAAGAGAGAATCCATATTACAATTAACATACAAAGAACAACTTGAAACAAAATAGAGTATTTTGAGATATTTTCAACTCATTTATAAGTACAAGAAGCAAAATACATATTATCCCGATATTCATTTTGATGTATAAACTTAATTTTGCTTCAAAACAAACACCTCAAATGTGCGATAAATTGAAACAAACCTTCAACTTGTACAATAAAATCAAAATCAACCCTTTTTAACACAAAAATTGGGGTTGAATTTCCTTGTAACGATAGGATCACGTAGTTAGTATGTAGTTTAGGGTTGGTACTACTGGCATGAAACTATCAAAAATATATATCAATTATTAAAAATATCTATTTTGAGAACTCTAAAAAATTTGAGGTTTGTTTTGAAGCGAAGCAGGTTTAAGGTTCAAACTGAATATCTAGTGTAAGTTCAAGATGAGAGATAGCATGAACTGATCTTGCCAATATTAGATATAATGACAAAAATGAAATTCTAGAAAAATGAACAATTTCAGAAAAGGTTGAAATAGCTCACCCCAAAAAATTCCGGGGTTGATGCAAGGACAGAACCTCCAAACCAGACAGCATACCTCTGAATGGGATGGCTGACCACATTGACTTCAACTGGTTGTGCCTGGGGCAAGAACCAACAGTCACAAAAGTTAATTTCTCTTTTTCTACAAGAAAAAAACACTAATCGGAAAAAAAAGTCAAAATACCCACTTTTATTTCTCCACCTAGCCGAGCATTTGATACAACAACCCTAGCATCTACAATCTTCTTAATATCCCGTTGCAATCTGCGGTGAAAGTCCTTGAACATTGTTGACCCACCAGACAACACAATGTTCTGCGATAAATACCAAAATACATGAGATCTTAAACTCTTATGCAGATACAAAGCTCAACCCATAGAGACCTTGCAGAATTAGAATGACATGCTAAGCTACAAACAATATTAACATATACTGGCATATCTACCAATAAGATGTCTCCGAGAATAGGCAATGCAACCTTAACACATCTAAATTATCAAAACCACCTCACCTTGTATAATGCTCTTCGAGTGTCAATTGGTGCAGATTGTATACATTTGTCTATAACAACTGGTAAAGGAGTTGTGAAGTCGGTGTTGTATATCTCAGGATTAAAGAATACCTACACAAGAAGCCACCAGTCATTAAAGGGGTTCAGATAGTGTACAACAATTATAGGTATCTATCTTAAGTGCATGAACCATTTAACATCCATCAAGCTTAACAGATGTTTCTCTTGTGGCTATTGATAAGACATACAACTACAATAAGTAATAGACCAAAGAATAACTAGCCACTTTTAAACTTTACACAACATCCTTCATCTATATAATAACTCAACAAGCTATGCTCCTTAAGATATACTTGTGTTTGTGAATCATTGCCTATTATTTAACGTGTTGACAAGATACCAAATCCTGGTAGGAAGCAAAAGCATCTAAAAATGGTTAACTCTAATAAGCAAAGCAAGACCCTGTAACGTAATGAAGGTAAGTAACATACACAAGCTGTGAAGAACTAGCACAAGTGTTGACAAATTAACTTCGTTATGAGGATGATATTTTCCCAAATGGCTTTCATCTTAACCCTGATAACTATGCAAAAAGGGCAAAGGCAAAGTTTGAACACATACCTCAGGACCAAGAAACCGTTCATAACCAACATCACAAGAAAATGGTGCTCCAGTCCTTGGTTTAATTCCTTTATATTGCTTGATATATTTGGAAGGTTCTTTGTCATGTTTATTGTACTCCTGGTATTATTGAAGGAAAAGTTCAAAATCTATAGTGAGTGATGAACTAGACTTTTACAAGAGCCAGTATGAAATATTTAGACATGGTCAGATTTGTGTAAGGTCAGCAGATGAAACAAGAACATGCAATAGTGATAAAACCAAACTTCTCCCAAAGAATATAAACATACCTTGACAATGTCAGAACATGTGTAGCAGTACGACTCTTTCACTTTTCGAGCAACTTCAAAAGAGTCTTCTGGCGGGACATTCTCCCCTCTTTCCTACATGTGAAAATTAATGCAATATGAATCTAAACTCTAGCATCATGTTTTAAATCAGAAAATAATATACTTTCTATTTCAAATAGAAAATTTTATGTGGTACTCTCCGCTGATGGTCTGCTGGTTGTGCATAATATGAGTTCCAGATGCTAGAGATGAGAGATTTCAAACTCATAGAAATACATGTTACTGGCTAGAGAAAGTAATAGTACACCCCTCAATCAGCAAAAAAATAAGACGCCAATGTTTTACCATTCTAAAAAAAATCAGTGAGTTCCCAACAAAACTTGTACACACATGATTTGTATCATGTGATTAAAATATCACTTCTTCAAAAACAGAAGAACAAATAAAAACAACATTCATGAATTTCACTGTTGAAAGGAAGGAATCAATGATTCAGTTATAATATGTCTAAGAAATCTCTCCGAGGAGAACCAACAGTGTAGTAGGACACAAAGGCAAACAAGTGAAAAGAGAAAATGCTTATACAGCATGATTTATGATTAATTGGTATTCTTTACTTAACATGAAACATGAATTCAAGACAACTTACCCGCATCAGCTGCTGGATAAACATGGTAACATCTCTCCCAGCAATAGGAATTGATTTAATGCTGCTTCCAATTACATAACCATCTGCAACAGGTACTACATGAGTTGCTCCATCTCCAGCATCCACTACAACCCCTGTCATCTCACACTACAAGAAGAATTCAATGTCATATGTTTTGTTTGCAATAATAGTACCCATGTACATTAGATCTTGTTATGGAAAACAAAGGCAACACGAATATAAACAGAATAAGGAACTGTGGCTTGACAAACTTCAGGTATAGAAAATCATTACAAAACTCTGGATCATATGATTGTGTGTAAATATGAACCTACGCCTTTTGAGATACCTTACCAAGGAACAGTTTTATCATTTTAAAGAGTCATTAACTCCAGGTGGTTGGAAGTTGCTTCTCTTCCCAAGTAAGACTCATTATACATATCTAGGAAATTTCTCTTCATATAATTAGCTTCTTTTTCTATTGCCTATAAATTGTAATCTCCTTGTATTAGTTTATCATCCAAATAGGCCCCATTTGGAAAAACTTTTGCTTTTGTTTCTGTCAAAATATAAATAGATTTTTATTCTCATCAACTTAATTTTGTTTCCAAATGGGGTTCTTCTCTTACAAAACTCAACAAATTGCACCTATTGAAAGAAATAAGATGTGTACCTCCTAGACAACCATTTCTTGCAATCCAGTAATAAGGTTATGTGAAAATTGTCTTCAAGTAACATCATCACCGAAAACTATTACTCTCATCATGTGGTGGATTATTTGGAAAGAAAGGAATAGAATAATATTTGAAGGAAAAAGTTACGGTTTCAATAGAATCAAAGGTGTCTTACTTCATGCGTTTGCATCAATCAGGAAAGGAAGAGTTTGTACGAGATGAGCATCTCTTTTATCTTATTGGCATCTAACTATGCAGTTGGTTTTCCTTATTTTCTCCCTCTTTTTCCTTATGTAATCTCTGAACACTTATTGTGTTATTTTCTAATATAAAAAGTTGACCTTTTTCAAAAAATAAAAGTAATTCTCCATTTAACATTTTGTAACAATCCTTAAGAGAATCACGTTAAGGGTTATTAAACTTCCCCCATAATCTTGTACTTCCTATGGTGGGATCCAAATCTTAGTGGTACCAATTGGGTCATAACAATATATCATACCTCGGGAAGCAGTTGACTAGTTGAGATGCCAATTGTAACAAACCTTAGGAGAGGCACACCACAACCACTAGTGAAGAACCTAAGGGCTATTAAACCACACAAAAGAATATCATATTCCCATTGTGTGATCCAAGACCCATACCTTAACTAATTGGTCATAACAGATAAACATTGCCATTCTATTATGTTCAAGTGAGATACCATTTTTGTCAAAGGGTATTCGGATACGAAAGAGGAAAATCAAGAAAATATACAATTATACCATCCCCCTTCTTATGAATTTCTCACCTTAACTCTAGCTATCTAAGCCTAATTTCTACATTGATGGTTAGTATCACAGTTACAGCAGAAACACACTACTTTATTCTGATGAGACATTTTTAAAGACTAACCTTCGAGGTGGTGTACCCAGCTGCAAGAGCAAGAACTGGCTGTACAGCTATATAAAGGCCAGGAACATTAAAAGTCTCAAACATAATTTCTCCAGTATATTCACGACTCTCCGGAGGAGTTAATGGACTCTCTGTTAAAAGAAAATAATGATCCTCCGGATCACACCTCAAGTAATTGAATATACACTGCTGCCAGAACCGCTCCATAGCATCCCAATTGTCAACTTGACCATGAAGAATAGGATGAGTGGGAGTGTATATGCTATTAGATCTCGATTTCGATAAAGCTTCATCTCCAATGAAGAAATCAAGATCTGCCATTACACCAGCGCTATGCTGTGCCAACCAATTACTACCCCTGGAAGAACTTCGTGATTGATTTGCAAATGTATTATTGACTGCAACAACCGTAGGAGCAATGAAGCAGGGTTCTACATTACCAGCAAATCCCATTTTCGTATACCTGTAAATAGGAAATGAAGATTAGGGTAAAATTCGATATAGGAATGGATTGATGGATGGATGTTTTGGTCGCATACCCGGTGCCATTATCGATGACGACCGCCGGACGAGAGGTCGCATCCATATGAAAACGATAAGAGAAATACAGATCAGATAGGGCGGCGAGGTGGGTAGATCTAGAAATGGAGAATTGTGAGCAAGGGTTTAAGAGGGATTTGTTGGGTTGGTGATAAAGACGGAGAATTGAACGTGGGTGCAAAGCGACAACGGCGAATGAGCGAATAGCGAGGAGAGGTGATGGAGAAACTGATGATGATGGTCGTATTCACTACTAGATCCATGATCCATTTAAGACTTCATCAAAGATAGAAGGGATTGAGTGCTGAAAGGTTCATCGTTACTGTCATCTCTCTCTCCTTCCTTTCTCTTTGATTCTTTCCGTAGCAGTCAAAATTAAGAACAGCTGAACCTCTCTCTCTCTCTCCTTGTTCTCTTCCCTCACTCGCTCGATTGTTCTTTCTCTCTGTCGGGGGTCTTCTTTGATGTTTGGTTGGTTATTAAATTAATTAAAACAAAATTTGTGAAGAATAATAATTAGTTTATTCATATTAAAATAAATAATTAAATTATTATAAATAAATTAATGGGTAATTATTTTTTTAAATATTTAATTAGGTATTGATTTAAATAAAATAATATTATCAATCTACTTTAATTCAGCTCCACTTCATCTCGGTGTTTCCAAATATCTTTATTTTTACTAAATTATGTTTTCAATTTCACCTTTAATTCCGAATAGTCAAACCCAATTTCGTTCAATCTCTCGCGAACGGAGGTCGGACGAGGAAGGTTGAAGTTGAGAGGGGTTCTTACTAAATGTACATAGGAATAGGACAGTACTGAGACAGTTCAAGACAGAAAATGCATTTACTATCCTCATTCGTTTTTACTTCTAAAATTTTTTTATTACCATTCATATTCGGTTTTTGGAATCCCCGCGGGGTACCGTTTATAATATATTTTCAAAAATAAATATTTTTTTTTATATAAATCGATTTTTTAATATAATATATTAAAATTTTATATTAGTATAAAAATATAAACTTAAAAATTGTATAAAATATAACGAATAAATAAATATTTTGATAATTTTATATATTTAATTGTGTTTCTAGTATTCGAGTAAAATAGGACGGGAATACAAATACTATCCCCAATCAACTATCGGTTAAACCGAAAAAAATTGTTCCAAACAAAATAATTCGATTAATGCGGGTTCAAATTGTCATCCTCAAGTATGGGTTGGAACGCGGGAATGCTTATTATACTCTAGACATAATTCGAATTATATAAGACACAAATTAAATTTTAAACCTAAATGGAATAAAACTAAATAAAGTAAATAATATTCTTCAATATTTGCTAGTAATTATATTGATCAAGCTTACCTATAGCATTTGAGCAAGATGATACATAAAACAGCAGAATTGACATCTTCTAATAGAACATTAAATACTAAATAATTATATTTCTCATATAAAAATAAACATGGGTTCTTGTAATAAATATTAAAGAAATGTAAAATCAAACTAACCCAAAATTCTGAGTTTCATGTAAATTCAAAAAACATAATATAGTGTTTAAAATAGAAGAAGAAATAAAATAAAATCAGAGTAGTTTCCTGTCAAAACACAAACATGGTGCTTGATGATTTCCATGCTTTTCTGCCCCTAAACTGGGTGCATGGTGCTTTATGATTTCCATGCTTTTCTGCCCCTAAACTGGGTGCTTGCTCGCTTCTGTTTCTTCTTTTTCTCTTGGCGAGACTTTACTATTTTCGATCTTTTTGCCGCAAGTGGCATTTTCTTCTTGTGTTCCTTCTGTCGGTTACTAGAACCACCAACCTGCATCGCCATATTCAAAGTAAATCAAACAAGAACAAAGAACCAAAGAACAAAGACACTTTATGATATTATATGCAGGACAAAGAAACCACTAAGGGTTTAAGTTTTCCAATGACATGGTGGTATGGATATCAAACTCTCACCTTTGGTCTCAAAGGCCCGACTTTGTCACTTGAGCTAACCTAATGGGTTATAAATTTTCTAAATCTACGAGCTGTTTTGGTATACCATTTTTTATTATCATGCTGATCATTATCCAGAAAAGGAAAAAAAAATCTACATTTGTTATGATCTAGAAACACCAACAATTACATTTTATAATTTAGATTATGATCTAGAAAAATTACACAAAAAATTCACTTTCAATTTTGGTGATTTTAACAAAGATTGTGCCAAAATACAAGTTTCTAAATAGGCTTTCAAAATGTGATCATCCAAATATGACATAAAACGATGAACCAAATATCGATAGGGTAAAGACAAACTTACCTTTTTCTGTTTGGTAGCAGTACGAGACTGATATTTTGTTCTATCTTCCCTCCCTTCTCTAATTGAAGCCAGTCTTTCATCTTTTGTTTGCTTTCTCCTAATACCAGCCTAGAAAATTTTTGTATACAATAATAAATATCTCAAATTTATGTCTTGTAATGGAATTGCACAAGAAAATCACAACTCACTTCAAGTTTCCCAGGGTCAACTCTCCTCGTGCTAAGGTTATCAAAGTTTGGGCCATTTGAAGTTGACTTTCCATCAAAATCATCTTTCAACAATCCATGTTGCTTGAAAAGTGTTTTTGCCTCATTCTTCGCCTAAAATCACAAAACAAGAAAAGAAAGATTGGTTATATATAAAATATTTCTCAATTTGTTGTTCATTCGCTACAATGATACCTTTAGTTCCTTAATTCTTTTGAAATCCTCGTTAGAAAGAATGCCATCAGCGATTTCTTCTGTGGTGTTTGGTAGCCCAACTTTTGTCTCTTCTCTTGCTAATCGTTTCAAAGCCCGAAGACTTGACTCGGCAACATCTAACTGCCCATCAAAATCAGATAACTTCCTCTTTCGCGATTTAGGCTCACTGGCATTACTTCTCTCTTCACAGTCATCCATATCTTCATCACTACAATCTTCCATGCTTTCATCACTGTCTGCTTCACATTCATCCTCATCTGCTTCTTCATCATCACTAATACTATCAAAATCATCATCTTCCGCTTCAACATCATCCTCTTCTTCATCCAAATCCAATGGATTTTCGTCCTCATCATTGTCAGAGTTGTCCTGACCTTGTAGAAATTCAATACCATGGACATTACTAGAAGAATGTGCTTCACCAAATTCTTTTGGTCTTGCTTTTAGATCATTAGGTCGACCACGATCCTTCTTTATGAGAAGTGAAGGGCAGATCTGTAATAAATAGCGTCAGTTCTGATTTTTGTTTTTAGGGTCCAGAATATATAGATAAACAGGGCAATCTGAAAATACCTCTCTGAATAAAGAAATAAGTGAACGAGCAGCTGATGAAACAGACTTCTCATTGGACTTCTTATACAGTACAAGGTCTTGTAGCAACTCTTCAGTCATCAACTATTTGCAAACACCAACATAATAATTCAGAAGAAACTCAAAGGAAAATGTTAAAAAGGGAAAAAATATTTGATTGATCATATAAATGAATTAGAAAATAAAGAGACTAAGAATAGATGATGAAACTTCACTCAACAACTCTACTAGAGCTCGTTTGACATATCCCAAATAATTCATAATCACATCAAACATCAATTTGTCAATCCCCTCATTTATTATCAATTTAAGGTAATGGTAAATGAACCAAAATAATATGATTTTGAAACCACACATTAAACTTTATTTTTTTCCAAATAATCAAAGATCAAAAAAGCTCCTTCAAAATTCACAAAAACCAATCGCAGTCTAGGCAAGGGATTAGAAATCTTACCAAAGGAATACGGATGCAAATCTCCCTCACTACATTCAATCCAACGGTAATGGCCTAACAAAAGAAATGCAAAAAAAATAACTTTGTGCTCCAATAGGCCATCGTATCAATTACACAAAGAATACTGTACCTCAGTGCGGGATTTATCGTGTACAAATTGATTAACTAGTTGCTTAAACAAAGGTTCAACTGCATCTGGTGGCACCTATTGATTTTTTAAAACATTTATGTTATTAGTATATACCCATTTGAAATAAACGGTTCAGTAAAGGAATAAGATGTAAACTGATAAAATAACAAAACAATAATAATCTTCTATACTCTAATAGAGAAAAAGAAAGTGCACCATATCATGGCAGGCTTGAACAGCTGCAGCAAGTAAATTTGTGACATCCCGTTGGTGGGGCTGCAAAGACAAAAGGAGTCTTCTTTCTCAGCAAAACACAAAAGATGCGCATTATTTGTTATCAATGAAATTGTTGACCTTCTTAAAAAAACACAATGTGATGCAAGATTATCACAGAAATAGGATGAATAGCATACCTGGACATATTTTTGAAGGAAGGGATAAAAGTTAAGTAAAATCAAGCTGTGAAGCCCTATCGTTCTAGCAATTAACTTAAGCATCATCATCTTAACCTGTAGCATAAAAAAGACTCGCAGTTGTTAGTCAGTCAATGAAGATGTAAGAAATGTCATTAGTATATCTTTTTAATCATTGCAATTTTTTATAATAATTTAATCACTACAAATAAATACTTCCAAGAAGGCCATATAAGGATCTCATTCCTCTTTCCTTCATAGTTAAAATAAAAAAATGATTTGGACAACACAAGTTAAAAAAAACAAGAGAGAAGTGAATGAATTAATCATACAAAGACAATTGATGTTATAAATCTACCACCAGAACTTGATATTTTGAGCAACTTTAGCTTCTAGTGATAACAAATCAAATGAACACATAATATACAGAGAATATATTATTTTGCTTTAGTCAAGCCTCCACAACAGGATTTCTATGAAAAAAATCAATTAATTTATTACAAAAAAGAAAATCATTACATAATGACATTCATTTTCTATCAAAGCTGATATTATACACACCTCAAACCGCTCAGTACAAGCTTGAAGACGGGAAAAAAACTTTTCAACAAAGCCCTGCAAGAAGAAATTGGTTGGTTTATCGATTTTGAAGCACGTAATCTTGTGCAGACTGTAGCATAAGACTAACAAACCTGTGCATCTTTAAGATGGTAAAGTGGTGAATAGAAATCAGGTTTCCCATCATCAGTAGACTTGCGTTGTTGCTTCTTCAAGCTACGCTTGACACGTAATAGTTTGGCCTTCTTTTTCTTCTTGCTAGAGACTGTTCCTTTGTGAAAAGCCTAAAATCAAACACAACAGAACATTGCAAGAGAATATCTATAAGAAAAATATTGAGATTTTCAATGTTCACCTAATCCCAAATGCAACATTAACTAATCCCAGTTAGACAATGGCCCCATTTGAAAGCAATTTTTTTTATCTAAATCCAGATACGATTGAAAGCAAAATTTAGCCAAACACAGCTTCAAAATTTTATTAAATACAGAAAGATAAATTGTAAGTGTTTCCAAATGGGTTACCTAATATTACAAATATTTCGTAATATCTCGTAACACAATTACTTTGCAAAGAAATATCTCCAAATCAAAACAACAAAAAGGCATATTGATGATGCAACTATTGCCACAAACCTTATATAGGGCTTCTCTACTTAAAACAACTTCGTTTTTCTTAGCAGCCAACTCATCCTCACTATCTGCATCACTATCATCATCATCTTCATCATACTGAATCTTCTCATAGTCAAGAAGAAATGAAAGGGCAGCAATCATTATTCTGAAAGGGAAAATTTAAAGTGTTAGGAACACAAACAAAATCCAACAAAACAAAAAATGGACAATAGGACAAAGAAGAATTAACCTTGACGAGGGGTGAAAACACGCTAAGCAAATTGCATTGGCGGTTCTATCATCAAACCACACCTTTCTCTTGTGAAGTTCACAGAGAATGATGAGAGACCTCTTTGCTTTTAATTCATCCTCTTGCTATAAAATTGATAACATTACATTAAAGTTTTGAAGAACAAATTAATATGCAATATAATGATTCTGAAAAATATGAGTTATCCAACCTGCAGCATATTAAATATGATATTCTGTAATGCCCTGTTTTTAACATCATTCTTATGCTTCTGATTCATCTTCTTAATTCTACGAACTATATGTGTGGATGCCAACTTTCTCAATACCGTATCTCCTAATGTTTGAAGCTCCATAAATAAAGGAAGGTTCTCTCCAAGATCAACCATCTGTAAAGTTAACATGAAACAATAAAATTTACAATCAATAGAATCTACAGCTCTAGCTTTCTGAAATCTACTTACATTGCGATTGATAAGTTGTATCAAGGCTTTGGTAACAGTGCAGCGAAGCGATGAAGGCAGAGTAGGAGCAGATGATTGTAAAAAACTAGCGAGTTCCTTAGGGAACTGAGAAAGGTGCTTAGGGAAAAAAGGAGTAACATGAGCTAAGAACATGACTCGATCTGCTAGATTTTTTGAGATGGCAGGATCAGTTTTAATTCCAGTAAGGGAGGTGAAGTTCATTGAGGCTTGTTGTTGAAAGATATAAAGAGATGACTTGAATTGACCGTAGATGAGTTCAAGCTCTGTCACGTAACCTTCTGGATCACATTTCATCTTCGATTGAAGAGCAGGTAAACTTAGCTTCTCAGAGCCTCGACCGGAGGCGGATAGTACTTCTAACTCCATCTATTCCTGCTAATACAAAATCAATGAAAGAATGCAGACAGTAATCAGACGCGAACACAATAACAATCCGACGTGATTCACGAAGAGCTAGAGGTAGACTTACGAGTGCTTAGTTTCTCCCGATTCTCTCCCAGCAGGAAGAAGAAGATTGGCGGCGATTAGGGTTTCAGATAATAGATTAGGTTTTTTGAGTATTTATTTGTTTTACAAATTAAAAAAGGAATTGGAAAATGATATAACTTAAAATTTATTTTATTTTAAATTTAACAAAAATAAATTAATAAGTTAAAAATAACACGAATATTTTTTTTCTAATTAATTAGGAAATTCTAATAATATTATATTTGGTGAATTATTGGGATTTTAAAAGGAAAGTAATTGCAGAAAATATTTTAAATTAATGGATTAATTTGAAATTTAAGTTGATTTGAATTCTAAATTCACATTTGAATTAATTATTTTGGTGGTTTAGATTAACTGATTAAATTTGAATATGATGCTTAATTTTGAAAGTGTTCGAATATAGAGTTTTTGGTTAATTTGGATACATAGAGTAAATGGATATTTGGGTCGAATTCTGGGTTATTCGTTTATAAACTTAAAACGGTTAAAAATAAAATTAAAAAAGTTATAGTTATGTTTCGAATTTGCAACTTAACAAAAACAAATATAATTTTTAACCAACTAGGCTAATAACACTTTATATTTTAATTTTAACACCAAATTTATCAAATTTGATGAACGCAGAAAGTTATAAAAATATATTTCTATCATGGGATCTTCCTAGTTAATTAAAATTTTATTTTTATATTTTAGTTCTATTTTATTCACACCAAAAAAAAAAATCTATTATTTTGCCCCATTTAAATAATGTTATGGATTAAATTTATTGATCAATCATTTGTTTCTCTTGCACCATCAAATTTATATTGATCTTATTTTTAGTCAAATAAATAGTATTTATTATAAATAAATAAAATATTATTAAAAAATTTAAAATTTAACATTAATTTTTTCTTTTTCTAAAATATGTTATTTATAAATAAAAAAAAGATTAGAGTGAATGTAATAAATAGTAATTAAAAAATATATCAAACAATTAGATAAATAAAAACTGTATAATTAAATTATTCAACTATACACTCCTAATCCAAACCAAATTCAATCACATAATAAGCAATATAATGGTTAGGATTATAAATTTAATAAATTTAATTTGTAGTTAATATATTGATTTTATGAATTTGATCACCTCTAATAGCAAGGGAAAGTTACCATAAAGATTCAAACATTAGTTATTTTAGAAAACTAATATGTTTATTTGACTAAACTTTAACTAATGAAATGTGATATTTATTCTCTTACACCATAGTTTAATTATCTTAATTGTGTTTTCTAATAAGACAATATATTTAAATGATGTAGGAGAAGCAAGGATTTTTATTTTTACTTTCAAATCTATTAAGCTAGCAAGTAGAACTAGATTTGCATTGTTTGACTAATTTCATCTAAAACTAGTTTTGTTTTTTCTACCTTTTAATTATTAATGGACCAATTTATTATATATTGTTAGATCAGTTTCTCTTATCTTCTTTGTCAACATTTTATTTCTTGTATCGATTTGTTACAGTCGTTCGGATCAATTCTTAATGGATGACAATTAACCGGTCATATATATGTACATACATTCTATATTATTACTATGAAAAAAACAAACCGATAATTTATAAGTTTTATTTTATTGTTTATTAGTTAACCGATTCTAATGATTCCGACCATTTTTTAACGGTTAAATGGTTTGATTTTTTATTAAACTATTTTTCTAGATAATAATTTTATTATATATTTATATTAGTTATTTTTTAAAATATTAAATATATTATAATTAATATTAAATAGTTATATATATATATATATTATTTTTAAATTTTAACTTATAATTTGTATAGAATTATTTAAAAAATATATATATATAATTTATATAATTATCAATTTAAAAATTAAGATTCTTAAAATATATTATATTATTACAATAATTTAATATATTTATAAATATATCTATGAAATAATATAAAATGATAAAGAATATAAAAACTGCAAAAAAAATATTTTTTTAAAAAAAATATTTAATAAATTTAATATTTAATTTATATAATTGAATTATTGGTTCCTTAATTATTATATGTATAAATATATTTATATTATAACTTTTAAAATAAAAATAAAGTGAAAATTTGTACTAACCTAAATTAGTTAAATCAATTTAATTAGCCAAATTATCATTCCCAAAAATCTCAACAAGAAAAATATCATTATTTTCTTGAAGTCTATTTTAATCTTCTCATTAATCTTCTTTTAATCTTCTCATTAATCTTCTTATTAATCTTCTCATTAATCTTCTTTTTGATAAGTTTCTTGAATTTGAGATTTATAAAATCCATCTTCAACATTCTTTAAGTTGCTTTAGTAGATAAAGGTTTATATCTAATAAATTTTGTATGTTGCTAGTAAATTGATTTGAATTTTCATGCTAATTAATAGAATTTATCTTCTCACTAAAACCCATTTAAAAGCAAACTTTATAGACTAATTTATATCTGTCTCTATTGAAGCCCAACCAAAATAAATATTTATCTATCAAGTATATCTAACTTCTTTTTTTTAAATAATATATGACAATTTTTATAAGTCTATATTAACGTGAGTTATATACTGTAATTTTTTTATTCATATTTTTATCGAAAAAATTGATATAGAAAAAACAATAACATTATTTCGGTATAATTTATATTTACGGTATTAATAGATTTCTATTAAATTTCGTACTAAATTGGGTCTATTCTAAAAAAACAAATTAGTTCATATGCAATGTTTGGTATAGGGTATTAGTTATGTAGGTATAAATTGTAATGAGTATAAATTGTAATGAGATATTAAAATATATAAATTATATAGGTTATTAGTGTTTGGTTGAGAGTATAAAATAAGTATAAATTATATAAGTTTTATTATTTTATGTTTGGTTGGTGGTATAAAAAAGTAATAAAAACGTGTAAAAGACTATTATACCCCTATGTAAATAAAATATTTTTAATTATTATTTTAGGTGGTTGTATTATTATTTATATAAAAATTAATATATTTTTTATAATATAGTTTGTTTGAAAATAATAAAAAATAATATATAATTATTATATAAATATATTTTTTAAATAAATATTATTATTGTATTATAATTATTATAATTATAATTTTTATAATTATATAAATAATTATAAATAATTAATACTATAAAACACAATTATAAATTAAATAATAAAATATATTATTTTTATTGAAGATAAGTAAATAAAAGAAAAGGTAAAAAAATATGAAACAAATAAGATGAAAGTGAAAAAAAAAATGTGAGGGTAATAATGGAATAAAAAAATATTATAGGTTTGTAACAGGTGAATCCAGTTACAATTTTATACTTAGTTTAGGGTATAAATTATATCGATTAAATTACTGTAGTTACAAAAGTATACAACCAAACGGTTAATAAACTTTACTGTAATTATAATTATACTATATATACAGTGCTATACTGCTTACCAAACGAGGGCATATTGTACAATAAAATACATAACAATTACATGTATTAAATAATATTAAAATTTAATTATATTTTGAATTAATTTTTAAAAATTAAGTTTCTACAAATAAATTAACATCAAATAAAATAAAGTAAATTTATTAAGATTAGAGATAGAATCAACAAATTAAGAGTTAAGTCTCAAATTTATTTTAAAAAGAAAATAATTTTATTAAAATTTGGTTTATCACCATTTGATTAAAAAGTTCTAGATCAATCTAATTATTGATATTATTAGTTTAATCATATATAATTTCATTAATTATAATTTACTTATATTATATATATATATATAAATGTATATTTATTTATAAATATTTTTTTCATATATATCAAGATTATCAAGATTATGAATATCTTGATATACTAAAAATAAAGATAATTTTACCATTCTTATTATATATATTAAAAACATTATTTATTTTAATCAATATTTGGATGAGATTTTTCAAATATATTTTTAGTTATTTTACACTCGGTTGTTTCCAAAAAAACCAATTTTTTGAACCGGTTCAACTACTTTGCTGTCGAATTTGAATATTTAATAACCAAGCCGCCAAGGTTCCTTGCTTTCTCCGGTCCAGACCCTTTCATTCCACCCTACGAATCCTCTTGTTAGGGTTTCGTCTAGGGATTCCAGATCATTGTAAATTTCTGCAAATGTTCTTCCAATTTCTTCGCAACAGAGAATCACCGCAATCTATTACCTTCAATCATGCTTAAATCATCGAAATCTGCATTACATAACACGCTCTTCGTGCTCATTATCGGTATATGTTTATTTCCTTCTATCCGATCGGAAAACGATGACTCCATCATCATCCAGATGCCGATCGACAATGAATCTTCAGATGATATTTGCGCCGGTACGACAGCTACGCAATCGTCTTACCCTGTAAAATGTTTTACTACGGATCCGGTATGCGGTATCGACGGTGTGACCTATTGGTGCGGCTGTGCAGAAGCGAAGCACGCAGGTGTTCGTGTAAGGAAAAGAGGATTTTGTGACGTGGGAAATGGAGGTAATGGTTCTCTTTCTGGACAGGCTTTCTTGTTGTTGCATATTGTTTGGTTAATTGTTCTTGGATTCTCTGTTCTCTTTGGTCTGCTTTAATGGAGTTCTTTACTAATAAGTAACCAATTTGAGTTATATGTTCTTCAGATTGTATTGTTCTTTATACATATTTGATCTTTTTACTTATAGTTCATTGTACGGATACATGTTATTATCAATGAACTTTGATTCTTTCTTGTATATATTGATTGTGATGGAAAGATGGAACTGGAATTTCTGTGTTGTAGTAATTTAGAATGTTTAGGAAGTAGGTTTCTTACATATCAAATTGAGAATATTTGTTTTTTTAGAAGGTTGGTTCAGCTTTAGTCCCCATGGATTAAACATATATTCCTAAATATACGGAAACGTAATGCTTTCGAACTCAGGACCTTGTAGAGACGGTAAATATCAAACTCTCTTTGCAGATAGGCTTGAAGAAGGAATCAAATATGAGAATTTTATGCATACATAGTTTTAGTAAGAATAGAATATGTTTTTTCTACTTCTTCCAAAGTGCACGATAACCAAGTTCAATGTTAGCCAGATTAGTCAACATTTATATGTTTCGATCCAACAACATGATGTTATTTGTAAGAAGTAGTTTTGTTGGTTGCTTAACTGATCCCATTTTATTCATGAATTGGGTTGGATTGATATTTGTTTGGATAATGCAAAATCTTTCTATTAGATCAAATTTATTTATTCGATCTAATAAGTACCTTGTGTCAAAATTAAGAATATGTATTTTCTGAGTATGTATTTTCTGTACGAGGAAGATGACACTATTTTGAGACATTGGTGAGATTTTTTTGACTTTTTTACTTTATATTTGTGTAAAAAACTTTGAAAGATTTGGAATGTTGTTCATGTATTTTAAAAGTTACCCATTTAATGTGTTTTTGGTAAAATGTATTATCATCATCGGGTTAAACAAACTATAAGTATAAGAAAGGTTAGAGTTAAGTTTTGAAATTTATGTAGCTGAACTACAATGATAATATTATTAAACAAGTAAACAAAATCTCCATAGATTCTTTAGTTATATATACAAAATATTTTGGGTCATCCAATTATAATCAGGTAGCCATAATGTAGATCCACCCTTGAGTATAAGGTAGATCTGCCCTTGGGTATAGGCTTGGTTACAAATATTTGTCGTCGAGACCGATGATTTTAGGTAGATATTTCGAGTTAGATGAATCATTTTTGCCTTGACTCCTCGGATACATGAGATGTTATTTGGAGTTTGTAATGAACCAAATGTTTAATCAGTCTGAAGTTTGTCCTTTGTAAAATAAAATTATTTAATGAGATAATCTTAAAGTGTCTAGGGCGAGCTAGGATGGTCTCTTAACGTCTTATTTTTTCTTTTTTAGAAAGACTTGGGATCAAAATATCCCGATTAATCTTTTAGTTGAACCAAAGTTTATACTTATCATTTTTTTTCTTCTCTCTAATTAAATATGAACTTTGTTAAGAAATAAAATCATTCATTTTGAATTGAATATTTTGTATTTTTAAATAATTATATTTTATCTCTAAATTTGAGTTATTATACAATAAATGATAAAATACATCTAAAAAATGATTAAATATATTAAAATGTTAATTGAGTATAAAATTTTAAACTGTGGCTTTCAAATTATTATTAAATTGGTTTTTGTAAATCATAAACGAAAAAAGGAAAAAAATTAATACTATTATTATACATATATATTTTTCAAATATCTATTTTAGTGAAAGATTCAAAATCTTAAATATTAAAAAACAAATTCTATCAATTCTTAGCAAATTATTTAATTTTAAATTAACCATGTTGAGTTTAGTATTTATTTGTAATTCAGTTTAATTTGGACCAATTTTTTTATGGTTGGATCCTATCTTTGTAAAATATCAAGAAAAGGAAAAGTTTACTCAATAAGTGTATTTTCAAAATATTAGTGACTTGTTTGATCTTTGACTACATATTGAGGACCTATTTTAATATTATTTTTTTAATCAATTTTTTTTTTCCTAAGAACTTTTCATCATTCAATGTTATAATATTTTTGGATATCATAAGTCTACAGTCTACCACCACCCTTACCAACCAAAATAAGAAAATTAATAAATAGAAGACTATGAATATTTTTTAAGGGGCTATTCAATGGATGTGACCATTAAATGTATATACAATTTTTTCTAGCCTACTTTACTTGACTTTGATATAATTAAATTTGAATTTATTGAGCTTCATGTGAATTACTTAAAAATTAAAATATATATAAATAAAACATCATCTAATCATTTATTATTTGATTATTCAAATTATGAATCAAATGACTCTTACTTTATTTATAATAATTAATTTCATCTAAATAGTTCAAACTAAGTTCTTATTGTTTTTTTTAAATGATGAAATTTTATTTAATTAATTAAAAAAGAAAATAATAGTTATCTAATTATTGATTTATTTTAATTATCTAATTGTTGATTTATTAGTATTGATTTTTATGTAGGCTTTATTTGAGATGTGAATTATTTTAAATATTTTATATACTATCAAATTTAACTAGCACAATTTATTTATTATAATTAAGTCATACTTTAATTTAATGTATTTTAGTATAATAATAAAAAGATAACTTTAATTATCTATATAAATATAATTAATTTAGATAATTCAATAAAATATATAAATAATTGTATTTATTACATTGTTGATTTTATCAACTAAATTTAATAAGACAAACACCAATTTTCACTCACTCATGTTATACAAATATAATTATCTAAATTCAAAGTGGTGACACCTTTGTAATTCTTATTATCAATTTAAAATTAAATAGCATGCATTTAATTATTATTATTATATTATTATTGGTTTAACTAGTAGGAAGAGATGTCCTTGGTCAAACTTCAACTATCCTTAGTCTTATTTCTACTTGCTATTTACTATTATTATAAAATTTCCACACCATTTTCATATCATTTAAATATTGAGCTTACTTACAAAAATCTTATTATATTGATAAATCATCCCAAATTTTATATACTTGTTTTGATCAAATATATAATTAATCAATTTAGACCAATTCTCATATATAGACTATCACAATTAATATATAAATTAGACCATAACCTATCAATAATATAATACTCATATACTTTTCTTTTTCCCAAATAAAGTATTCATTTCCTTTTAAGGAAAATAGAATAGTTATATATTTGGGTAATTTCTAATTTAAGAACCAGTGTAAATATCAAGCATGTGGTCAATTAAACTCAATTTCATTCCTATTTAAGGAAAATAAAATAGTTATTCATTATATTTGAGTAATTTATAATCTAAGAACCAAGGTAAATATCAAACATTTGGTTTCAAGTAAAATTAAATAAAATAATAATTCAATTAAACTCAATTCAAGTAAAAGTAGTTAATTAAACTCAATTTAAATAAAAATAATATTTATTAAATTATAAAAGTATTTGTTTAATATATCAAAAGTTATGAATTTAATTTTTATTAATAACTTCTTAACTTGAAATAAATACATATAAGATCTTGTTAGTTTCAAATAAACTAAAGTTTATATAGAAGACTAAAGTTTTAAAGTTTATATTTAATAAAAATTGCATTAAGTGTTGTAATAAATATGTTTGACTATAATTTATTTTTTAAATGTAAAAATCTAGTGTAAGATCTTCCATAATAATGACCTCCATTTGAATTTTAAAAATTTTAAATAAAAATTGTATCCATGACTTTTAATTTCGATTAAGTACTCTTACCACTTTAATTAATTTAATAAAATTATAATATTTAAATTATTTAATAAATTATAATTTCCAATTATTTCGTATCATTTTTTATTATTTATTTGTAAAAAGCAATCTTTTGACACTTTTAGGCCTTTAACCTATTTTTGATAGTACATGAATTATTTAAAAATTATTAATTGAAGTTAATTTTGAAAAGATGAGTTATTTTGATAAAAAAAATTAAAAAAATTATATAATAATAAAATAAAAATATTTTGTGGCTAATAAACTAGATTCTTTTAATTAATAAATTAAATAATATATAAGTATAATTATTTTAAAAAAATCTTAATTTATAAGGTATGATATTTTCTAAAATATAGTTTCTTTTGGTTTGATTTATTTAAATAATTTAAATTCAAAAAATATTGTTTTAGTTCACAAATAGTAACAAATAAAAAATAAGAATTTTTTTTAAGAAATTATAAAAAATTTTAAGAAAAAAGATTATTATTATTTTTTTTTTGACAGAATTGATTTTCTTAAATTTCAGAAAACAACGTAATAGTATCATAATAATAGTATGATTCTCATTGAAAATTAGACGATTTATCTCTAACAGATACTCCACCAAAGAACAATTGAGATAATTTTTTAAACATAATGACTAAGAATGACATTAAAATAACAAATAAAAAATAAGAAAAAACTATTTAATAAATTATGTAAATTTTAAGAAAAAACAAGATGATTGTTTTTTTTGACAAACTCTACTGATTTTCTTAAAATTCAGAAAACAACATAATAATAATAATAATAATAATAATAATAATAATAATAATAATAATAATAATAATAATAATAATAATAGGATAATAATAATATATGATAATATGTTATTGAAAATTCTATAATTTCTCACTAACCAAATACTTCACCAAAAACAATTGAGATAATTTTAAATTTTTTAAAATCACTACTAATTAATATATTTAATTAAAGTATACATATTTAATAATTTTTATAATATAAAATAATAATTTAATCTTCCTATGACGTGGCAGTTTGACTGTTTCCATTTTTGGTCAAAAACTGCCAACCCAACAAGCATGCAGCTGTCTTCTTCTAATTGGTCTATTTCATCCCCCTCTCTCTCTCTCTCTCTCTCTTCTTCCCAAATGAGTTGAATCTTCTTCATCGATCTTCTTCCTTTGTTTCTTCTCTTATTATCCTCCTTCAAATCCTCTTAATATTCTAAAAAGACATTCAAATTCAAAGAACACGACCCATCTACTTCATCTGATTAAGTCTTCTTCAACAAAACCCCCTTTTTTTCATTTTCATTTTCTTTATCAGATTCATACCACCCACTTTCTTCTTCCTTCATATCATCATCATCATGTTGAAACCCTTATTCCACAATTTCCCATCTTTTACCCAGTCGTATTTGTATTTGATTTTGATTTTGATTTCTCCTCCTTCTCCTTCTCCTTCACCCCTTCTGAATTGGGTCAACTCTTTCTATTGATAAAAATCCCTTAATGGATCTTGATTTTGATTTCTAGACGAAATCATAATATGTTTACAGAAACAGAAGATGAGCACCGGCCAGCCGGTGCTAACCGGAAAGCCTATCTACGTTCTGTATCATGGACAGACCGGTCACCTAGAGCTCCTAATCCAAAACCTCAAAGAACCGGAAAGGGTCGGATGTGTTTACCATCTTTACCGCCGCTTTCGATTTCCCGACCAAACTGTGAAGACTGGCCGACGGCAGGTTCAGATGATCTGGGTATATGGCCTTTAGCACCAACTCCCGGCGGCCAAACTGTTACTAAAGGTATTTCAGATAATAAACAACTCGACCCACAACCATTGAGAGAGTTTCAATACAAAAGAGAGAAACTTGCTTTCTTTGATAAAGAATGTTCTAGAATTATGGATCATGTTTATTTAGGAAGTGATGCTGTTGCAAGGAATCGTGAAATTTTAAGACAGAATGGAATTACCCATGTTTTAAACTGCGTTGGTTTTGTTTGTCCTGAGTATTTCAAGACTGAACTTGTTTATAAAACTCTTTGGCTTCAAGATAGTCCATCTGAGGATATAACAAGTATACTTTACGATGTTTTTGATTACTTTGAAGATGTTAGGGAACAGAATGGTCGTGTTCTTGTTCATTGTTGTCAAGGAGTTTCGAGATCGACTTCTTTGGTTATAGCTTACCTAATGTTGAAAGAACGAAGGACATTTGAAGATGCATTTCAAATTGTTAAAGCAGCTAGAGGTGTAACGAATCCTAACATGGGTTTTGCTTGTCAACTTTTGTTATGTCAGAAACGAATTCTTGATTTCTTAGCAAGTCCGAAATCTATGACTGCTGTTTATAGAATGGCGCCACATTCGCCTTATGCCCCTCTTCATCTTGTTCCTAAGATGTTGATCAGCTCTGATGTTGCTGGACTTGATTCTCGAGGAGCGTTTCTGGTTCGTGTTCCTTCTGTTGTTTTTGTTTGGATTGGGAAACATTGTCCGGCTGTTATGTCGGATAATGCAAAGTTAGCTGCTTTTCAGGTTGTTAAGTATGAAATTGCCAAAGGACCTGTTTTTACAGTAAAAGAAGGAGAAGAGACTCCTGAGTTTTGGGATGCGATTGGTTATGAGAAAACTTTAAGCGATGGAAATGGAGACGCGGGTAAAAGAAAAGTAGAAGAATACAATAAAGATTTTGAGATCTTCCATCAGGCGGTTTCAGGAGGAATTTTGCCTCCTATTCCACTTTCTGGAACTGAAACTGAAACATGTCTTCCCTTTAGAGATAGCGGATGGGGAAGATTGAGAAGGAAATTTGCGAGTGGGATCATGAAAAAACTCCTAGCTTCGACTAAACTAGATTCTTGTGAAGTTGATGATCATCCTTCTGTATCACCCTCGACATCAGATTACTCAAGCTCGTTAACTTTCTCGCCTTCGTCATCAAACTGGTCTGATCTTTCGTACTTATCATCTCAATCTTCGCCTAGTGGAACCGATTGCCCTGTTTGCAAAGGGTTTTTGGAAACTAATATTTGCTTAGCTTGTAAAAAGAGTTATCGTCCTCCACTTATGATCTTACCTTCTGTCGATGAATTAACTTCTCATTCTCATCTACCAAGATTGTTGGTTAGGTCTAGATCGTTCTCTTTGGCTGAGGAGGGATACGATATGTTAGCGAACAATGATGAGATGGAATATGATATGGAGAAGGTAGTTTACAAATGGCCTAGTTTCGATAGAGTTGATATGGGTGGATTTGCATTGCTCGATTCGAGTTTAGTGTATTTGGCGATAGTTCCGAGTTGTAATACTTTGTTCATATGGGTTGGTAGTGAGTATTCAACCACAAATTTGAAGGATGATTGGGAGATGGTTGGTTACGAATTTCTCAATCGAAGGGGTTTCCCGAGCTCTCGCATAAAGGTACAATTGTAAATAATGTTTTCAAATAAACCCAAATTATATTGATTTAGTTAGTTATATTGATTGAGTTGTTTGGATTGAATATCAGATAATAAAAGAAGGTGAAGAAGATGCCGACGAAATGGAGGAATTTTTGAAGCATCTTTCTTAATGGATCTTATTATTTAAGAAAGAATACAATTGTCGACGAGTTGCAAATCGAAATCGGAATCTCAACGAAGAAGAAAGAAAGAGGTGCTATAGTTATAGCAGCTCTTCATTGTTTAGAATTGTAAACAGAGATGGTAAAATAGTTAAATCAGCACCCTAGATTACAATTCAATAATAATGAGAATGTAATTGTAACATATAAATACATACACATATATATAATATTGTGACAAATTTGATGTTTTTGTACATATTTGTTTTCAAAATATTTATGTATATGTGGTTGTAATAGTGTGGGGGTGATCAATAATTAATGTGAAGTTGTAATCATAATAATGATGATGTGATGAATGTTGAAAAACAAATCCATGAAAGTAAGATAGTGATTGTAGTCAACCCTTATTAAGTATATTTTTATTAAATATTGTTATGGAAATCTCATAAATAAGCTGTAACAATTATATTTATAGAGTTTCTCATCTTTATTTTGCATGTTTGGTATTTTATTCTTGAAATGATAAGCAATATTCTTAAAAGGATTTTCCAAAAATTAAGATAAAAATAAATAAAAATATCTAAACTTTTAATATTTTATATTTGAATTTGTTTAATAATATCTAAAAACTAATATATGAAAAATATATTAAAATTATTATATTCTTATATACTAATTAATAAACTCAATATATTAAATAAAAAATAATTAAAATAAATACTAATATATTTTATAACTTTATATTAAATTAAATTATTAAACTATAATTTGTTAACTTCATCTCTACTAGAAATAATAAGAATATATAAAAATTTGATAGTTAAATTAGTGACATTGAAATTTTAATAAATATTTAATTTGATTATAATTAAAAAAATAAATATGTTAATTTAGTAAAAACATTTAATTCAAAAATATTAAATATATCAAAAATATATTAAACGAGAAATTCGGTAGTTAAAACCTTTAATTCGTCGAAATTCGGTAGTAAAAAACTCTCAATTCGTTAAAATTTGATAGTTAAATTAGTGACATTGAAATTTTATTTATTTATTTATTCATTAATAACACGTAGATAATAAGTTAACGACATTTAAAACTATTATGACAAAATCTCGCTTGGTACAATTTTAACAATAAGTAACCCCACGTAGAAATATAAATCATTTGTCGGATATTATGGTTGTTCAGAGCATTCTCTAAAATGCGGGTCAATATCGGCAAGTCTAATATTTTCTTTTTGGATTATGTTTTCACTAGAAGGAAAGCATCTTCGACAAGTTTGACAGGCTTCAGCATTGGAACATTTCTGCCAACTTATATGGGTATGCTTTTAAAACTCTTGGGATTCGGTTATCTCTAAAATATAGAGGAAATTACTTATATGAAAGAGTAAGATGATTTCGAAAGGGGGTCAGTTGATCCTCATTAAGAGCGCATTGGTCTTCATGTCCACTTTTATGATGTTTTTGTTTCTTTTCCCAATAGTGTGGTCTTGAAGATGTAAAAAATTATGTGCAAATTTCTTTGGGTATCCTCTAAGTCCTATTTTTGTCATTTGGTGAGTTGGGATAAAGTGAAGAGATTCAAGGATTTAGGAGAATTAGAAATTTAGATTCATTTATTATCAAAATTGTGCAATAGATTCTCTTCGGAACATACAAGTATGAAAATGATTTGTCTGGATAGTTCACCAAAAGTAGCCCAGACCAAGTTGTTGTAGTGTTTGGAAAGACATCTCTACTATGTGGAAATCTTCTGTGGACATTGTAAATTCTCTGTAGTCGACGACTCATCGATCAAATTTTTGAACAATGTTCAGTGTAGTCTTGTCTTCTCATTCCAAACACTCGCTTCAATCTTGATATGTAGAAATGATTTGATCAAGGGAATGTTCGATCAACGTTCGAATAGTTTCGTGAGTAGAATAAGATACATGAGAAAATTTAATGATAGTGAGGCAACCTTACATGAAAGGATGTTGCTTTTAGTGAATCGCAAGGTGGTGATTATTTTTCCGTGTGATATCATACGTTGACAAGATATATATTCTTTTAAGGTTGGTTTGTTACACATTATTTATGTAGATTTCTCCATATGACTTCCTATTAGAGAAGTTGTGTGATTCTAAATTTTCTTTAAAATTTCATTTTTTGGATGAAGTGTAATGCATGTAGAGATCTTAAAGGATGATAAATGTATAAAAAATGGTGCATTATGATTAGTCGCTACATAATATATTACGAAAAGGTGAAGACGACATCTCACTTGTTTTTACATTACAATTGAGAGGCTACGATTTAGAGCATACTTTGAAACATGATTGACATTGAGTGAGTGATGTCTAAGTCAACCGTCGGTTGTTGAGATGTTTGAATAAAAATCATGAGCTCTATTGGATTGAGTCGATGTGTTTCTATCCCGTTATTTTGTGGCGACTATTTGACTCGAAAAAAATCTTAGGATTCAGTGATCACGATTCACGGTCGACCAATGCGTTTATTCCACACTGTTATTATTATGACGATAAAGATCTCTTTTAAAATACCGGTAGAGAAAGTCCGTTAACTCATTTATTTTCTTAAATATTTAACGTTAAATTTTATGTTATATTTGTTCGTATGTGAGCATTTTTTTTGCTATGCATAAACTAATATCATTTATATTCTATAACATTATTTATTTTAAATAATAAAAAAAAACTAAAATTTTAAATTTTAAAAGAAGCCCAATTTGAACTTTTAAAATATATATATAAAAAAAACAAATATTTTATTGCATCATAACTACCACAAAATGACACTCTTCCCACATTAAGTGGTTGTTCAATTTTTGGCATTTTGCCTCCTTAAATATTCTCTTCCTTCTTCTCACCCATCGTTCAATCTCTTTCAATGATTTCAAAAATGTCGTTAACAAATCCCAAATTATACTTCTTAACCCTAATTATCACATCAAATCTCGTCACATTCTCAGTAATCTTCTCTTCAGCATCCGCCGCAGTTAATACATGTGCATTCCCCGCCATATTCAACTTCGGCGACTCCAATTCCGATACCGGCGGTCTCTCTTCCGCCTTCGGACAAGCTCCATCTCCAAATGGAGAAACCTATTTCCACTCTCCATCCGGCCGTTACTCCGACGGTCGCCTCATCATCGATTTCATCGGTAATCATTTACAAAATCATCTGTTTAATTTTCTTCATAATAATGTTTTGATTTTGGTTTGAGATTCAGCTGAGAGGTTAGGGTTAGGTTATCTGAGTGCGTATCTAGATTCAGTTGGATCAAACTTCAGTCAAGGAGCGAATTTCGCTACGGCTGGATCGACAATTCGGCCGCAAAACACTACTATGTCTCAGAGTGGCTATAGTCCATTCTCCCTTAATTATCAAATCATTCAGTTTACTGATTTTCATCGTAGATCTCAGATAGTTCGTAAGCGAGGTAATTGGAAATGATTCAAGTAGCATAATCTATTATGGATTAGTCAGATTTATTTATATATGTAATAGCAGATTCATATTATAGGAGGAGTTTATAGAGAGTTGCTGCCGGAGGAGAAAGTGTTTTCCGGCGGTTTATACACATTTGACATTGGCCAGAATGACCTAACTGCAGGGTATAAGCTCAACTTGACCACTCAACAGGTGAAGGAATATGTTCCTGATCTCATTACCCAACTCACTCAAGCCATCAAGGTCAGTATGGATCTATCTACATAATTTTGATTCCTATCTAGACTATTTGATTCTTTGTAAACTTCTAATTGTCAAATTGGAGACTCCCACAATTGAAATTTCGAACCTCTTTTTTGAACGTAACAATTTGAGGCTTTCTATTATTAAAGTTATATAAAACGGAGTTTTGTCTTATCATTTTCAAATGTCGTTATTATGTATGTGTAATTTATAACTAAATAAATACAAAATTAATGTCACTAATTTAAATACCTACCGGATTGAAGATTTTGATTACCGATTATTTGAAATTCGGTAATCAAAACCCTCAATTAGCTAAAATTCGATAGTTAAATTAATGATATATAAATTATTTATAAATGTCATCTTAAATAATAAGTTAATGACTTTTGAAATGGTTAAGACATATACTCGATGAAGTGTAATTTTAATAATAATATGCCCATATGTTAAGATTTGGAAAAAGAATGTCCAAAATATCAATTCACCTTCCATATAGGGTGTCCATCTATCAATTATTTAAATGTTATAATAATGTTTAGGGGCCTAATCAGTAATCATGACTTAGCTAATATTAAATACTATTAAAATATTGAAAAAAACAATTACATATTCCCTTTAACAACTTAATACTATATTCCTAAATGTGAGTCATGTGACTAATGGTCTTTTTTATCTCAATCGTCCATCTGCATTTGTGGTCAAATATTAGCCAAGTTCCACTAACAAGAACAACCAAATTCTGATATATTATCAGTTGATTACATGTAATGAGATAGAAATTCTGTTGATTGGATTTTTATTTATTAATTATGAAATGGCTTTATATCAAAATAAACAAATAAAAATGACAAAAATTCATAGACTATTGTTATTATTGACATAATAATAAAAAAAAAACTCAATTCATCCCATACTCTGTATTTTTTGGGTTTCTAAAGATTGTATATGCGGAAGGAGGAAGATCATTTTGGGTACACAACACGGGTCCAGTTGGATGCTTACCATATGTAATGGACCGTTTTCCGATCACAGCAGCTGAGATCGACAAATCAGGATGCGCCACCCCTTTTAACGATGTCTCAAGTTATTTCAACCTTAGATTGAAGGAAGCTCTTGTCCGTTTAAGAAAAGAGCTTACTTTTGCTGCTATTACGTATGTTGATGTATATTCTGTCAAATATGCACTCATCAGTCGAGCCAGGGAGCTTGGTTAGTAATTTCCTTCTTTCTTCATCATCTTTATTGTTCATTCTTTCCTCTACTTACTTTTGAATTGCAGGATTTGAGGACCCTTTTCTGGCTTGTTGTGGGCATGGTGGGAAGTACAATTACAACAGATTGTTAAAGTGTGGAAGTAAGAAAATTGTGAATGGAACAGAGGTAATGGTAGCGAAATCTTGCAAAGATCCATCTGTTCGTATCAATTGGGATGGAACTCATTTCACCGAGGCAGCTAATAACTGGATATTTCATCAAATCGTTAATGGGTCATATTCTGACCCACCAATTCCACTTCAATTTGCTTGTTCAAGAATGGAAGTTTAAAGGATAAAACCATTCTCTCTCTGTGTAATATTAAAAGAAGCATTTTCTCCATATATATAATTGAAACTTTTCATTGTAAAATTTGAGTGATGTGGCAGAAAAAACTGGGCCATTGGATTCGTTAACCGGAAAGTATGGCGATTATTTAGCAAATCCATCATCCGAAATTTCACTTTTTTTTTTCTTCTTCTTCTTTTCATCTCTATCTCTATTATCAATTTTGTTGATGCTGGGTTTTACCTGGTAAAAGATTCTGGATCCATCAGGATCTTTCTCCAGCATAGGTCCTGTTTCCCACGTTTAAGCTGCTTCCGGTCTCCCTCAACGAGCCCGTTTCCTCTCCATGCTATTCATCCAAGGTACGCTCTCTCTATCTTTCATCTTTGCTACACTCGATCATGGGCATTTGTGTTTTTCTTTAAGAAGGGATTAGGTGGAACCCACTTCAATCAATGAAAATTGGGTTAAACAAAGATTGCTTCTTTCTGCATGTTCTCAATAACTATTTTGATCAAAACCTGTCACATGCATGGATCTTTAATGAAGAAAATGCATCAATTGCAGAAACAACATGTCAAGTGACGGCCTTAGAATAATCAATACATTGAACCCAGTTGGTTCCAAGAGAAGGTTAAATAAATTTTCAACTTCAGAAATATGTTCTTGAGGAGAAAGTAGTTAACTCTAATGTGCTGCTTTATCAGGACTACAACGTTTTCAGCACTCAGAAGGATTTCAAATTTACTATAATTTCTTCCAGGTTATAATTTTCTATTTATTGTATTCTCCTGAAATATATATATATATCTATTCCCCTTGACGAAATTTCAGGGATTTTCCCTTGGAAATCTTGACAATCAATGATGTCAGATAAGAGATTTTTTGATAAAATGGGAAGCCATGGACGCAGGTTAGTAGAAATGCTAATTTCTTTCTACTAACCTTAAATTATTTATGCTCTTGTTATATTTGGTGCAGTTTAATGGCTAGAAACCCCGTTGATAACATGCAATTTGTTTTGACAACATTTATTGGAATCATTTTGGGCTTCCTAGTTGGATTGTCATTTCTAACATTCTCACCCTCACAGGTTCATTTATTGATATTTTTTTCTTCATATTCACTTACATTCTTACTTGTCTATTTCTCTGTTGTTTTAGCTTCGTTTCCTTAGTAATATTAAGGACCAAAACTCAACTATATTGGAACAAATGCCGTCTAATGAAACTAAAGGCAACTTGACTAGTGCTCTGAAACAGAATTATACTACAGAGGTAAGGCTTTCTTTTCCTTAGTTCTTGCACAAGTACAAGATTCTTTGTTGATCTTTTTTACTTGGTAAAATTTATATTCAAAGTAAAGACATAAATGATGAAGGTTTATCATAAATGTTCATATAGAGCTGACATCGATTTGCATCCTTTATGACTCTTACTTGTGTGCAGATTTGGGTTGCATCGAATCCACCGGGTGCTGAAAGGCTACCACCAACCATTGTTGAATCCAAATCTGATTTGTATTTACGAAGATTGTGGGGAGAGCCTAGTGAAGATTTAGATGGGGTTAAACAAAGGTATCTGGTAGCTTTTACTGTTGGAAGTGCACAAAAAAAGAATGTCGATGCAGCAGTGAAAAAGGTTCTCACCTCTCCTATATACATATTTGGAAAAAAACTTGCTTTTTCATCAAATTCAATCACACTTTTCATGCCAAATACAAAAAAAAATCACTTTCACTTTGACAATTATCAAGATTGATTGTGATAAAATACAAATTATGTTAATCTTTCTTTTCCTCACAGTTCTCGGAAAATTTTACAATAGTTTTGTTTCATTATGATGGTCGAGTAAACGAATGGGATGAATTTGACTGGTCAAAACATGCAATTCATGTGAGTGTTCCAAAGCAAACAAAATGGTAAGAAAGAGTTGCAATTGTCAGTAAGATTCTTTCATGATCGCCTTTTAGTTTTACCTTTAGCTATTTTCATTACGATCTGAAGGTGGTATGCAAAGCGATTTCTACATCCGGATATAGTGACACCATACGATTATATATTCATCTGGGATGAAGATCTCGGGGTTGAACATTTTAATGCTGAAGAGTGAGTATTAATCTTGAAATATGTCATTTTAAGGTTAATAATTCAGTCAAAAGTCTCATTTTTTGGGTCCTATTTCAGGTACATAAAGCTAGTGAAGAAGCATGGACTAGAAATCTCCCAGCCTGGTTTGGAACCTAACAAGTTGTTAACATGGGAGATGACAAAAAGACGAACTGATAGTGAAGTTCACAAGTAAGCAGTGTTTTTTTTCAAATGAAATCGTTATTTTAAAGCTAATTTTCTGATTTCCTTCTATGTTGGTGCGCTATTAACCAGAGTGACGAAAGAGAAACCGGGATGGTGCCCTGATCCTCATTCGCCACCATGTGCAGCGTATGAAAGAAAATGAAAACATGTTTTGTTTCTCATTTTGTTGTGTACATGAATGAAATTTGCAGTGCTTTGTTTGTTTGTTTGGTTGTTGAACAGATTTGTGGAGATAATGGCTCCTGTGTTTTCTAGGGAAGCTTGGCGTTGTGTGTGGTATTTAATTCAGGTCAACAAACAAAAAATTTCTGTTTGTGTATTTTGATCCGTTTTCTAAAAAAACACCAAACCTTAGAAATTAAATTTAGTCACAACGAATTCAGAAATTTGAGACGGTTCCAGATACAGGAACAATAAGTGTTTTCAATCTCTTTACTTGTTCAAACATATACTGAATGCTACATTTTGGTTAATTGTAGAATGATTTGGTTCATGGATGGGGGCTTGATTTCGCCCTTAGAAAATGTGTTGAGGTTATTAATCTCTACAATTTTTTAATTGTTTTTTTTATATGAGCTTGTAACAGTTTCTCTATTCATGTTCATGATAATACAGCCTGCCCACGAGAAAATCGGAGTGGTTGATTCACAGTGGATAGATCATCGATCTGTTCCTTCACTTGGAAATCAGGTAAGGAACGAGACACCACTTTTTTTATACTTTTGTATGCTAATTATAATTCTACACAATCGCGATATTCCCCAAAATCCTATTCACTATACAATACAACATGCAAAAACATTTAAAACTAAATTTAGCCTTGTATGTTTTGTGTCTGCGCAGGGACAAGCAGAGGCCGGGAGAGCGCCATGGATGGGGGTACGTAACTTGGTATAATGTTATTTTTCTTTCGACAAATGTTGTTTTTCTTTTAACAAATGACAAAAAAACAGGTAAGGGAGCGATGTAAAAGAGAGTGGAAATTGTTCCAGACTCGGGTGGCTGAAGCTGACATCAGTTATTACGATTCGATGGGATTGATTCCTCCAAATTCGACATCGGATAGGCTAGTTGTTGACAAATTGACTAACTATTAGTATTTTGAAGAAAGCTCAAAAAAAGGATATGATAATAGGTTTTTAAGTGGTTTTCTTGCTTGTATATTCAGTAGTATTAGAAATAGTAATACAGTAAAGCTGGTGTATATTTCTCAACTAATTAGCACAATTTATAATATTACTATTTACTTATTACTATTTCTACCTAATGAAGTTTGTATCTTGGCTATTTCTTTAGATTAGTTGAGAATTTATATATTTGACCTAAAATATAGAATCTTAGACAATTAGAGGTGAGCAACATAAACCACCCTACTATAATATGAATTATTGAATATATTATGTAGGGTGACAATTCAGAGCAATATTAACATGACATGATATGTTTACTAATTCGGATTAAAGTCTCTAATAATCTGACTCAACTCGAACATAACTCTATTTAACTCAATGTAATTAATATTATATCTTTATTTCAATCACAAATTCAGTTGAAAAAAGAAAATGAGTAGGAAAGGGTAACACAAACCTTACAAAAGAAAACTGAAAACAGGTTGGGGAGTCTACTTTTCAGTTATTTCACCCAATTTTAACCTATTTATTAATCATATTAAACGGATCGATCTAATTTGGACTAAAACTAAAAAACCCTAATTTTTTTTCGTATTCGGTTCAAATTAGAAATTGCTGATCCTTGAGCCTTGTTCTTTTTGGGTTTTTTAAAAAATTCATCAAAAATCAATTTCCAATCAATCACTTCTCAACAATCACATCATTCATTTCATTAACTAAAATACTAAAATACCCTTTATTTTAAATTATTACTTTTTATTTTATTTATATATATCAATAGCCTTTAAGTCTTTTTATCCTTAAAATCATTACTTTTTTTCCTATCTAGGTTTTCTTTTTATTTTATTTATATATATCAATAGCCTTTAAGTCTTTTTATCCTTAAAATCATTACTTTTTTTCCTATCTAGGTTTTTTCAAAAACAACAAACCCTTATATAAGGTAGTATCAAATTTGATATTTCATCTATGAATACATCTTAATAGAATATAACTAAGGTTATACATGAAAAGCTCTTTGAATTTGTTGTTCACTTGTTATCTAAAAAATACAATCAAACATACCTAAAGTCTAAACCATACAAAATCAACCACAAAGTTAATATTCCAATTGTACCAATTTCATATGTGAATTCAATCATTAAGAAAAAAAAAAAGCATGAGAACAAAAGTTGTTAAGGTTTGGTAATCCACTAGATAAGACTTTTCCATTGTATGGACTTTGGAGCCCCATTGAAAGATGCATACCTCTTTTTAATCCAAAAATATCCAACCAATAAATCATATGCATTATTCATAATAGAAAAATCTCAACTTCCATACAAAAGAACAATAACTATAAATGAATGAATAAATATGAATCAGATAGTGATACTTTCATATGAAAATTTCACTTTTACTCCTCCAGAAACAAACTAAATCCTCAGATCGCTATTTTCCCGACAATTCATTCCTATCTCCCCCGCCACCCTCGATCGCTATTTCCATCTTGTTCGAAGGCCTTCTTCTTCTTCGAGTACATCTCTTCTAGAAGAATCCATTCATCCTTTTACTCTAAAGAAAGCGAATTACCCACTCTCTTCTCTCAAACAGTTACCCGGCAAAAGGTATTTAAATTTCTCGGCGTTCTCTATGAGATAAGATGGTAAATGCACAGCTGAGTATGACCGTTTGATTGGACCCAATTTAGCGATGATTTCCCTAAAAGTATGCTCTTCCGGAATCATATCAAACAAATCCAATCCTTCACAAATCACTCTCTGAATTCTTTTAGGGTTCAAGAAACTAGAGAATCTCACCCTATCGAAATGGCTGTAAGCTTTCATCTTGAAGATGAATTCGTCTATCCGTCTGAAACAGAAGCTGCAATGCCAGCCAGCGTCGGATAAGATAACATCAGACTGACGATAATGAACATACTTTGTCTTCCCCGTTTGATACCGATGAACAGAAGCTCTCCAGCTATTGTTATCGACAGGAAACTCGTAAGAGTAAAGATAGTTCTTCAATCGAAGGTGCAGGATCGAAGGGGTATCCTCGCACCATCTCAGAAGATCAATAGTATGTCTGCTAGGAATTTCATCAACATCCGACATGATCAACAAATCATCATCAGCAATTCCAGCCAGTTTGATTAATCTATCCAACGCCAACCGTTGATAAGCTTCCTCAACAAAAGGATTCTCTCCTTTCCTCGCCCTTCCATTGATTCTCCCATAGGTTAATCTCGGTTCCACGAATTCAAACTCTTTCCTATTGATATCGAAAACAAGAGGTTTCGGTTTGCCTGTAAACGTCGAATTGGATTCCAACAATACAAAACCCGTTACAAAAGGGTACAATTCTTTCCATCTGATTGATAGAAGCTCGATTTCATTGCTGAACAGAACTGCATCGAAAACCCGTCTAGGGTATTCGCGAATACCCCATCCGTGTAAGCTACAAAGGTTCTCCATTGGAACATTCTCGCTGTAATAATGGGGAAGCTCGATAAAGGGTTTTGGTGGTGATTCCCAAAGCGGACGAAGGAAATAAGAGATCTTTTGCCCATGTAAGTAAATGAAAAAGATACAAGATGGGATCATGATGAAGAGAAATATTATCATCTTGAAATCTAATCCTTTAAGAATACATTTCAGCCTTGTCATGTTTAATAATCGACCTGTTTCCTGAATCAAAGATGAGATTCACCATTACAATTTGCTACAAAACGAAACCCTAGATTTTTTTTTCTAATAAAACAAGAGAAACGAACCTCATCGTGACCTTGACAGCAGATATCATCCGTCTTCTTGGAACAGTAATGAGATCCTCCTTCAGCCATGGCATGAAGTTTCTCCAATAACCTAGATGCATCCCACATTTCTCTATCAATTTCTTTCATTTGAAATCTGAAAAGTCAGATCTGGGTGGAGAAATTCAAGGGAATCAAAGGGTATCAATGAATGAATGAATGAATCCCCTTTATCTTCTTTCTTCTTCTTCTTCTCTGAATAAAACCAGGATTCCTGATGGGGAAATCAGAAGGTCGGCAGGCAAAGAAGAGAAAGCCTTGCCGAAATCGAAATCCCCGAAAGAAAATCTAGGATTTTGAGAAGGAAGGAATGAAGGAAAAGGTGAATCGATTGAGAAGAAAAACTGCAATAAATAAGAGGGGCCTCTTCAAGATCCAACTTTTATTTTTCTCTCTCTTCTGCTAGCCGTTTCTTCTTCTTCTTCCTCTCTCCCCTCCTTTCTATAATCTCTATTTATAAAAAATAATCATATTTTTAATAATACGCGGCGCTGGTTTTATAAAATAATAAATGAAAAATAGAAACGGCTATTTTTAATTTATGTAATTTGCAGAAAGTATGGGAGGTTGGTTACTAACTAATATTATTATTATTATTATTATTTTTAAATGTTTTATGTAAAAGTAATCACAAAAATTAAATATATGAAAAGATTATCACCCTTTACTTAATAAATTCATTAATTTAAATTTAGTAGTTTAAATTAATTATAATAATTTTTTATTTATTTATTTCTAATTAAATAATAAGTTAATTGTGTTTAAAACAATTAAGATAATTTATTCTAATAAATAACACTAATTTGATAATTCTATCCATTTTTAAAATATATATCAACTTAATTTTGGTTGTTATAAAAGTGTTTATTTTTTTTACTTTGATTTTTTTAATTATTTTTTCTAAATGTGGAATAGAAATCTAAATAATTATTAAATCGGGTCAATAAAAAATTATACTTAATATATTAATTATTGAAATTTGAATCTAATCAATATCAATGTATTTAATAGGTGAGATATACCATAAAAATGAGATTTTTATATGATATAACTGATATATTATGTCCAAATTTAAATTTATATGAAATCAACTGAAATCACTTTAAAACATGAGTATTTAAATTAATTTAAATGTGAGATTGATAATTAATTATAATATATAAAGAAATTAAAAGGCCTTATTAAAGAAATGAACTTTATATTAATAATGAATAGAAAGTTTTGGAATAAAATATTGAGGGCAAAATAGTAATTTAAAATTAAGAGAGTCAGGCTGTCAGATTGGACAAGTTCCCACGCGCTTCCTTGACTGCATATGGAACACCATTTGCATGTGCTCAAAGTCTCGTTTGTTTAGCCCCATTTAAAAATAAATAAAAATTTGTATTTATTTATTAACACTATATTTATAAAAATAAATAAATAACTATTTGAAGCAGATAAAAATAATTTTAGCAGGTGTGCTTATTAGAACAATCAATTTATGACCATGATCCTAAAGAGAAAATCAGATTATGGTCCAACTATTTTTTTTTTTTCGGGTCAAAATTGGGTCGACATGTTTAAAACCGATTAAAATTGGGTCGACATTAAATGATTAAAAGTATATACATCAACCGGTTTATAATTTTGTTGTAGAGTTTTGTGTTTACTCTTTATCACTTATTTATTTATTTTTTTATAGGTTTTTATAGTAAATTTGTGATTTAATTTCATTGTTATTTTTTGTTAACGTCATTTTCATTTAAAAAAATAGTTGTAGTATTAACTATGTCGAGATAAATCGAATTGATTTCGAGTTGAGTAAGGTTAATTCAGACAATCGGGTCGAATTCAAATCAATTAAGGATAAACATGACTATAGATTTTAACATTAACTACTAACATGTTTGGTTAGTTTAAAGTTAACATTTTTTTTTTAAAAAAAAAAACCTAATAATCTTGCTTTATTTTTATAAAATTTAAATTTTAATCATAGAAAAATATTATAATAATTTAACCAATTAAAAATTCAAATAACTTAACTTTCTTTTTTATTATAAATATATTTTTAAAAAATAATAAAAATCTTAAATAACACATCAAACAAACTCTTAATCTATTACTACTTTTATAAATATCTCACAAAAAATAAAGTGTTACTCTCTTTGACTTATGTCCATTTATTGAAAATCACATTAAAAGAAAAAAAAAATGTAATCTTCACAAATTGGGAGAATTAGTTAACTAAGCAAGATTGGCCACACACGTATAGACTTCTTTTAGAAGAAGCCTAGAAGATAATATAGGGTTAGTTCTTATATGGATCACAAACTTTTAAACATATATTACTTAAAATATCAATATTACAAGTTTAATTTTTACTAAAATCGTATTAAATTAAAATTGAAGATAATAAATATGAGAATAGTTTTACCTTCCATAATCTATTTTACATCAATAAAATCCCTAAATTTGGACAAAGTCAAATAGAAATAACAAAATTAGTCATGGTCAAAAGATAGACCAAATCAAAGAGGTGTTACACCATGATGACTTCCCTAGCAATTTCCATGCCATACTAATTTTCTTTTTAGTAAAGACCATTATTATAAAATATTGAACTGTTATAAAAAAATACCAAAAACAAAAGATTTTATTGATAAAAGAGTTATATCATTTAGTAATCCAATATTTCTCAATAATGTTTGATTAGCTTAGGAGAGCTCAAAGCATTATTATAAACAAAACAAAAAACTTTATAAATCACAATTTAAGGTTTTCTAGTGATACTCAATTCAAAAAATCAATTTATAAATATTTGATGTAAGTGTGAAGTGACATTAATGATAATACATGTTAGTTTTGAAATCATTTGGATAATCCACTCTTAAGTTGACAGTTTGTTTTAATAATATTAATAATATAAAATATGATCATTAGAAGTTAAGAAGATTGATTATATATAACTGTCAAAAACATAAGAAATAGATTGATATATATTCTCAATCATATTAATTATTAAATATGTTTATATAATCTGCCAGGCTAAGAAAAGGTCACATTGTCCCTCTCCCACCCTACCATTTTATGATGAATTTGTAAGTTTTTTTTTATATATAGAAAATCCCTAAATTTTGTCCAAATTCATTTTATATAAGTTTTATTTTATTTTTTTATTAAGGTATCTTGAAATAGCATTTTATTTTATTTAGGACCCATATTGTATTAAAAATATGATATAAGCCCCAATTTGTTTTCAAAATTTTAGAAATTTTAACTTTAAATTGACAAATAGTTTACTAAAAACAGTTTTAAGGGCATAAAGTAACAACAAAATAAGGAGACTTATTAATTATTATGACTTGTTTCATTATAGAAACATATAATTTATTTTTTAATGAAAACTATTAAGATTCGTTGGAAAATAATTGTTTATCACTATCACAATTATAATGATTTTTGAAAATTGTTAAAGTATAAATTGATTTTAGTTTTATCTGGTATAAATGAAAGATGTGATTGAATTAATTGAAATATTATTTGGTGAAAAATGGATAAAAGAATATTCTTTTAATAATTTTTTAGATCAAATAATATGTAAGTTAATCTAACTTTTTCTAATAAATATGATTGATTTTGATAATATTATTTTTTGAACAAATAAGCTCAATTATAAAATTTACTCTTAATATATCTCTTATATTTTTGTGCTTTTACAGCTTTTATTATAATTGCCATTATTTAAGAAATAAAAAAAAAGAACTAAAATTTAAGGGTGGAAATGGTCAATAGATGATTTCACAATAATGGAAATCAACTAATTAAAACCAATGATGTAGACGGTCAACAAATAACCCAAAATCAATTAAGTTGAAATAAATAAAGACTATGACCTAGTAGTAACATGGGCGACTTTTATTTTTCAGTAGAAGTCTTTTAAATAATACCAAAAAATGAGTAATACAATAAGAAACAAGGTATTATTCATCTAAAGTGCCCATTTTAATTTCGAAGATATAAAATAATACGACTTCGATTTTCAATTAAAATGTTTTAAATTAAAATTGATTCGATTTTCATTTAAAACGTTTTAAATTGAAATTGATAGACATTGTGGTTATGTTAGCTTCCCATGTTTAAAAAATAATAATAACAATTTATTACCGAAAATTTGATGGTAATCAAAATCATCCAAATACCTATATATAAGTATATCATGAAATTTATATTTTGCAATGAATGGTTTGGAGAAGTAATAATAGGGACAAACAAGTAATTAACAAATTAATCCAAATCTATATATCTATATATATATATATCTATATATATATATATCTATATATATGTATATCTATATATGTATATGTATATCTATATAGATATATCTATATATATATATATATATAGATATATATATATATAGTTTAATTTGAATTTGCTTGATTTGTCGAGTCGAGATTTGTGGTTAATTTATATATATAAGAGTAAATGGATACTTGTATTAGATCTTGTGTCAGATCGTGAGTTGACCTGCCCATAAATTTGAAACAGTTAAAAATAAAATTAAAAATGTATACATACACAAAATTATAAAATTATTTAACAATCATAAGTGGTCTAACAGTTAAAGTGTTAACATTTCATACTTAAGACCAGGGTTTGAATCCATCTAAAAGTAATTATTATATGTGAGTATGTGAATATTGGTAGATGAAGCAAAAACGAGAATATATGTTGAAAGGTGTAATCGAATGTTGGGAATGTCGGATTGAGTAATGTAAACATTGGTGAGTAAAATCTAAAAGTTTGTCGACATGGGTGATTCAGGGCCTAAAATCATGCCAAAATGTGTAATCGAATATTGGGAATGTCTACTTACTTGAGTTAAGTATTATAATAAATACTGGTAAATTCACATGGATACACACAGAAAAGGTAAATTAAAAAAAAAAATTAAAATATGTATTCAATGTGTTATTATAATTAATAAATAAAATTATGATAAGAGATTTAATTATATATAATGTTATATATATCATTATTAACGGAAATGTTTTATTTAATATTAGTATGAGAGATATAATTAGTTTTATTATATTTGTTTGGTATGAGTATGAAAATTTTATGTAATATATATTGTTATTCAAAATGTAACTTACAAAATATATATACATATACAAAATTATAAAATTATTTCAACAATTATAAGTGATCTACCGATTAAAGTCTTAACATTAAGACTAGAGTTTGAATCTCTCTAAAAGTAATTATTATATGTTGGTGCGCGAACATTGGTGAATGAAGCAGAAGCGGAAGCGAAAATGTCAAACATTAGTGAGAAAACCTAAAAGTTCGTCCGTGGAGTATGAATGTTGAGAATGTCGACATGAGTAAAACAAACATTTGTAAGAAAACTTAAGGGTTCGTCAACAAAGAGTCATTTAGGGCCTAAAATCATGCCGAAGCGTGTAATCGAATGTTTAAGAATGCACACTTAAAGACCTTAAAGTTCTTCTACATAGGGTGAGTCAAAGTCAATAGGCCGAATGTTTAAGTATGTTGGTAATTGAAAATGATTAAGGTTAATAATGCATCATTGAAAGATAATTTAGATAATATATATGAGTACAAAAAAATTAATAATGTATTATTTTTTTCTTTTTAGAATATAAATTATTAATTATTTAAATATATATATATATAATCCATAAAATATAATAAATATTTGTCATTTTAATTTATAATGTTCCTATATATGTATATTAAAAAAATATATATATATTAGAAAAAAAATTAAAAAATATTTAATTAAATATGTTAAGTTTTTAAAGGATCAAAAATTCTTTTTAATTTATCTATTATTATAAAAACACAAAATAAGACATTATATCCTTGAAATAATATTTTAGAATTAACGAAAATTTAACCATTAAAATATCAATATATATATTTAATATATTATTAATTAAAATTATCGAAATAAAATAACTGAACAAATATTTGTTAAAAATAAAAATAAAAACTATAAAATAAATTAATAAAAATATTTAAATTAAAAATATATTGAATTAAATATATTAAGTTTTAAATTTATTGAGAAATGTATTTTAAACTTATTTATTATTATAAAAATAATACATTAAAATACTTAAAAGAATCATTTTTTATTACCACATATATATTTATTTATTTATTTATATATTTATATATTTATATATATATATATATATTAATTGTAAATAATTTTTAATTTATTATAAAAAAAATTAAGACATTGCATGAACAAATTTTTTATTAACATATATTTTTTTATTTAATTATTATATTAATTTAATTATTTTTTAATATTTATCCAATTATTTATTATAATAATTTATTATTATAAAAAAATAAATTGAAACACTATATACAACAATGTTATTATCACATTTTAATTATTATATTAATATTAATTAATTTATTTAAAAAAAACTATATTCAATATTTTTTATTATTTATTTTTGATAAATATCATTTTTTACTAAATTTAGTTATTAAATAATCAAAATTATTTTAATTATAAAAAACTTAAAATAATTGGTTTGATTTTTTTTTTTAATATTTTTATTTTTCAAATAAGTATAATAATAAATAATATTACACCCAATTAAAATTCTATATAAGTTGATGGATAATTTGATCCAAAATATATAGTCGGTGCTTTTCAAACTTTATATACTAGATGAATTTAAAATTATATGTAAATATTAAATTTGTATTCCAAACTAAATTTACTTTACAAATCAAAACGAATTCAAAAATTTAAATAATATTATTTTTATTGAAAATATTAATATATAAGTAATATTTGGTTTATATCTTTAACGAAACTTATAATAATTAAGCCAATAAAGAATTATGAATTAAATGGTTGGCAATAATAGTTGGCCAATAAAACTCAGTCACAGATACATAAGTTGTACATTTTTACCTAAAACTAATTACAGTAATCTATGTATTATTTTTTTAAATTAAAGTTTATTCTAATACAACACTCCTACTCCATGTATTTTGTATCTTATCATTAGATAAATTAAAATTAACATTATCTTCCATATATAAAAAAATGATGTAATTTAACATATCAATGTTTCTGGTCTATCGAAAAAATGGTAAGGTATGAGTATGATAATTTCCAGTTTAAATTGTCACGTTAGAGTTATTTTTTCTTCGGTTTGATCGGTAGTTGATCGAGAATGAGACGGAGATGATATTTGTGTCTTCTGCCCCAACTCTGCCTTGATCTTGTCCCGATTCTTTCTTGAATACTAATACATACAATTAAATATATAAGCTCACCAATATATTTATTTATTATTTATATTTTATAAAAGTTTTAAATTTATTTCTTTATAATAATATAAATTTTTAATATATATCTTATTTTTTAAAAAAATTATCCATTATATTAAAAATTATATAAAATTATGTATGCACAACGATAAAACATGATATAAAGAAAAAAAAACCTGTCAAACAATAGGTTATTGAGCTCATAAATTCTTGAGAATAATGATTAAATCTCTGACTGACTTTACCGGCATTTTAAAACTAATCTCAAAAAACGTTTTTATAATAATATTATGAATGATATGCATCGGACGACCATTGAAAGTTCAACGATTTATCTCCAACCAGATAATCCACCAAAAAATATTTTGAAGGGTAACTGAAATATGTAGGTCGCATCAATCAAAATTTCCCATTAACTACCTAAAAACTTGGACATCACTCAATTAATTTCAATAATACTCCACAAAAGACTACAAATATTAGTCACTACTCACTACTCCATAATACAAATAAATTTTTAATATTTTACAATATTTTAATATTACAAAGTTGATTTTAAAATTTTATCTATTTTTATTTTTATTTTTTAAAAGAATATGATATAACTGTGTCCACGGATATTCGTCGAAATCAAATAGGCGAAGATAATAATAAAAATTATCTCCAAAATATAATGGGACGAGAATGATAAATGTATTATCGGTAGGGTATTATCGAAAATTACATTGTCATCCTAATAAGGTACGATACTAACACTAAAATTAACGGTACAATAAATGCGATTTTTAAAATTTCGATATATATATATATATATATATATATATAATAAATGATGCCTAACAAAATTATAAATAATTCAACTTTAATTAGCATTTGAAGAAATTCACAACCATTATAAACTTTTATGTAAAATCAAACTATCGTTATCCAATCAATCCATCTTTCTAATGTATTTCATTTTCTTGAAACGAGTTAACTCTCAACTTTAAAAAAAATATATATTTTGTCTCTGCAACTTTAACTATTTTCTTTTTCTAAATATTTGATATTTATTCAATTATAAAATTTTATTTTTAAAAATTAAATCAAAATATAATTAAATTATTATATTATTTAATATACAAATCTTCAACATTTTATTTTACGAGTTATTAAACTAATTTGATTTCATTATAAATTGTTTGGTTTTTTTTTACCCAATTAGGTTTATTGAAATTTAAATATATGTTTTTAATATTAATGGTATAATACTGATTCCACACCAAAATCTCAATATCACCTAATCATACATATATTTTGATATACGCTACAATATATTTTTGTTTTTTCTTATACCAAAAAAAAAACTACTCATTACTATACATCATATTTATAATATCAAATTGAAACTAATATAAATAACAATATAACCAAAAAAAAAACAAAAAAAACCAACTTAACTTCTAGAATTAAAGCCTCATTTTGATGTTTGATTATTATTGGGATAATACCTAGTATTTATCATCAAACCTAAATATCATATCAACAATATAATTAATCAATTTTATCAATTTGAATACCAAAATTATATTTTAATTAAATTTAATATTAATATATAAATGAGAAATAATTGGGGGAATGGAAAAGGAATAATGTGGCGACACAGCATTTCTTCTCCCAAATTCTCTCCTATAAATAAAACAAATCAAAAGTAATTTGATCTTCAAAATTTAAAAGCCAAATATTACCTACTTTTTATCATAACAACGTTTTTTTTTTTTTTAAATCAGATAAAACCCAAAAACTCAATTCCTTTAGCAACCAATAAAACAACTTTGATTTATTATAGTTTTCTACACCAAGATCACCAATATTGATGTCATTGCTATCTTGGCTCGATCTTAACCTTGTTCCATACAAAAGACTTATAGACTTATATTAGTTTGCCTAACTCAGACTGACTAATTCTAGTTTCTAACGTCTAATGATGAAATTTCTTAGAAGAAAATAATAATAATAATAAAATTGTGCCACTAAACATTAACTTGTCATATGATAAGACCAATTTGTCAAATCTGTCATTTTGTGCTTTATCAACAACGGTCATTTTGTTATTGCCGACCATTACGGAATTTGATTGATTAATTGCACCAAAATATGGTTAATCCTCATTTCCAACGTCAATTGTATATTATATATTAATTCTTATCAATTATATCATTTTATTTTAAAATACTTTGGCTTGTTAATTTTTTTGTTTTGTTTTTTAAATCTTAAATAAATCAAATTTATTACAATGAACTCACAAACAAGCTTTTCGGATAAGATGAGGTTGAGTTTGAATAAAAAATACTTTACTAAATATGTATAATTAAAATATATTTTATAATCGGAGAATTCGTCTCACAATAGAGTTTACTTTCGGTATGACGCAAAGAAATGTCCTTGTCTGAATAAATCGTTATGCGTTGGGAAGATATAGATAGTTTCCATGTGAAACATTGTTACAAGTTGTTGGGTCAGCTCATTTGACAGTTGGGCCTGACAAATTAATAAAGCCCATTAGAGCATATTTAATTAAAAGAAAAAAACACAACAGTTGATTGGTTCTCTCTCCCTCTTCCTCCATTGAAACAACTATTCCTCCATTGAAACAACAATTTCTCCATTGAAGCAGCAGAAGGGGTAAAAGAATTGTTAGGCATTTATTGTAGCTTGTCTATTTCTGGATTGTTAAACATGTACTATTATTTGATTTCTCCAACAAGTGGTATCAGAGCTGAGTTCGTTTGGCGGTGATTGTTGTATAATTCAAATGGAAGAATCGTTGAGTAGTAATGGCACGATGATCAAACTCACAGCTACCAATTACACAATTTGGAAGTCACAGATGAAGGACTTATTGTGTAATTATGATTATGAAGACACTATTTGGGGTGATAAAGGCAAACTAGAGACTATGACAGATGCAGATTGGAAGAAGCTGAACAGAAAGGCAGTTGGTAAAATCAGACAATGGGTTGACAATAGTGTGTATCAACATGTGGCTATTGAGGTTAATTTCATAAAGTGTGGACTATTTTGAGTGAGCTGTATGAACAACACTCAAAACAGAGCATTTCTATTTAGGAAGCTTTGCTCGTTGAAATATCAAGATGGGTCTTCTATATCCGAGCATCTAAATGCTTTTCAGGGTATTCTAAATGAGTTGACTATGATAGGAATGAAATTTGATGATGAGCTTCATGCTATGTGTTTGATTAATTCTCTTCCTGATAGTTGGGAGACACTTGTGGTTTCAATTACTAATTCTGTTCCACAAGGTAAGCTCACTTTGAAAATGATGAAAGAGAGCGTGTTGAATTAAGAGGCTAGAAGAAAAGAACATGGCTTCTCGACTCCAAGTCAGGTGTTCGTGACTAAGAAAAGGGTAGAAGTAAAAGTAAAACTCCAAAAAATCGCAGTGGCAGTTCAGACAGGTCACGGGGAACATTTAGCTCGAGAAAAGAGATTACATGTTATCATTGTGGTAAGTCAAGACACAAGAAGTATCAATACAGATCTTTAAAGCGTGAACAAAAGGAGAATAAACAAGATGGAAGTAGTAAGGTTGCAGATGTGGGTGGTAACGACATTGATATTGTTTACGACAATGATAGTATAAACCTTATTTCTCAAGATACACAATGGGTGATAGACTCGGGTGCTTCTTATCATGTCACCAATCGTTGTGATATATTTTCTTCTAACACTAGTGGACAATTTGGTTCAGTAATGTTGGGAAACTATGTTACGTGTAAGATTGTTGGAAATGAGATGTCTGTTTGGATACTAACACTTTGTGCAAGCTACTTTTGAAGAATGTTCGACATTCAAATGAATTTGATCTCTACTGGTATTCTTGATGATGAGGGCTATCATAGTTACTTTGGTGAAGGAAAATGGAAACTCACTAAGGGGTCTTTGGTGATAGCTAAAGGAAAGAATGTGATACGATCTTTAGAATAAGATGAGAAGAGAAACTATTTCATCCAACGATGAAGATCAATAAGATTGAAAAGATGAGGAAAGAGATGAGCAACTGCCCTTTCATTCAGAAATTAATTGATACTCGTCTAAAGAGAGATTACTGATTATATATTCTCAGCACATTCTCTTTAGGGTTAGACAGCTGACCTAACTAACTGGGTCAAAATTTAAGAAAGACATAAGTTCAGGGGCAGAAATAAAGAAATATTAAAACAGAAAAGACAATAAAAAGAAAAGGAAAAACAAATGATATTCTTCATCAGGTTGTTGTGATGTCGCCACGTGGCTCCATAGTCTCCGTCGGATCCTTTGTAGTTACAATTCGTATCAATACCTTCTCCATCTGAAATTCGACGTCCCCGGCGAATTCATGTAGACATCCTCTTCGTCTCTAAATTAAAACACGCAAATTACTTCATCGTTCTTACCTTGAAATCATAACTCTTCCTAAACTTCTCCCTCTCACCAACAAATTCACCTATTTCCTTCTCTTGAATCTTTATAAAGTTTGTTATTTCCTCATTTGTAGATGAAATATTTGGATGATGATCGGAAAACTGTTTCTTCACCTCTCGTTTATCTTGTTGCCTTTTTTCAAACTTAGTTTCCAGTTCTACTCTAGCTTCATGAATCATCTTCATTTGAGCACTGAAGCAGTCTTCTTGAAACACAAACTCTTCATTGGTTTCTTCGTAATGTTTTTTTGAACCTCATCTTACCGATGCGATACTCCTCCTTAGTCTTTTGCAACTTTTCACTAACTATACCAAGTGATTTTTCGAGACCTCTAGATCGCATATGTTCTCTAGCGGGCCTATCCCTAGACCACATGAGTAGCTGGTTGTCTTCATTCACTTGCCTTGTCTTCTTCAAAACCATTTCATTATCAGACTGCAACTCATATTTCAGCTTCCCCTTTCCTTGGCAATGTTGGTTGAAGACATCCATGTCTTTCTTATCTGCCATGAATCCATAGAGTTGACGCTTTCCATCAGGATAGAACATGACAGGATTGCGATAAGCTTCCATGTGTCCTGTAGTTGAGCTATCGAATATCATAATACTCATCCCACGGTGACCTTGAAGTCCATAAGCATGTTTAGCTTTCGAAGTATTGTATTCATGGAAATATTGCAGAAGCTCTGGATTTCCCATGCTTATCCACTTTTCATCTTCACCTTTTTTGAGTTTTGTGTTCATAATAATAACTATGGGAGGCCACACACTTTCGCGATCTTTCATTGTTTGATGTGAAAGACCCCTCCATTGGCCAAATACTTCACCCGCTGGTACAATCGGGGCTCCTCGAATCTTGAGTTCTTCGTCCAATAGTGTAGCAAGCTCGCAATGTAGCTTCATCCTAATCGCCCCCTTTGATGCATGCGTGACAATCGATGGCAAACCTTTATACCAATAAATCACACATAGACCATCCTGGCATGCCAGCCAGTGCCATTGTCTGCCTACATCATTCATTTCCTCATTTGAACATTTATCAAATATCTTAAAGAAATCGGCTAACATATTTTGTTTCTTCCTAGTTTCATGGCTCTTCTCACTTGCACATGAATCATACACATCATTGTCAGAATCATCAAGTACATCATACTCATCAGACTCATGCTTATTGAAAACTGTTTCCTTAAAAACTTGCACATTGGCAGCAGCAGCAGTAGAAGCGGCAGCCGTTGAAGACCAATTCCATCCATTCTGAAGAGACAGACCAATTTCAGGCCCTGAAGCTGCCAAATTGTTATTGAAACTATTTCCTCTTCCTGCCTTTGGTTGTTGCCAACCCTTACCTGCACTTTTCTCATTATTCCCCCAAGCTTTAGGTGGAGAATTCACAGTTTGTTGATTCCATTGTTTTTCAGGTTTGTTCAAAGAGTTATTCTTGGACTTACGAACACACGTCTCCCATTCACCACCTTCAGAGTCCATACTTATATCAGCAACATTCTTACCCAGCTCCTCTACCTTCCCATTTGACATTGAATTAGGATAATTACTACCATTCTTTGGCTTACTGAACCAAAAATCATCTTCATCCGAGAATCCCATTGCAATTATATTATTTGTACTGAAAGTCAGATCCAAATCAAACCCCCCCTCCTGATATCTTTTCTTGTTTTGGAAAACAACAGGATGAGCTTTGACCTGCAAACCTTTCACTGTAAAGAGAGTATGTTCAGACTTAATATCATTCATATGGGATGATTCCTCTAGAGTAGAACTGAATGACTGAGGGCTTTTTAAAGTGTTCATCCTCATGGGTATGTCTACAACAGACAGCCTAAATGGTGCATCATTTAAAGAATACTTTATTCTGGAATCTGGAGAATTATTATGTTGATTCGTTGGCATACTAGCAGATCCCAAATTCATACTATCAGTGGAGCAATAACCACTCAAATTATATTTATGAACTGACCTGTTTTGATTTAGGTTCATCGATTGGCTGGTAACCGTGTCACAAATTAAAAGGCCAAAATGTTGTAGGAGTGCTTTCTTGAGTTCCATCCATGTCAATGCCACTGACTGGTTCCTTGTCTGCACAAACGCAACATACCAGGTTCTAACGTTTCCCACGAAATGGATCAAGGCAATATTCACCTTAGCAGCGTCGGTGGTGCCACCAACCTTGAAATGGTGTTCAGCCGAAATCATCCACCCTTCGACGTTCACTCCATCAAACTTTGGGAACTCTTTTTCTATCAGTCTCGTTGTAGAAACATATTGTCTATCTATAAGTGGAGTTGCTTGTGAGTAACCCGTTGAATCTGCAGCATCATGACCTGTTAAAGTTTGCAAATTATCTTCAATAGATCCCATTTTGTTTTTCAGCCATTCCTGCATTTTGTTTACCGTCTTAGCAAGAGCATCTATTGATTCACGCAGCGAGCTGTTTTCCGATTGATGTAGGTTGTCTGTCATCTTGAGGATCGTCGGCTCTGATACCACTTGATACGATCTTTAGAATAAGATGAGAAGAGAAACTGTTTCATCCAACGATGAAGATCAATAAGATTGAAAAGATGAGGAAAGAGATGAGCAACTGCCCTTTCATTCAGAAATTAATTGATACTCGTCTAAAGAGAGATTACTGATTATATATTCTCAGCACATTCTCTTTAGGGTTAGAACAGCTGGCCTAACTAACTAGGTCAGAATTTAAGAAAGACATAAGTTCAGGGGCAGAAATAAAGAAATATTAAAACAGAAAAGACAATAAAAAGAAAAGGAAAAACAAATGATATTCTTCATCAGGTTGCTGTGATGTCGCCACGTGGCTCCATAGTCTCCGTCGGATCCTTTGTAGTTACAATTCGTATCAGAATGTCGGTTCTCTTAATGTGACAGAGACTAAGTCTTACGGGGGAGAAGCAAATGTAGTTAATGATTGTTCTGCACAACTTTGGCATAAGCGACTTGGTCACATAAGTTAGAATGGCATTAGAGTTCTCTCCAAGACAATTGATCTTCAAGGCTTAAAGTCCATAGATTTGAAGACATTCACAGATTGCTTAGTTGGTAAGAAACATAGAGTTTCCTTCAAAAGTTTCTCTCCATCTAGAAAGCCCAATATCCTATATATGGTTCACACAGACATATGTTCTATGGATTTCTTGACTTTAGGTGGTGCTCATTATTACATCACTTTTATCGATGATTGCTCAAGGAAGGCATGGGTCTATTGCTTGAAGACTAAGGATCAATCATTGGATTACTTCGAGTTGTTTCATGTTGAAGTGGAGAGAGAAATTGGGAAGAAGTTGAAATATGTTCATTCGGATAATGGTGGCGAATACAGAGGACCATTTGTGGAATACTGTAAAAATCATGGGATCAAGCTTTTGAAGACTGTGCCAAAAACACCTCAACAAAATGGAGTCGTAGAGAGGATGAATAGGTCTATCAATAAGAGAATTTTGTGTATGTTGTCTCATGCTAAGTTGCTAAAATCCTTTTAGAGAGAGGCAATGAAGACAGCGGTTGATCTGATAAATCTTTCACCCTCAAGTCCTTTAGATGGCGACGTTCCAGAAAGAGTTTGGAGAGGTAAAGACGTCTCTTATGATCACTTGAGAGTTTTTAGTTGTAAAGTGTTTGTTCATGTTCCTCGAGATGAGATAGCTAAGCTTGATAGCAAGACGAGACAATGTATCTTTATTGGGTATGGCCACGGAGAATTTGGGTACCGATGTTGGGATCCGGTTAACAAGAAACTCATTAGAAGTAGAGATGTGGTATTCTTTGAATATTATACCATTGAAGACTTTGAGAAAAAATAAAAGTTGAAGTCTACGGAGAAAGAATTGCCCCATAATGGTAGGATTCGTACACCACAATCACAGCCCAATGATGTGGAAAATGCCCAAGTTGAGGTTGATGAGACTTCTCTAGTTGATGCTGAGCCAACAGAGGAAGCTGAACAAGATGATGATAGTTCTCTAGAGCCATCCGATGATCAGAATATTAGAAGATCTAGTAGGCAGCAACAACCTTCTAGTAGGTATCCTCCCAATGAGTATGTGATATTGACTAACGGGGGAGAACCAAAAACCTATCAAGAAGTATTGTCTCATGAAAACAAGAACAAGTGGGTATTCAAGTTGAAGCATCAAGAAAATAGCTCACAACCTCGATACAAAGCAAGACTAGTTGTGAAGGGCTTTGCACAGAAAAAGGGGATTGATTTTGAAGAGATCTTCTCACCGGTTGTGAAGAGGTCATCCATCAGAGTTGTGTTAGCATTGGTTGCTAGTCAAGATTTGGAAATTGAACAACTAGATGTGAAGACTGCATTTCTCCATGGTGACTTGGAGGAAGAGATCTATATGGAACAACCCGAGGGTTTCAAAGTTAAAGGTAAAGAAGATCTTGTCTGCAGGTTGAGAAAAAGCTTGTATGGGCTCAAGCAAGTGCCTAGACAATGGTACAAAAAATTTGACTCCTTCATGGAAGCAAATGAGTACAGTAAGACTACTTCTGATCATTGTGTTTACATCAAGAGATACGGTGTTGATGATTATGTTATTCTTCTGCTCTATGTTGATGATATGTTGATTGTTGGGCAAGATATTGCGAAAATTGAGAATCTCAAAAGGGATTTGAACAAGTATTTTGCGATGATGGATTTGGGTTCAGTGAAGCAGATCATAGGTATGGAAATCACAAGAGACAGAAAGAACAAAACACTTTGGCTATCATAGGAGAAGGTACTTGAGAGGTTTGTAATGAAAAATGCAAAACCGGTTTCAGTTCCACTTGGAGGTCATTTAAAGTTAAGTTCTAAAAAATGTCCTACAAGTGAGAAAGAGAAAGATGAAATGAAGAATGTACCTTATGCCTCTGCAGTTGGTAGTCTTATGTATGCCATGGTATGTACAAGACCGGACATAGCACACGCAGTTGGTGTTGTTAGTCGGTATCTCTCTAACCTGGGAGAAGAACATTGGTTGACTATTAAGTGGATTCTTAGATATCTTTGAGGCTCTTTGAAAGCACGTTTATGCTTCGAAAGTGATACTCCTATTTTAGAAGGCTTTACAGATTCTGATATGGCGGGTGATGTTGATTCAAGAAAATTTGTATCAGGTTTTTTGGTTACCTTTGCAGGCGGTGCTGTTTCGTGACAATCAAGGTTATAAAAGTGTGTTTCTTTGTCTACTACAAAAGCTAAGTATATTGTAGCTATTGAGGCATGTAAAGAGGTATTATGGATGAAGAAGTTCCTACAAGAGTTGGGCCAAAAGCAAGAGAAGTTCACTTTATTTTGCGACAGTCAAAGTGTCATTCATCTCTCAATGAATTCAGCTTTTCATTCGAGATCCAAACACATCGACGTGAGATATCATTGGATACATGATATGCTTGAGGCAAAAGAGCTGAACTTGGAGAAGATTCATACAAGTGAGAATGATGCCGATATGTTTACGAAATCCTTGCCTAAGGACAAGTTTGAAGATTGTCGGGAGAGAGCGAGTTTATTGGAGCCCGCGAAGTTGCGCTAATGGGGGAGATTTGTTGGGTCAGCTCATTTGGCAGCTGGACCTGACAAATTAATAAAGTCCATTAGGGCATATTTAATTAAAGGAAAAAAAACACAACAGTTGATTGGTTTTCTCTCCCTCTTCCTCCATTGAAACAGCTCTTCCTCCATTGAAACAACAATTTCTCCATTAAAGCAGCAGAAGGGGAAAAAGAATTGTTAGGCCTTTATTGTAGCTTGTATATTTCTGGATTGTTAAACATGTGCTATTATTCGATTTCTCCAACACAAGTCTTCTGACAATTTAATATAATTTTGTTGGAAAAAACTTTAGGAGTCAAAGATCTTGTTATTTGGATGAAGCGTTATTCACGGATAATATGTGCACAGAAAAATGTTTTATTATGGTTAGTCGTTGTATGTATCACGAAGGTTGTTGAATTGATAACTCACTTATTTTTGCATTGTCAATGGGTGACCTGTATTCGGAGTCTTTTGTGGAGTGTTACTATAATTTATTGGGTGATGTCCGAGTCTTTAGATAGTGTTTGAGAAATTTGGATTGATGCGACTAATATGACAGACCTACATATTTAGGTAATTGGATTACCATCCAAATTATGTTTTAGTAGACTATATGGTTAGAGATAAACGTCAAGCTTTTAATGATCATAGTCGTTTAATGTGTATCATTCATAATTATATTATTATAACGTTTTATGAGATTCGTTCAGAAAAAACAGGAGAGTTTCTTGAAGATTTAATTGTTCTTTGCAAAAATTTACGAACTCGATAACTTATTGAGTACTGTTTTTTTTATATATTTTTTTTTATTATCTTTCTTTTCATGTCATTATTTGTTAATATATATATATATATATCTACAATTAAATTCACAATATGTTCAGATTGAGACTTAGTAGAATATAAATGATGATCAATCATATTAAGACTATTGACATAAACTTTTAACAAAAAAAATTAATAAAAGCCTTAAAACAAAGTCCAATTACTAAATTAACCTCCTACATTATATATATTTTTTTAAGAAGCATATGGGGGAATCTGTTGGCTTTCCAGAAACAGCTCACGTGGTCTCTCTTTAAATATATATATAAAAATAAAAGCCTTTTTATTTTTTATACCTTATAGGCTATAAATAAAAGAGATGCTAATGGAATATAGTAATCAAATCTTAATTAATTTTGTCACATCATTAATAATTGTAATCAAAATCAGTAGCTAATAGTTGAGTCAAAACATATTTCATTATTAATTTAGTACCTAAAATCCCAACAAAATATTAAAACATATCAAAATATTTAATACAAGTTATGACATTATTAATGAATTATAAATAAGGATTGATTTAGGAATTATAATTGGTCTGAACTTGAAAAAAAAAATCAAAATGAATTTAAAAAATGTTACAAGAAAATTATTAATGAAAGAAATAAAATGAACTTGCTATTCTTTTTTATCATTTTAAAATTAATAAATATTTTGTCAATAATTTTTTTAATTTAGGTAGCTATACTATCTCAAGAATAATGTCCTCCACTTTAGTTTAGAGACTAATCTAAAATTCAGGATTGTGGTGGACTTGAAAAAAAAAAGTTGAACATAAAAAAATAATGAGAAAAAATTGAAAAAAACGAGTGAATATGTGTAAGTTTTACCATTTTTTTAATAATTAGATAAACTGAATTATATTGAAATTTTTTAATAAATTGAAGATAATTTTATTTTTTATTTTTTTCAGGGTGGGCCGAACCCTTACATAAATTCGTCCATGCTTTAGTTGAAGTCGTTTTTTAAAATATAATTCGTAACTTTGTTATCTTTTGAACTACCCTATATTTATAAATATAGGTGACTAAACAAATAAACTTAACTCATATTATTCATTAGAATTAGTTTGATATTAGTTGACTAAGAAATGGATTGTGTAATCAAGATAGTCTATTTTAAACAAATTAGTTTACTCAATTAATTTCTTATATTTGTAGTTTTAATAAGTTTTTTACTTATTTAATATATTTGAATCAAATAATTATAATATCAAAATAAATAAAATTTTATATATATTTATAATAGTCACATATATTTGAATCATTTTAACTTATTTAATTAACTAAAATTACTTCATATTTTAAATATTATATCAAATTAAATAAATAAGATTTTATTCATTGATTAAAAATTATGCTCGGGTTTGATTTATTAATTTATTTCATAAAACCAGTAAACTTACATTAACCTAAGCCCAACCCGAACATAATCTTGCCCCGACCCAAAATTAATCTAAATATTCATTTGTAAGCCCAAATAATAAATATATATAATTTAGAGTTTGGTTTTGGTAAACCTGAATTTTGGTCCACAAATTAGTTCAAATAATAGTTAAATAATAATATATATTTTAAAAAGTGAGCTTTTAGATATAATGGCCTGTTTAAAAATAACTGGTGGGATGGTATATGAACAAATATTATTAAATTTATTAATATATATAATTAAAATATATTTATCAAAATTAATACTAATAAGGTATTTAAAAATAAAATAGTTTTTAAATAAAATGATTTTTTTTTCCAAACCCAATTCTAGATGTGCTTTCCAAACATGGTAAATATACAATTGTAAACATGTTTTATTCATTTTTGGGCTTCATTCTCATGTAACATAACCTAAATCCAAATACAATAATAAAAAGAGAGACCAAATTTGTAAGCCCAAAACCTTATAAGAAAACAAAAATAATAATAATAATCATAAACTAGATTTATTAGTCAGTTCTAAACTCCAAAAAAAAAACGGAGTAAGTTATATTTATAAAATTAATTATATTTTTTTATTTGAATAAATAATGATTTTTTATTTATAAATATAAATTTAATTTTGTTAATGTAAAAAAAATTAATTATTTAATGATTTATCTAGAATAGACTATGTATCCCTTCTCTCAACTCTTAAAATTGTAAGTCATTCTCTAGAAAAATTATATGACTAACTAGGGGATAACAACTAAATTTAAAACGAATTATATTTTATTAAAATAGTACTGAATTTAAAATTCTAATATAATTTATTAATAACAAATATATTTTTCCATAACATAAATATTGCGATCAAACAAGGTGCTAGCAATGATTAACCAAAAAAAAATAAAATATTTTATCTCTCTTTTTCTTCATATTTTTTTCTTTTTCTAATCAATGAAGAGATACATTCCTATTTTTATAATAAGCTACTAAGGTTATGATTCTATTTAAATAGTTTAATATACATTTAAAATATCTATGTTAATAAGTTTTGTATTTAATAAATTCATAACATTTAATTGATTGAATATTAATTTATTATATATATATAATATTTTAAATATGAGGAAGTATATTTTAAATATAGAAAAATATGTATAAATAAAAAATTGACTTTTTATTATATTTGTTAAATGTTATATCCGGGTTAAATAAATAATTATTTTGTTTAATTAAAATACTTCATTATTTTTGTTTGTCTTTCTCACATTTTTTAGTTAGGGAATTTTATTTTATAATTATTATTTATTAAACTAAATAGAGATGATAGGGAAACTAATATTAACAAAAAAAAAAAACTTGATTTTTATGTCTATTTTTAAGAAAGAAAAATTATTTGAAAATTTTAAATGATTATAAGTATATATGGTTTAATATTAAAAAAAAAATATCAAATCCTTTCGGTAGATTAGTTAGACTTACCTGTATCTGACAGCGCCACCGAAAAAAGATAAAAAATTAACAAATAAAAAAGGTGATGCTTCACTTTTGTGTATAAGTGTCAATTTATGAGTGTAATAAAGATAATGTTGAATTAATCTATATAAGGATTAGTTTAATCGTAACAGTATAGACATGGTATATATCTACTAAGGTAAGGTAGTATCACTTGTAAGAACATAAAATAATTATCAAATGAGGAGGTTAATTTTTTACTTTTGTGTATGTATTGATAATAGTATGATTGAACTAACCTATATAATACATCTAATTAGCTAGATATTTGCAATAAAGTCTTAATAAAATTGAATCAAGTAATAAAAAATATATTGAAATAAAAAAATCAACCCAATGAAATATGCTATTATCACATATATATTCTGTTATATATATGATTTATAAGTTTCTTTGCCCACAATTAATTTCATAGTTGAGTAGATTAAACAAAAATAAAATTGATAACAATTGCAAGCTTAATTTATATGTTTATAAACTTTGTAAAACTAAATGTATAAAGTTTAAATAGTACAATTTTCTTCAGTTGTTAACTTGTTAACCCATCAATGATCAATTATAACAATGATGTCAAATTTTTATTCAGTATGTGTTCATATAGATTTATTGAAACAATTTTAAGAAATGACAAGAAAATTCTAAGAACTAGAGAAGAGACATATCAATTAATGAAGTTTAGAATCGGTAATAAAAAATGAATATTATTTTGGCACGATCCATGACTAGAGAATAATTACATAATTTTTCGGGAAAAATTCCAACCTATTAGAGTGAGAATCAAAAGAAATTGTCTCTTGTACTCAGTCAAAGATATTTAAGAAGGAAAATGTAACTTTATTCCGAGGAGTATTTCAGAAGGATTTAGAATTCTAAATCTGATCAATAATATGCAATTCAATAGAAACACGAATACAGAAAGGTGAGATATTGTTATGAATGGAAAGTTCGTGGCTGAAAAAACATTAGAGATCATTATAATAAAGGAGGTGGTGGTCGATTGACGTAAAGTAGTTTGGTCTTCAAAGGTTATACATCGACACCAATTCATCATTTGGCTAACATTCAAGAAAAGATTGACGAGAAGAGACATAATTATGAAGTAAGTATATGAATATTATAGACGCCAATTGCCCAATTTGTGCAATAAAAGAGGAAAACAATAACCACCTGTTTGGGACTTGCACGTTTGTATCCAAACTGTGGATCAATTTTGCTCAGAATATGAATATCACAAATTTTCCAAGTATATGGAATGAAATCATAGAGCTTGTAAACAAAAAAGACTAAGGGCGATAACTTCTACACAAATGTTTTCAAATGTTTCTTTGAAACCCTAGTCTACAATACTTGGAGAGAATGAAATACAATAATTAATATCACGAATAAGAGAAATAAAGAAAAATTTGGGATGATATTGTTTGTGATGACAACGCTCTCATACATATACATGGAGGAGAATTCCGATTATTAAAAACAATTGGAAGCTCAGTCAAATTTTGAATTTCCCCTATAAATCATTAAAAGAAATGAATGTTCAAATAGTTCTGGTTTGATTACTTGTTTGTTGTTCTTTAATTAAGTTGTTTGAAACTCAATTAATGATTTAAACAAAATTAGGATCGGTCTAGTTTCTTAAAACTTATTCTTTTTTTAAAAATTAAATAACACTAATTCGTTTTTCATAAGAAAATAATTTTAATAATTTTTTTTGTTATAAATTTTATAAAATTTATTTAGTTGATAAAACCAATTTAAAAGATAATAATATATCATGTTAAAATAAATTTTATTAAAAATATTTTAATTAATAAATTAATCGTGTTATTAGGTTTAGTTATTAGGTTTATGATCAAATGTAACGAGTCTTTTTCTTAAATTTTGTATACCAAAAATTATAATTTATATATATATATAGTTTGGATATAATTACTTTGTCTAAGAAATTATGCTAATTTATTTAAATTAAAAAATAAATATAAAAACAATATATTATATTCAATATCAATATTTATATAACCAAATTATATTTTTAGATACACATAAAATAAATAAGAAAACAAATTAATTAGGTTTTCTATTTTATTTACCAAACAAGGATATAATAAATTAGGGTTACTAAAGGGCTTCTATAAGCCCAATTAAGTTAAATATCCCCAAACCAGGCCCAATTCTGATCTCTTCTCCAATAAATAAAACCCGAACCCTAGCTCCATTTCCCCATCTTCTTCATCCGCCGTCCACAGTAGTGAGAGAAAGAGAGAGGAGAGAGAGAGCAATGACGACGCGTTTGAGGAAGAACAGGAAGAAGAGAGGTCACGTAAGCGCCGGTCATGGTAGGATCGGAAAGCACAGAAAGCATCCTGGAGGTCGTGGTAACGCTGGAGGTATGCATCACCATCGTATCCTCTTCGATAAGTACCATCCTGGTTACTTCGGTAAGGTAGGTATGCGTTATTTCCACAAGCTTCGCAATAAGTTCTATTGCCCTATCGTCAACATCGACAAGCTCTGGTCGCTTGTTCCTAATGAAGTGAAGGATCAGGCTACAGCTGATAAGGTACCTGTTATTGATGTTACTCAATCTGGATACTTTAAGATCTTAGGTAAGGGTGTCTTGCCGGAGAATCGTCCTTTTGTTGTCAAGGCTAAACTTATTTCTAAGACTGCTGAGAAGAAGATCAAGGAAGCTGGTGGTGCTGTTATTCTCACTGCTTAGGTTTTCTTTGTTCATTTCCTTTTTCTATCTATTTCTATTGAACTTTTACTGTTATTTTGTTATCAGATCTAGATCTAATCTGGTTTGGGATTTTGTTATGTTATGCAAGTTTTGTTGAAATTTCTTTATAATTATCATAGTTTTGGTATCATTTTGTGTGGGTTTCGTATTTTATGGTTGATGTTATGGTTGTGTTTTGGTTTTAGTTTTGATTTCTTCAAATTAGAATTTTAGGGATGCTCATTTGATAGAGTCTTGCATAGTGAGTTAGGGTTTCAAATTGTTCTATTTATACTAAGAATTGTTTACATTATTAGAGGTTAGATATTTTCATTTGTGGATTGATTGATTTTTACTAAGATACTATGGTAATTGGTTTGTTCAAGTAAAATCTAATAGACCAAATGTTTTAGGTTGTAATCTCAGTACTAAGAACCCTAAAATTGAAGGTCATGAGTTCATTTGTTGATTTAAACCAAATGTTTTTATTCTTGTTTAATTGAAAACCTAATATACCAAGTGTTTGAATTTCGAATATGGGTATTAAGAACCCTAAAATTGGTTGTGTCAAGAAATTGCATTTGTGTATTGAATCTCCTTATAACCATTCCTTACCCAAAGTAGTATACAAATATCAATTTGATTTAAACAAAAAAATTTGGTATTGAATCACTTTTAAATCTGATTATTATGAAATTTGGATTTCTTTGTAAATTATCACTTCTAGTTGGAATAACAATTTTATAAGTGTGTTTTTTTAGATTAATGCTGGGTTTGTCACACTAAGCCAGTGAACCTAATGTATGGATTTCTATAAACCAAAGCTTGAAACATAATGATATTGATGTTATTTTCATTTAGTAAAAATGTGGTTGATAAATGAAGAGATTAATTAGGGGACGGGTTTGGTTTATGTGATACTTGAACTTAACTTGATTTACTTAACTCAATTCGAACCAACTCGGATGTAATTAACTTACATATCTATGTTTCAACAAAAATGAAGTTAAATTACAAATCCGTTTATAAAAAAATTTACAGATAAAAATGAGTGAATGAATAACTCAAAGCTCAACAAAATAAAAACTTGTAAACGTGTTATCGAGTCTATTATGAGTTAGGTTCGACCCGATTTTGACATAATTAATAATCAGGTTAAATAGATCTACCATTTTGACTCAAACTTAAAAATACATAATCATAACCTAATTTTTTCGTATTTGGTCCGGGTCAGGTCTAAAATTGCCGGCCCTAAGATTAAATCTAATAATAACATTTATACCATGTACTTCATACTTAATTTTGACAATTAGAAAGGCATATCTTGGATTGTTTGCTCTCATTCCAAGAACTACAACAAATTATTTTGCCCTTCCTTTTTTGTGTCCTTAAATTGTATTGTAATGCATCTGTATAAACACTGCAAGTCTGCAATTTTGTTTTCTCCTAATACAAACATTAAATTTGATTTTATTTATTTAATTTATCCAATGAGGATCCAACCAATTCTTCCCAAAACTCAATAAATTGCAAAAACAAATGAAGATAACTAAAATTTTGATGGGTTCATAACTTCACATATATCTCATTGAACTTGTATGTAATTAAGTAACATTCTCAATTAGAGGAAGTTTTTTTTTTGGGATTTTTTACCAAATTCTGTTGTATTAATCTTAATTTTTTATCATCAAATTACTTGATTTATCAAAATACTCTTCTCTTATTTTTATAAATTTTAAATACAAAAAAATATTATAATAATTCAATCAATTCAAAACCCAAATAACATATTTTTTCATCAAACCAAATTTCCTCCCGGATCTGAATAAAAATCCCAAATAACCCTAAAGAATAATCTTAACTCCATCCAAAATATCTATTTTGTTACTAATCCACTAGCTGTTCTAGTTGAGAGAAGGAATCCATTTGATTCTGGTCTGGTTCAAGTTCATGTGTTTAATCAATCATTAAGAAAATCAAAACTTACATTTGATATATTTTAAAAGTTCATTCTATTTTATTACGACACTTAGCCAGAAAAAAACAACATCAACATAACTAATGTACTGCTTTAAAGTACAAGAGGAAGTTCACAAAAAAAATCTAGAATCCAAAAGGAAAAGGAAAGCACAACTTACTTCTTGTTGGAGTAAACTAGTTCACATAAGTGACATCAAAAGGATCCCCCGTGTTTTGAGTCCACACTGTCGAAAACAAACAGTTAAAAACATCTGAACAACCATATAAATTTTGATATACAGAAGTGAGTAGTATTATTGATAGATCGAGCTCACCCTTTCCATATAAATTTCAACTTTTTTTTTATTTAGCTTTGTGCGAGGCCTTGATGTAGTTTAGTAATCTAGATAAAGCCTCCCCACTGTCGATAGCTTCTCTCGCTCTCTCCAATGCCACAGTTATTTGTTCTGCACCATCACAACCCAACAGATGATCCGCTACTGCTGCGTTTAACACTATTCTATCATAGGCTGCCCCTTTCTCTCCACTTAATGCTTCTAATCCCAGCTCTATATTTCTTGAAACCTGCATCACAACAAAAACATGAATTATTAATCAAATCAACAATCAAAACACCCTTCTATTTTAAATAGAATCATAAATTTATACTCAAATAAACCCAAATAACATGATTCTGTGATTTATAAAGAAGTTACATTCAACCTCTTTTTGAGCAAAGACAAGCCTACTAGGTATAAAGAATGTATCTAGTTCAGTGATTTTCAGATTTATTTATATTAGGCATAAAGAGTTGGTGCTATAAAAATCTAATTGGGGATAATGTATTTGGCCTACCTAGGCTGAAGGGTTAATTTGATTTATCACATCATCAACTAAAATACCTTTTATAAATTTTATAACATTCTTAGTATTAAATACAAAGAATTTTAGTAATTTAAGTCAAATAATTCCCTTTTTCATCGAGATAGTTTTATTTTTTTTATTTTCTAAATCGGATTATTTGTAAAAGAAACTACATTAAATAAGCTTCAAATAAGACCAATGGAATCTATAAGCTTACAGATCGGTCTGTTCTTGGAGTCTCAGTGGGTTCAAAACCATAGTCTTTGGCATTTATTTCTAACTTGAAATTTTCCCGTGACACACCTGCATCATTTTTGAGAAGTTCAACATTTTAACAGCAAAGAAATTATGAATTATGATGTATTGTGAATAGTTACAAACATATCGGAAGCGGTGATAATAATACAAACCGTCAACTTCATAGGCAGGAATCACATTGCGTGAGCGGAATCCTGAGCAATAATTGACAGGCAGTCCTTTTGATGCACTTGCTGAACGAACTCTTGTTGTCAATGAAAGTGCCCCTTCCTCACCCTACCATTAACAAATAACAATACTAATATTAACACAGTTAAGTTTTAGAGCAGTTTTATTAGTAAACTCAACTTATAAATCATTAATAGAAAAGTAAAGGATCATATCAAGATTGTCAACATTTTGAAAGACAGAAGAAAATAAGTACCTTCACCACCAAACCAGAATGAACACCTCTTCTTCTCATAAGCATCAAAAGGGATTCCTCATAGCCTTCATGATAAAAACCAGCAACAATCGCTTCCTTCCCACTTGCCTGTTATGCTGGATTAAGTTAAAAAGAACAATACTGTGGAGTATAATTTAGAGGAATTATGTTTCAACCTGACATAACAGAGGATCTTGGCCTTTAGAGATGATATGGAAATAAATTCATAGTACATAGGGGAAGAAAAGACATAAAATTGAAAGTTATTGTGCTTACTCTAACATACTGCTGAACCTTTTCTGTTGTTGCTAATGGTGGACGTTTTTTTATATGTTCCCTTAATCCAATCAATGAATATCTGAAAGACCAATAAAAGCAATTATCTGGACCATATTAATAAGCAGCTATTTGAATAACAAAATACCCAAGTAATACCAAAATTTTAGTATGTTTATTTATGTCAGTTCGCATCAAGACAACAGGGCCGTGTTTAATCATATAACTCCTAATCTCATAATCTACTAAAATACTCTTACTTTGTATTGTGAAAACGGGGTTGTGGGAGAGTGCAAAAGATATTTTAGTCATTTAAACCCCAATACTTCATTTTTTCAAACAAGTTTTTATTCTAAAAATCGGATTATCTAAACAAAAAACCACGTCAAACAAGCTATAGATTGTACAACACCTGGTGGAACAGAACAACAAGAGGAGAGAGGAAGCGAAGGAGAAGTGGGGATGTTTTAACACTTAAGAGGAACACATGACAGCTACATGTTTTGATACTTTATTGTTTAATGTGAACATAGAAATAAATAAACCAAATATTTGAATAACATGTCAATTCAGAGAAGATTGCTAATGGTAAGTTCATGTTTTTTCCCTTTTTCTTTTCCAGTTCAGCTAAGTTAAATCATTCTGCAGCACCATTAACTTGTAAGTATGCAATATTTCCCTCAACCAATGCCAAGCCAGCCATTGATGAGGCATCAGAGAATGAACTGTTAGGCAAGATGCAAACCACAACATATATCCAAAACTGGATGGCCTTTCAGCAATATTATTATGCATTTTGAGTTCTGGGTTTTCTGCCTATGAATCTTATTACTCTTCAGGAAAACATGCACTTATGAGTCATGACACATTGATCATTAAATCGTAAGCCGCATCTGGACATACAAATGGAGGAATGAATACAGGAAATACAAAGAGAGCATAAATGTGGTGAACGTACAGCTGTGGAGAAGCTTCCCGTTGACTGATAAAAGCAAAACCAACTTTGTCATCCTGAAGAAAATTCAAAACAAGTTATCTACTGAAAGAAATAACTAACAGAAGATATAGTGCTGGAAGATCTAGAAACCTCGAGAAGTTCCTTTGCTTGCAATGTGGATAATCGTGTATTTGCTCCCATGAACTTTAGCATTTGTTCTTCAGTTACACCACCCTGAAGACACAATAACAATTGGAACAGTTCATTAATTATTCTTTTCTTCTAAATTTTCATATTGTAACCTATTATCCTGAAAATATCTTTTATGGATATAAGAATGAAATTCAAATATAGATTTTTGGAAATGTTTATGGTGCTTGACACCAAGGAGCTGCAAAAGATTTTAAGAACCTCCGGTGGTGTGAGAAGTGTAATTGTGGGATTGCACTTATTACGTGCTTCAGGTGAATCCTATGGTTTGAGGAACCTCTCGATGGTGTGAGTCATTGTATTTTATTTTGTTATACCTTCCTTGAGGACAAAGAAGATTTGAATTAGGGAGTAGTGTTATGAGAGATAGGTTACTTAAGGCTAATGAAGAAGGGAGTAGTGTTACACTTGAGGCTAATGAAGAAGGGAGTAGTGTTACGAGAGATACGTCCCAACTGCAATATTTCATCACCCTTAGGATCATTAGTAACACATAGCAAGTCTGAACACATTCCCCGAACGTTATATGTTGAATAACTCGACCATCGAGTCACATTGAATTGGTATGTATTGCCAATACCTTATCCCAGGAGGCAATTTATTCCGTATATGATTTTGCACCAATGATGCTAACAAGAAAATGAGTTAAACATTTAAGAGATGGCATTTGTCGGAAGCTTATGTCGTGTTTTTAAACCATTTCAAATCGACTCATCATTTCAGTTGAATGAAATTAGAACAAATTAGATGCAAAATTTCTCACGACAAACAAGCTATAGATTACCTTTGGTGGCAACCATTCAACACCATGAAGTAAACAGGATTCACCATAGCAAGCGCGTACTGCAGCAACAAATAATGTGCTTCTGAAGTACCGTGTATTCCCATCATACGGTTCACCATAGTGCGTCAATGATCTTACATCGGCAACTGGGGGAGGGCCTGAAAATCAAAGGTCTGACAAACTTAGCAGAAATTCTATAAACACCATCTTTGGACGTGCAAATTAATTAAAGAAGAGAAAACAATAAACAAATTATGAACTAATTAAATACATTACCAGATTCACCATCAAATGCAAGGCAGTATGCTTTTAGTTCCCGATTTGTTTCCCTGTTCATGCGTTGACCAATTAAAAATGCCGAAAGCAATGACTCACTTGCAGATGTTTTATCATCTGATTTGAGAGGAAGAACATCTTTAAGAACACCCTGAACTTCTTCATATCCAATATGACCCCCTGCCAATATTTCCCTCAAGGCACCTACCAGCCTCATTTCATTATAACAATTGCCAACATATTGTGGTCCAATTGAGTTTCCAGCTCCCATTATTGAGCCTTCGGGATCAGCTATGAAGATTATATCAGGGGACAATACTTTTACTAGCTGTGGCCAATAGGTCTGCATTGCACGCCTCTCCCCTTCACTCCATTGTGTCGCTTCTGGGAAGACATTAGCACGGATTGTCATAGCAGCAAAAAAGCCCCCAAGTTGTGCTTTAGAAACTTGTTCCTCAGCTTGTAGCTCTCCTTTAGCTGAAAAAACAGGTGAAACTCAGTTGTGAAAAGATAGTCTTTCATTTCATAAACTTTTAGCCAACCAATTGCATTAAACAAGCCTCCAAAGATATTTATCAGAACTGATCAGCTCTGGACATTTTTTACATGCTCCATAAAGTAATGCATCAGCCAGATAGTTGACTCTATCAATGGGACAATTTAGTTCAATTATTTGAATCTTGCTGATTGTTCATACTGGGCCCATTTGAAAACATTTTCTGTAATAAATTTATTTGAAAACACTTTTTTTCCGTCAAGTATCTCATCTAAATCAGATCAAAAAGTGTTTCCAAATGGTCCCACTAGTGTTGCCTGTCAATGAATATAAAGACAGCAAAATTGTCTAGCAATTTGAATCAGTTAATGAACAGTTAGAAGTAACATTTTAGCAGTAATATAATTATCAATCATTGTTGTAATTAGTATTACATGAACTCTATAGATGTTGCAGAATGTATGTTCAATAAGTAACAGAGGATTACTAATAAAGTACTCTTTCTTTCACGTCTTCTTCTGCGTTTCAACATGTTTTGATTGTGGATTTTGAGATGATTACACTAACAACTAATCAATTCCTTTGAGTAATCACGAAATACTTACTCGAACTACACAAGTCAAAGTTATCAACGAAGAGCAACTATATAAGAATCAACAGCTAAACCACATCTTCAGGAGCGATTTGGCGGGATTTCCAATAATAGTAAGCATTATCCGAATTACTAAGTTCAAAATGAAGAACAAAAAGTGAAGTTAAATGACCTGATCTCAAAATAGTTTCAAAAACTTTGAAAGCCTGTTCTTCTGTGAGCGGTTTCGTCTGCGTAGGTCCAGTGCATACTTTGGCTTGAGCTTCTAACACCGTCTGGTTAGGCTTAGGATATTCATTGCATCTATACGCAGATGATAATTCCGGATTTAGATAAACAGCTTCTGAAATTCCAAGTCGATCGATTATAGACGAATCTAGAGCAGCTCTCAAGGTTAACTGACATCTCCGCCGGAAAGTAGTACGATAGTTATCAAGTGTAGTGAAACGAACAGAGGATCTGATATTCCTGTTCGGTAGATTTTCATCTTTTGTAATGAAGAATGAAGATGAATTGATGATTCTTGGCTGCGATTTCAGAAGAGCTTCCATACCTCCTCGACCGAGTGTTGTTGAATGAACTGAATTAGAACTTGCTTTCCTTTTTGTGTTTTGACGGCCACTTTTAACACTAATTTTAAAAACCCCAATAATGTGGGTTTTTAAATTAATTATTTATAGTAAAGTAATGACAAAATAAGAGTAATAAAATATTATTATATTTGGATATTGTTATTTTTGTCATAGATTGAAAAAATATTAAAATTTTAAATATTTTTTATTTCTTATATTATTGTAAGTAATTATTTATATTATATTGTTTTCATTTTATATGATTATCATTTATAAAATATTAATATTTGTAACTTTAATTACAGACATTTTTTTTCAAAATTTTTATTATTAAAATTATAAAATCAAGATTTTGTCCTTAACAGTTTCAAACAATGTTATCTTATTATTTATGTTTCATTTATAAATAAATTAATAAGATCATCGTTAATAATTTAACTACTAAGTTTCAGTGAATTCATCGCGATTTCTAATTCAAATTACTCTGTTATAGACGTTTTTCATAGTTTGACCGGCGATGGTATTTGTATTTTTCATCTCGATTTCACCCTTATTCTATGATGAAACTAATAAACACTTAAATATATAATATTACTAATATATTTTTTAAATTCTTTATATTTTTAAGAAATTATAAGTTTCTTTCTTTATAATAATATAATTTTTCAATATATTATAATATTAAAAAAAAGTTTATATTTTTTTTTTTTAAAAAATATCCATGTTTATAAAATATTGTATAATAGTGCCTCGCCGAAACCGAATAAGACGTGAATGATAGTATAATAAAATATCCGAAGTATAATGAGGCGGGGATGGTACACGCATTCCCTGCACAATACGTTCTTATCGGTAATCAAACTCTATTTAACTGAAATTTGATATAGTTAAATTAATGTAATTAAATTTTTATTTATTTATAAATGTTACGTAAACAATAAATTAACGACGTTTTAAATTGTTAAGACAAAAACTTCGATTCTATATAATTTTAACCATAAGAAATCATAATTTATTTATTTATTTATTTATGTAAAAGAGGAACCTTATTTGTGACATCATTTGGTCTCATAAAGTCCAAATTTAACTATTACACTAAATTTAATATAATATTTTGGTTTTAAAAACTTAATATAATCACTACTCAATATGTAATTAAGTATTTAACATCTAAAATACAAATGTAATAAGTTAAATTATAAAATATAAAATTAGATAATGATAATTTGTTGTGTTTTTATTTTTTTTAAATGATTATTTTATTTGTTAAATATTGTATTTGTAATTAGGGCCAATTTTTTTTTCAAAATAAGAACATATATATTCTAATATAAATTTTGATATAACAAAAAAAATTATATATTATATTAAAAAATTTATATATTATATTAATTTATAAGATCATTCAAATAATATTTAATTTGTCTTTAACTTATTATATATATTTTAATTATGAGAAAAGTCTATGTTTAAATAATTAAAAGTTACTTTTTATTGTTTTTAAGTAATTTAATTATTTTTGTTAATTTAAAATATTTATTTGTAGTATTTCTTTTATTCACATTTCTTTATCGGTAAAGTTTTATTTTATATAATAATTATTATTATTTATACTTGATTTTTTAAAACAAATTGCTTTTCCCATTCTCGTTACACTTCTTAATTAACTCAAAAATTATTTATTTATCTCTTTCTTTTGTATATATTTATCCTTCTTATCTTATTTATTTTATTTATTTTATTTTATTTAATTATTAAGTTTTTTTATTATTAAATATAATTAATTAATTAATTTTTAATATTTTTTCTATTTTATTTATTTAATTAAAAATACAAAATACAAAATATTATTATTTTTATATTATAATTGTTTAAAATATATAAAATATTAAAGTGTGTCTTGATTTAATAAAATATAAATATTTAATATTTTATTGTATTAATTATATATATATATATATTAAAATATTTATAAAAATAATAGTTGAATGATTCAATTTTTTTATAAATAAAATTATCTATTAAATAATAACTAATAATTAGTCTAATCATTATTATTTTAATTAATAAGATTATATTTTATTAAATTAGTACACATTTTAATATTTAATATATTTTAAATAATTATAATATAAAATTAATAATATTTTGTATTTTTAATTAAATAAAAAATATATTAAAAATTAATTAATTAATTATATTTAATAAAAAAAAACTCAATAATTAAATAAAATAAATAAAATAAATGAAATAAGAAAGGTAAATATATAAAAGTGATAGGGATAAATAAGTAATTTTGGAGTTAATTGAGGAGTGAGATTAGTCTAATCATTATTATTTTAATTAATAAGATTATATTTTATTAAATTAATACACATTTCAATATTTAATATATTTTAAATAATTATAATATAAAATTAATAATATTTTGTATTTTTAATTAAATAAATAAAATTAAATAAAAAACATATTAAAAATTAATTAATTAATTATATTTAATAAAAAAACTCAATAATTAAATAAAATAAGTAAAATAAATGAAATAAGAAAGGTAAATATATAAAAGTGATAGAGATAAATAATTAATTTTGGAGTTAATTGAGGAGTGAGAGTGGGATGAGAATATGAGAGGGGTGAGAAAAACACCTCCCTTTTTTAAATGGGAAATTTGATAATATGACCCTATAAAGAAGTATATTTTGATTTTTAACCTCTATAATAAATGTTTTGTTTTTTAACCTTTTTTTTTTAAATTTTTCCAAAAATACCTTCAATAACCTTTTTACTTTTTATATTTTTTTTTCTTTTTTCTTTTCTTTTTTCTTTTCTTTTTCTTTTTTTTCTTCTTCTTCTTCCTTTTCTTTTCTTCCTTCTTTTCCCTCTCCTTTCCCCCCGTTTTCTCCTTTCCTCTTTCACCGACTTCCGACGATTCTCTTCCCCTCCTTCCCCGGCAGCCATCTTCCTTCCCTTTTCTCCCTCTTTCTTCCCGGCGACAGTTGCTTCAGCCCCAGTCCCAGCCGCCGTTGCTTCCTCGAGCCCAAAGAGAACCCAGTAAGATTCTTTTGTTCTTCTTTTTCATATGCATATGCATTCATATGCATTATCATTTCAAAATACATCTAGGTAATATGCATTCTCTATTTTTAGGGTGAATGTTTGTATCTGATCATTTAGTGATTTTTTGTGCTTGAATCATGTTTGTGTGAAATGCTGTTTATGGGTGTTCTTTGAATAGTTATGGTTGAAATGCTTAATCGAATTCTTTGAAAAGTCGAATCATTGTTTTGCTTCAATTCTCTGTTGTAAAGGGCAGGACTGTATGTGTTTATCAAATGTTCGTTCTCCTGTTGATTGTTTTAGTTCTCATGCTTCAATAGTTAGGCTTGAGCGTGGGGTTTGGCGTGGGGCGTGGGTCTTGGGCGTGGGGCGTGGGTCTTGGACGTGGGCGTGGGCGTGGCCCTTGGGCGTGGGGCGTGGGTCTTGGGCGTGGGGCGTGGGTCTTGGGCGTGGGGCGTGGGTCGTGGGCGTGGCCCTTGGGCGTTGGGCGTGGGTCTTGGGCGTTGGTCTTGGGTCTTGGGCGTGGGGTCACGCAATATGTAAAACTAATTAATAAGTTTATTAATAAGTGAGGATAGCTTAGTTGGGAGAATGTCAGACTGAAGATCTAAAGGTCAGGTGTTTGATCCACCTTCACTGTACAAGTTTTTTTTACAAGTTTTTTTTTCTTTGCCTTTTACTTTATAATTAATGAAACAACGAAGCAGAACTTACAAAATTGAAATTGAAAATAGGAAAAATACCCAACATTCTCATTATCTCCAATGTGAACTTAAGTTTCTAATATGAGCTAAAAAGGTAATCTTAATCTAGGATGAACCTTGCTAAATCTATATTCTTGTTTTTGTGCTTGCATTAATCGACTATAACAACTTTTATTATACATATCTATGTAACAGCAGCAAATGTACAAAGTCTTCTGGTTTTTGGCAAAAAGAAAAAGGTATTACAGTGTGCAATTGAGAGTCAGTTATGGAGCTTTGTTGTTGTACTTGCAGCACAAAATGGAGCTTTATGAAGTAGAAATTTGAACAAATTACTAGTTGTTGTGTAATATATATGTTGTACTATTTGCTGCACTTGAGAAAAGCCTCCAGTGTGTAATGGAAGAGTGAGATTATAAGTAAGTCAGGTACTTATTTTCTCAGTTGTCTCTTTCTCTCAACAATTTGTAAATTGAATTCACTGATGGGATTGTGCAAATCATGTATATTATACATACATTCTTATTCTTGAAAAGGATTCTCAATTCTTTCGTTTATATCTTATAAATCTTGTATTTTTTTGTATATATAAAGATTGTTTACTTAAAATTATTGAGAGCACAAAGCAACAAATAAGTTGTTTTTTGCCCAAAGGAAAACAACAAGTGCGTAACATAAACAAAATTCATCATTAACCAAAACATAGACAAAAGAAATAGGTTTGAAACTTAGAAACTAATTATTCAAATGGCTTGTTTAATAATTTTCTATTTGAATGACTTTGAGAAGATTATAATGTAATTTTTATAAGTCACACAAACACCATTCATTTCTATTTATACTAATTCAACATCTATGAAAGAATCAATGAAACAAATAAATTACTACACAATAAATAATGAAATTGAATTAATTATTCGCCCCAGGCCCATAACACTTGTACACCCCGAAAAAGGCAGTCATGTATAGAAAATTCAACAATTAATATAATATGCATCAAAAGTACATGAATGTTTAAGATTTGTATATTAAAGATGTATACTTGTTCTTGTTACTGATGTGGTCCCAATCATCCCAACCACCATGAGCCACAATATTAGCGAAATAAGTATGAGCGTCAACAATTCTAGAGTATTGGCCCAAGAAAAATTGTACACACAACCATTTTGAAAGAATATTCATACATATAAAAATCATTTCAATGTTGTACACACAACCATTTTGAAAGAATAATTCATATGAGCGTAAACAATTCTAGAGTATTGGTCCAAGAAAAATTGTACACACAACCATTTTGAAAGAATATTCATACATATCAAAATCATTTCAATGTTGTACAAACAACCATTTTGAAAGAATAGTTCATACATATCAAAATCATTTCAATGTTTATATATATCATCACTCTGTTTAAAAAATTTCCAATAGAAAAAAAAACGTTTGCAGTGAACGTGGATTGAACACCTGACCTTTACAACTTCAGTCTGACACTCTCCCAACTAAGCTATCATCACTTATTAATAAACTTATTAATTATTTATACATATTTCGTGCCCCCACGCCCAGACCCACGCCCACGCCTAAGGGCCACGCCCCACGCCCAAGGGCCACGCCCCACGCCCAAGGGCCACGCCCCACGCCCAAGGGCCACGCCCACGCCCACGCCCCACGCCCAAGACCCACGCCCCACGCCCAAGGCCACGCCCAAGACCCACACCCCACGCCCAAGACCCACGCCTAAGACCCACGCCCCACGCCCAAGGGCCACGCCCCACGCCCAAGCCCCACGCTCAAGCCTAACTACCTAACTATTGAAGCATGAGAACTGAAACAATCAACAGGAGAACGAACATTTGATAAACACATACAGTCTTGCCCTTTACAACAGAGAATTGAAGCAAAACAATGATTCGACTTTTCAAAGAATTCGATTAAACATTTCAACCCTAACTATTCAAAGAACTAAAACTATTCAAAGAACACCCATAAACAGCATTTCACACAAACATGATTCAAGCACAAAAAATCACTAAATGATCAGATACAAACATTCACCCTAAAAATAGAGAATGCATATTACCTAGATGTGTTTTGAAATGATAATGCATATGAATGCATATGCATATTGAACATATGCATATGAAAAAGAAGAGCGAAAGAATCTTACTGGGTTCTCTTTGGGCTCGAGGAAGCAACGGCGGCTGGGGCTGAAGCAACTGTCGTCGGGAAGAGAGAGGGAGAAAAGGGAAGGAAGATGGCTGCCGGGGAAGGGGGGAAGAGAATCGTCGGAAGTCGGTGAAGGAGGAAAGGAGAGAACGGGGGAAAGGAGAGGGAAAAGAAGGAAGAAAAGAAAAGAAAGAAAAAGAAAAAAAAGAAAAAGAAAAAAAAAGAAAAAAAAATGTAAAAAGTAAAAAGGTTATTGAGGGTATTTTTGGAAAAATTTAAAAAAAAAGGTTAAAAAACAAAACATTTATTATAGAGGTTAAAAATCAAAATACACTTCTTTATAGGGTCATATTATCAAATTCCCTTTTTAAATTGGTTGAAAACAGTTTTTATATAATATTTTATAATAATTATTTTAAAATTAATTTATAAAATTTATAGGATATAAAACATAATATTAGATATATCCAAATATATAGATGAATGTCTTAATAAAATAAATTTATCCAAAAAAAACCTCATTATTTTCCTAATCACTGATTATAATAATTAATTACGAAATGGTAACAGCATTTTAGCGCTTTAGTTTTCCTACCTTCACTGCAAATATCATTTTCTGTCTTTCACAGGAAGAAGAAGAAGAAGAATAAGAATCTCTGTATGCTGTTTCAGATCCAAAATCTCTCCATTATAATCCAGACCTCAATTTTCGTTAATTTCACCGGATCTCCCAACCAAAGATCCGATTTCTGATCTCTGATCTCCGATCTGACGGAGAAACCCTGACACTCCGATGGCGGGAGCCGCCTCGGCCCTCTTCCTTCTCGATATCAAAGGTAGAGTTCTCGTTTGGCGCGACTACCGTGGAGACGTCTCTGCCGTTCAAGCCGAACGTTTCTTCACCAAGCTAATCGAGAAAGAGGTTCTTATTCTTAAATTCTATCAAGAAAAATATGAAATCAGCATTTCTACCGTTCTTCATTTGTTCAAGTTTAGCTATACGAACTCAATTTTATAGTTTTCTGATCCGATCAAACTGATTTTGATTTAGCTATTCGTCGATGATCGTCTCATAGTTCAATTGTATGATCAAACTGTTTGTTTATAGGGAGATCCGCAATCACAAGATCCAGTTGTACATGACAATGGAGTTACCTATTTGTTTATTCAGCATAATAATGTTTATTTGATGACTGCTTCTAGACAGAACTGCAACGCTGCAAGCCTTCTCCTATTTCTTCATCGTGTAGTTGATGTAAGGACTAGTGATTCTCGTTTTATCTTTTTTCTTTCTTGCTTGTTCTGAATTTGAATTGGTTCTGTGGTTTATTTGGACAGGTTTTTAAGCATTATTTTGAAGAGCTAGAGGAAGAATCACTGAGAGATAACTTTGTTGTTGTGGTAAATGGATGATTGCTCTTATTTTGTTCCACAGTTTGTATTTTGTTATCACTGGACTTCAATTTCTGATGAACTTTGCAGTATGAATTGCTTGATGAGATGATGGACTTTGGTTACCCTCAGTATACAGAAGCGAAGATTCTCAGTGAATTTATCAAGATTGATGCTTACAGGATGGAAGTTGCTCAGAGGCCACCCATGGCTGTGACAAATGCTGTATCTTGGCGTAGCGAGGGCATACAATATAAGAAAAATGAAGTAAGCCATGTTCTTTTGAAAGCACGCACTTATGATGATATTTTGTGAGATTTTCTTATGGGTCTTCGCTTTTTTTAGGTCTTCTTGGATGTTGTAGAGAGTGTTAATATACTTGTCAACAGCAATGGCCAAATTATTAGGTCAGATGTTGTTGGGGCATTAAAGATGAGAACTTATTTAAGGTGCATTTCCTCCCTCCTTCAGCTATTTAATTATAATGTTTGAACTCCTTCCTATCTTGTACACTTACACACCAAAGCTGTATGCATGATTTGCCTTTATATCTCTTAGATTCTTTGTATATTTTATAACATAAAGAAAGGCAATTCCGAAAGGTTGCAGTTGCAATGAAGTTACAGAAGAGAGTAGAAAATTTAAAAAAGAGCAAGGGTTGGCTGAAATAAGAAACAAAATCCTCGCCAAACTTGACAAGGAAAACACAACCAATCTACCTTTAAACATACAAGGAAGACTTGAAACAAACTGTCCCCTCATCCACATACCCTATCCTCCAAAAGGGAAGCTGAAACTTCCTCCCCCACAAAAAGAAGAAAGTTTTAAATGTAATCTTAGACATAGGCTTTACTTTCAACGCTCACAAAATTCAAAGTCCATACCAAACCTTCAACAGTTCACAAGAATATATTGGCATGTCAATAACATAAAGCAGAAGTAACTTCCTTACTTGACTAGATGTCTCCAAGCTTGGTCTCAACAGCAAATAAAAAGTAACTCGTAACTTGCTAGATTCAAATTATTGTCACTTTAGATTCACTCTTGAATTTATTCCAGCATATTCAAAATTATTTTATCTCCTTTCTTCCTTACTATATTATCTCCAATTCTCTTCCCTTTTATATATATTTTTTTCTAAGACTTCCATTTTTACATTTAATCTATCTTATCTTTCCTAATTTTATTTTTTCCCTATCGTTCTATAATTCCTTAGTGATCCCTTTGCAAGAATTCCACGAAGATCAATCCTGAATGACTTGAGATTCCATTTGTCAAGTTAGATTCGTAAGCTCTTCAAAATTCCCAGACTTAAAAGTCTTTTGTATGACAGAATCTTTCACCAGAGCATTACAATTTTTGTTATTCCAAATGACAATCTCACCTCCTTCTACATCCACCAAAGATCCATCCTCGCTGTTGAGCTTTCCCTTTTGAGACTTACATTTATCAACTTCTTCATCTACCTTAGATTCTGGACATTCTTGCTTCCTTTATATGTCTTAGGAATTGACGTGTTAGAGTATTTTTATGGGAAAACGGTTTAGCACCATTTCATTAAGAAGCTAAAAAAGTGGGAAGGTCAAGAATCAAAACTAGACAAACCCCAACTTTGATTATAAGATGACAAACAAACAACCCTAGAGTTTTTGACTGGTAGCAATCAAACAACAGTACAAACAAAGATTACAATTAACGTTCCCAATCTTTGTTGCTATTTCCATATTCGCCTTGTATTGGAGTTGAAGTATATGTTGTGGGTCAATATTGCAGAACTTAGACATGAATTGAATTGACTTAATTTCATTGCTGTGCTGTAGATTCAAAATAAGTGTATAAACATGCAAGAAGCATCTGGGATATTTTGAGGCACTGGTACATAATTAAGATATTGCTTAAGTATTTACCATAGTGTGTTTGTGGGATGAAGAAATGATTGAAACCTTCTCCTAGGGGGAGTGGAGTTAATTGTTTTACCTGTCTAGGTGCATCCAATTGGTTCATTGTTATTTCTTACCTCGTATATATAAAGTTCTATGCATGTTTTCATGCAAATATTTGAACTTTGGGTATCATCTCAATATTGTATCAAAAGAATGGCAAGCTTGGTAGTTTGGACTGTTGAATTTGCTCATATTTTATCTGGAACTGTTTGCCATGACATTAGCCACTGAATTTCAAATTACCTTGTTTCGGTTTGCTTATAATCAATCACCTTGCTGACATGGGTGTTGTCTCTAATGAAAAAATTGTTATTTCATCTTTTAGTGGGATGCCAGAGTGTAAGCTTGGGCTAAATGATAGAGTGCTATTGGAGGCTCAAGGGAGGACAACAAAAGGAAAAGCCATAGATCTTGATGACATCAAGTTTCATCAGTAAGTGTGCAAAACTTTCATCATGGTAACATTCTAGCATCCTTGTCGTCAGGAAGTACTATTGGTTTCAATATAACTGTTCTGAGCTGATATTGTAGTCTACTATCTGCAATTGTTTCCTCGTTGAACTTATTTGGAAACTAGTATTTTGTCTGAAAAATTGTCAAGGCTAAAGTTGAAAGTGATTTTCTTTTTCCGTTTGGTATAAGTTTTTTTCTGTATGATAATCCAGATTAGAGTGATTTTTGTTGTTTTATTTGGTATATAAATTATTTTCTAGATCATGATGCAAATTATAGAATAGTATTTTTTTGCTTCATTTGGTATAAAGATTATTTTTCCTGGATAGTGATCAGATTTTATTTTTTTTAATATTTTATCATGATGTAGATTATTGCGATTTTCAGAAAACATAACAAATGTAGTTTTGAATGGATTATGATCAACATGAAAAAGTGTATAACTTAACATCCCATTATGTCCTTTTATTCTGTAGGTGTGTTCGGTTGGCCCGGTTTGAAAATGATCGTACTATATCATTTATACCCCCTGATGGATCCTTTGATCTTATGACATACAGGCTAAGTACCCAGGTCAGATGGTTTTCTCTTTCGTCATTCCGAATTCCTCATCTAGGTTCTATCCCGTTGTTACTAATTCGTCTGTATGTTGCATGCATAATTCAATATATACTTTCAGGTAAAGCCTCTTGTATGGGTAGAAGCACAGGTTGAAAGGCATTCTAGAAGTCGAATTGAGATTATGGTGAAAGCAAGGAGTCAATTTAAGGAGCGTAGGTATGCTGTTTATATTGCTGAAACTAACGTTCTTCCCTCCATTTTTATTTCAAATTGCTGGGCACTTGAAAATGTTTGTAAATGTTTCAACAGCACTGCGACCAATGTTGAAATTGAGTTGCCTGTCCCATCTGATGCTACTAAACCAAATGTTCGAACATCAATGGGCTCCGCCCAATATGCGCCGGAGAATGATGCACTGGTCTGGAAAATAAAATCTTTTCCAGGTGGTAAGGTAAGGGTTTGATCACAAACAGGTTCTTCTAAATTATATACCATATCCGTTTGCTTTGATCTTGTGTCTATTTAGTGTTTGTTTGTTTGTTTTATGGAAAAGATATTGCTTGATGAAAAATGTGGAAAATTTGAGTGGGTCACATGAAAAAAAATTAAAAATCCCTAATTTTTAATATTTAATATAGTTATAAAAGAATAAAGTAGTATATTAGTTGATGATTTGATGGAAGAATTGATTGAGGATGAGATATTGAACTGTTTTTGTATCAAATATATTAATGTTGATCAAGATCCGAAAACATCTAATCACAGTGATCTAAATAATGAAGCAAATAATCTATACCTTAGTTTGTGGTAGTTTGGGCTTTTAAGTAGATTGAGGATTTCGCTTTTATTTTTTGTAATTGTAACCACTGGATCGATAAAATTGTCTTAATGATTTTTCTCTAAGAAAACATTGTTTTGCAACTTTTCTAGGAGTATATGCTTAGAGCAGAATTTACTCTACCAAGTATAACAGCAGAAGATGCAGCTCCCGAGAGAAAAGCTCCTATTCGCGTAAAATTTGAGATACCATATTTCACCGTTTCAGGAATACAGGTATATAATAACAGCATGCATATTATGTGTCAGTTTTTTATATTTATTTTCTACAAATGTTTGTTTGTTTGTATTTGAAGGTTCGATACCTGAAGATCATTGAGAAAAGCGGATACCAGGCTCTTCCATGGGTAAGGTATATAACCATGGCTGGAGAATACGAGCTGAGACTTGTATGAGAGTTCCCATCAATTGGTTCGACATGCCATTGAGGTTAGTTATGTACGCGACGATTCGCAACTCATGTCATGCAAAAACAAAAAAAAATGAAAGAAAAGAAAAACAAAATGGGCTGAGGCAGTTTTTGGCTTCTAGAGTTCTGCAAGATTTTTTTCTGGTACACAAATGTTCTTTTCTGTAGAATCTTGTAACAGTTGATTGCAGTTTCATTCAACCAATTGAAGCTCGAGAAATCTGGACGTTGATTCTTTATTTTTATTTTTTTGTCTTTCGGCGTATTCTCAATATTGTTGTGTTGGTTTTTGCTTGTTATTTCCTCGTTTGGTGTGGCAGTTATGGGCAACTGTCTACCATTTGAATTAGGGTTATTTAATATTCATTGGTATTAAAGTTTGGAAGAGAAGGATCTTGTTTTTTGCATTAGATCTTTCCATGTTTTAATTAAGGACTCACTTTATCCTAACTAATAGAAGATAACATTTTATTAAAAGCTCAAATGGTTATGATTTTATCGGATTCTTCTCTCATCTCTGATGAGACTAGGGGTCGGGTCAAGCTGACCATACTATTCAATTTGCATTATATATATTCGAATACTTAAACTAGGTTTTGTGACAATTTGATCTAATTTAAATTCAAACTTAAAAAAATAAATTTTATTAATTAAAATTACATATTTTATTCATCTAAATAATATTTTAAATTTCACTTGTGACACTTGTAAAAAAAAAATATATATATTATAAATATAAATATTTATAAAATTTATAAAGAGAATAATTGGAACTTAAACAAAATTCATCTATTAAATGAGACTATTATTGACATCTTGGCGGGAACAGTTTCTCAAACTATGTTTGGTTTGTCGTTCACTTTCCCAAAACTATGTTTGGTTTGTCGTTCACTTTCCCAAACTAACATAGTTTGTTCATCTATTTCCAAACTAACCTAATTTGTTCATTTATTCTCAAACTAACCTAGTTTACTATTTAAATTCAGCTTTTTTTTGTTTTTTTTTTATTTTAAATTTATTATATATATAGAGATATATATATTTAAATTATTATTTATATAAATTAAATTATTTATATTTTGATATATATTTTAAATAATTATTTTTATAAATTTGATTATTTATATTTTGATATATAATTTAAATTATTTTTTATAAATTTAATTATTTATATTTTAATATATATATATATATATATATTTACATTTCAAATTTATTATATATATATATATATATATTCATCCACATAATTTTTTTTTTATTATTCAAATTATTATTTATATTTATTGGGTTGTCTTTTATTAAAATAATTTTGACAACTTTTCATTCAAATTATTATTTATATTTATTGGGTTGTCTTTTATTAAAATAATTTTGACAATTTTTCATTATGATATAATTTCACAATAAAATTTTTATCAATTTTTAATATGTTGTCTTCCTAACTTAAGGTAAAAAATATGTCTTAAGTTAATAAACCATTAAATATGTTAGTTAATTAGTAGGAAGGTTAATGAATCATTAAATATAGTGATCGGTTAGTAGGAATGTTAATAAAACATTAAACGTGGTGGTTATGTGCTATGTAATTAATGTAGTGCAATGAAAATATTAAATCCGTTACATAAGAATATTAATAAAAAAAGCAAACAAGAAAAAACAAGAAAGAAAGCAAACAAACAAAGAGGCTCTTCTCTCTAACTTTGAGTTGTTTTGGTGTTTTTAAATTTATTTAATACTTATTACTAATAATGATTATTATTGTATTTTTGTAGATGGAAAATTCAAACAAAGGAGACAATTACTCTAATTATGGTGATTATAATCTTTTCCAAACACAATATACCGATGTTGGTCCTAGTCAAACTAATAAAACAAAAATTGATTTCTCGTCAAGTTTTCATGAGTCACAACAAATTCAGATGGAAGAAATTATTAATGATAGAGTGACAAGATCTAATGCACTTTACAATTTAATGAAGAAATTATTAATAATTTTTGTAAAGTGCATTAGATCTTGTCACTCCATCATTAATAATTTCTTCCATCTGAATTTGTTGTGACTAATGAAAACTTGACGAAAAATTAATTCTTGTTTCATTAGTTTGAATAGGACCAACATCAGTATATTGTGTTTGGAAAAGATTATAATCACCATAATTAGATTAATTACCTCCTTTGTTTGAATTTTTCATCTACAAAAATACAATAATAATCATTATTAGTAATAAATATTAAATAAATTTAAAAACACCAAAACAACTAAAAGTTTTAGAGAAGAACCTATTTGTTTGTTTGCTTTCTTGTTTTTTCTTGTTTTCTTTTTTGTTAATATCCTTATGTAACGAGTTTAATATTTCCATTGCACTACATTAATTACATAGCACATAACTACCACATTTAATGTTTTATTAACCATCCTATTAACCAACCACTATATTTAATGATTCATTAACTTTCCTACTAACCAACTAACATATTTAATGGTTCATTAACTTAAGACATATTTTTTTACAACCCTTTTAAGTTAGGAAGACAAACACATTAAAAATTAATAAAAATTTTATTGTGAAATTATATCAAAATAAAAAGTTGTCAAAATTATTTTAATAAAAAACAACCCAATAAATATAAATAATAATTTGAATGAAAAGTTGTCAAAATTATTTTAATAAAAGACAACCCAATAAATATAAATAATAATTTAAATAGTAAAAAAAAAATTTATAGGGATAAAAATCTACTGCCACATATATATATATATATATATATAAATATATATATATATATATATATATATATATATATATATATATATATATATATATATATACTAAAATATAAATAATTAAATTTATAAAAAAATAATTTAAATTATATATCAAAATATAAATAATCAAATTTATAAAAATAATAATTTAAAATATTTATTTAAATATAAATAATTTAGTTTATATAAATAATAATTTAAATATATATATATATATATAATAAATTTGAAATTAAAAAAAAAATTGAATAGTAAACTAGATTAGTTTGAAAATAAATGAACAAACTAGGTTAGTTTGGGAAAATGAACGCCAAACAAAGTTAGTTTGGAAAACTATTCTCTTGGCGGAGTAATTTAACTGGTAAGAAAATTTGTTTGTAAAATTATTTGTTATTTATATATAGTTAATTATAAATTTAAATTAAGAAAAAATAATAATTAAAAAATAATCAATTAATTATATTAGTTTAATTATTTAAATAAATAAAATTATTGAATTTGTAAATATAAATTTATTTTATTTATGTAAATCAAAATAATATATAACTAATAAAATTTTAAATTATTTATAAACTTAAATCACATAAGTTAGTTTATTTTAAAATCATCAATTTGACCGGTTATTATCAAAATTATTATTGTTTTAAATAACACAGCTAATTTCTTCAATTATTGGTAGCTTCTGAAATATTTATTTATTTTTATTTTTATTTTGACAAGTATTAGATTCTCATTTAATGTAATTGTGAGCTACATATATAAATTAATTTACCTATAAAATTAATACAAATAACTGATCATATAAATATAAAATTATATGAACAATTTTTTTTAAAGAAAAATTTCAAAAGATAAAGATGCAACAATTATGCTATGTGTTAAAAGGTCCCTCCAAAAACGAACTTATTTAAAAAAAAATGAGTTTTGATGTAGAACCAGTCGCTACACTGAAAAATATTATATTGATAATTGATTATATATATATATATATATATGACTTGAATTAAGAAATTCATACAAATTATATTATGGGAGATCACCCCGTAGAAGAACCTCCATATAAAAGATCAAATCATTATTGAAAAAATAAAAAATAACTCAAGATCTGATAATTTCGTCTTATTTGCTGCTAAAAAAGGAAAGGAGATGGACACGAGCTCGAAAAAAAAAATTCTAAACACAATAAGAGGGTATAAACAACAAACAAACCACCAACAATTAAAAGTATTATTTGAATCACAAAAATCTGAGATGAAAAATTCGATCCGACTAAATAAGAGGTTGCATCGAACAAAACACCAACTCAAATCTGAATAATGAAAAGAGAAACGAGACACCATTCAATACATGAAAAGAGAAACGAGACACCATTCAATACTAAAAATACTATAAAAAGATCGAAAAAGAACGTCTTTTCAACTTCTCTAGAGGTGTTCTCATGTTCCCACGTGATATGAGATATGAAAGCAGTTCAATCATATATATTATATATAAAAAGAAAACCATCATTTTTATCCATAAACTTGGACATATGGGTCATTTTTAATGAAATCAAATATTAATTAAAGTGTTTATTTTTCTCTTCAACAACAAAGAATAATTTTATTTAAGATAATAAACATGGTACATGACACTAACATGAAAACACGATAACCTTAAAGACAACAATGAAAAATAGAACAACTTTTGCGTTCAAACCATCAAGAGGTAGCTTAAGTGACAAGAATTGTCAGGTTTCATTCTCACTAAGAACGTATTAAGCTAAAACGGAGGACTATATAATTGTAATGAGTGGTTAGCTCTCTAAAATAAAAAAATAAACATATTTTGCATTCATCACATAGGTACCCATTTATCTTGCAAAGGTCTTGTATTCTGGTTGTTGGTATGAATTAGTGATAAAATTGTGATTATTTGACTTTATTGAGCCCAACACAGACACTTTTGTTTTTGGCTAGAAACATAACTTTTATTACAAGGAGCTACACAAATGCATACATGAAAAGGAAATAGAATAACAAAACAAAAAACAAAGCCAAGCATGTAGAGACAAAAACTTGATGAATAACAAGTGATCATCAAGTTCAAGCAACCAAGATAATAAAAACAACTAAAAAACATATGCAGCTTCATCCACATTGGAGCGATTAACTCAATCTTAGCTAATGAAGGCAAAACAATATGCAAGATCATGAGATACATGAATCTTAACTGCGATTAGGCAATTTTAACAATGTGAAACTGTTGGTTATAAATCTTAACTTAGATGGACAAGCTTAATTTGATACCTACTAACAGAGATTGCACACCCAACTGAAAATTGCTATTAGGGCTTGAGAGGAGGAACAGGATTGACTAGGGTTTATGCAAGACAATCCACATACATGACACTTAAACACGGAAATTTTTAATTGGAATCGAATTTGAGAACTTAGTCTTTAGACAAAGATTCTTTCTACATAAAGTATTCAAGTTGAAGGCAAAAAATGAGTTTTATTTCTACTTTCAATGTCAATTTTTCAACAATCGAAAAATATTGCCCATTTGCCAGGTATATTCAACAATCGAAACGAACAACTACATTTAGAGTTCCTTTGATGTGTAGATTTTTTTAGGTTTTTTCTTAAATCCAACCCAATCAATAGTGTTCTAATTTGAGTTGGGTAGCCATTCCACCCAAATTACATCAAACTTAGGGTGTGTTGGATAAATTTATCCAACTATTTTAATCAATCCAGTGAAACCCAATCACTCATTCTTGGTTGAATTAACAACCCATTCTAACAAATAATATAAAACCAAGGGTGGGTTTAATAAATTTATCCAACCCATTTAATTTTAAATTAACAAAACATCAAAACAATTTACAAAATTCATCTTACCACAATGACCATATATACCTTTGCTTCATCATCTATCTTCCAACTCATTTAACCAAGCATACAACAAAGTAAAGCTTTCCATCAACTCACTTTGAAAACATTACAAAAAATTCTCAAAAATCTGTAACATGGGAACAAGCAACACTAGACATCGTTGGCACTAAAAAAACAAAGCTTGATCACAACAAACAAAATTCACAGGGATGTAAATATTTAAAATATCCTAGTTGTTATATGTTGTCCCTTGTCACTTCTTACAAATAATTGCGTTTGGAAAATGATTTTTCACTTAACAGTCACAAAATTACATTAAGAACAACCCTCCAAATACATAGAGAATCCTTGCAGGTGGTTCCATAACAACATTTTTAGCTCGGAAATTAGCTGACATCACATCACTTAATAACAGGCATTATGCTATAACAGAAATAGAAGAATATGGAGATAAATACTAACTTGTCTATCGTGTAGCTACTAAGCATCCCATTAGGCCGCCACCGATCTCATAATGCTTAGCATTTGTAAACCCTGTTCCTAAAGCAAGATTCTCCAACTCAGTCCCTGTAAGAGAAGGAAATGCACACATGTTTAACAAAAATATTGTTATGAAACTGAATAGATTAAAAAAATAATAATAAAAATCTTGATAAGATCAATCAAATCTCAATAACTATATTAAAGGGAAACATGATGTTATTCGCCAAAATAAGTAATGTCAATGAAAAGGCAAACCTGTTAAGAACTCATTTATTGAGCCTTTCAAATATTTATACTCCATTTCAAGGCCATAGGTAGATGCCAGTGGAACAACCACACTGTCAATCATCCATCCCTTGATTAAAAAAAATAACATCAAATATGTTTTAGATTTCCTTTGTTAAAAATACATTACAATGCGTAAAATATCATGAAATCCAGTTGCAATTTCTACGATTATTACCTGAATTGACACAACAATAGGATTAGTACTCTTGTTGAAATCAAGTATAGATACTTTTGAACCCGGTTTAAGAACTTTATGAATTTCCTCCAAAGCTCTACGTTTGTCCATCAAGTTCCGTAAACCATAACCAATCGTAATTGCATCAAATGAGCAGCCGTGAAATGGCAAGTCAAGTGCATCACCTTCTATCCACCTAACACAAATTCAAGATCATAATAGAGAAGCCACCTATAGTTTCATTGACATTGTTAACAATTATTCATCAAAAACAACAATTAAATTACCAATTCTCACTTGATGTTCTTAAAGCAGGTGTTTGACTTTAATTGCTGTCGGGATGATGCAACTAATAATTGCTCCTTTGAGAAATCAAAACCAGTCACCTGCAATATATTTCACAATATGGTAAATACATGATAAAAAACACCATTAATCTTAAGCAGAACGAGAAAGAATAAGAGACCTGGCCGGTTGTTCCTACTTTCTCCGATAACAGAAATGCCAAATCTCCACTCCCACAGCATAAATCCAACACAAGATCGCCTTTTTTCGCACTAAGAGACAGATACATGATACATACACTCCAACATTACAGTAAAAGTCAAGAAACTAGCAAGAAAGAAGAGAAAAAAGAATACCCGCTCCATGATACAGCCATGCGCTTCCAAATTCGGTGCTGCCCTAAGCTCAATAAGTCGTTTAACTGTATAATCATGAGCGAGCGAGGGTGTTAGATTGTATTTGTGAAATTGAGATGTGGATCCAACTAAAATTGGATTGGAAAAAGTACATTGTCGTAGACGGGAGCAATGCGGTTGAAGAGGGCCTGGCGGTCGGTGGCACATCTTACTTGGAAGTGTCTATGATGTGATGTCGGCGGGCGTTGGGTGGCCGGAAGAAAGGAATGATGCATAGGTGCCGCAAGAGAAGCCATCGGATCGGAATCTGCTCTATGAGGCGGACGGCGACGGGCGTTTCCTTTTCCCTTATTAAGGCTACCGTAGTTATGTGTTTTATTAAAGTTTATTGAACAATTTCTAAAATAAATTTCAATTAAACTTGTCAAAAAAAATCAGTTTAATTAGGTTTGATACATAGGGGCTTCTTTATTTAAAAAATCCACACCAAATTCATTTTTCAATCAATCACTTCTTATCTATCACATCATTCATATAATTAACAAAAATATAAAAATACCCTCTATTTTAAATTATTATTTTATATTTTATTTATAAATATCAATACCCTTTAAATCTTTTTACCAAAAATAATCATTACTTTCTCAAAATTATCGTATATCATCTAAATTTTCTCTCTCTTGATTTTTTAAAAAACCCAGAACCTAACGCCTAGGTTTATATATATATATATATATAAGATAAATAAGTAAAAAATTTCCTTTCTTTGAGATAAATAAGATAAATAGTTATATTTTTTTATTATTTCTTATAAATATATATATATTTATTAATCTCTTTTATTTAACTAATTATAATTTAATATATGAATTAATAAAATATAATATTTATTTTAATTATTTTTTATTTAATATATTAAGTTTATTAACCAATATAAATAATATATAAATATATAATATTTATATGTATTTGTTCAAATATTAATTTTAGATATTATTAAATATTTAAATTTCAAGTATTTTTATTTATTAATTTAATTTTTTTTATTTAAATATTAAACACTTAAATTTTAGATATTTTTATTTGTTAATTTAATTTTTTTATTTCTTAATATTTAATTTCAGTATGTATTTAAAACTCAGTTTCAGATATTAATTTTCAATTTTATTAAACACATAGTTAATTTTCTATTTTTTTAATTAATTAATTTATATTTAAACTCATTAATATATATATATATATATATATATATATATTTAAATTATTATTTTTATGAAAATATGTTTTTTATAAGAACTCTTTTAATCTTGATTTTATTTTTATTTTAAAAGATTGTTTCTTCACAAAATAAATTATTGACTTTAGTTTTAAAAGCTAATTAAAATGTTGTTTTATATTTAAAATTTAAATTTAATAAAAGTAAAATAATATTATTATTATATTTTTATTAATAAATGAAATAATTTAATATTATAAAAATAATAATTATATACTAAGGCCTCGTTTGATGAAGGTGTTTTTAGAATAAAATCAAGTTTTTTATCCCAAAACTCAAAAATCTTATCAACCATCAAATCAAATAATTTTATTATTTATACCAAAACTACCTTATAATTTTATCTTCTTTCTCTAAACCATCATTCTTTCACCTACACCATATCTTCTAAAGTAAAAATTAGTCTTTAAATTTTAAAAACCAATTTTTTTATACTTTTTATATAAAAAAAAGCTACTTCCTCAACATGACAAGACAGCGAATATTTTCCACGTGTCATATTGGCGTGCAACTATTCATTCATCTTCCCCATTAAACCCTAGCTTTTTCTCTTTAACATCTTTCTTCAATCTCTCCCCCCACCCACTCTCTTCTTCATTAACATCATTTTCTCTCAATAATGAAGGAATCCTACTGGTATGTCATTTCTCTTTCTATTAATGTTGCATACAAGATGAATCCAAACATTATATTATAACTTAATAGATTATATATTCTTCATTTTCATGCATTCAGTTTTCTTTTCTACCTGTTATCATTGCAATCTGATTGGTATAATTTTTTTGAGGAATCTAGATTTTAGAGAACCTATTGGTAAATATTTTGTGATTTCTCAAATATTTATCTTTAGACCATTTAAATTGTTAACCATTGATTTTTTTAGACAATAAGATTAGTTGGAAACATTCATAAGAATCTTAGGTAGGCCAAATACATTATCCCCAATTAGTTTTTTATAGCACCAACTCTTTATGCCTAATATAAATAAATCTGAAAATCACTGATCAACTAGATACACTCTTTATACTAGAAAAGAGAATGAATGTAACTTCTTTATAAATCACAGATCAATCATGCTATTTGGGTTTATTTGAGTATAAATTTATAAATAGAAGATTATTTGATTTTGTTTATTTGATTAATAATTCATGTTTTTGTTGTGATGAAGGTTTCAAGAAACATAGAAGCTAGCATTAAGTTATTATTGATGTCACTTTTGTGAGCTGGCCGGTTTACTCCCACCAACAAGAAGTAAGTTGTGCTTTCCTTTTGTGAGCTGTTTTTTTTTGTGAACTTTCTCTTTTACTTTAAAGCAGTACATTAATTAGTTATTTTGATGTTGTTTTATCTGGCGCTAAGTGTCATAATTAAATAGAATGAACTTTTCAAATAAATCAAATGTAAGTTTTGATTTTTCTTAATTAAACACATGAACTTTGGATGGAGCTAAGATTATTCTAAGATTTTTCTTAATTAAACACATGAACCAGACCAGATCAATGGATTCCTTCTCTCAATTAGAACAGCTAGTGGATTAGCAACAAAATATTTGGATGGAGTTAAGATTATTCTAAGTGCTTTGTTTCACATTGGGATTTTTATGCTGTTTTTGAAAAAAATCTTGTTATTGAAAATATATGTTAGTTGGGTTTTTAGTAGGTTGAATTATATATAATATCCTTTATATTTAAAAATTATAAAATAAAGTAATTTGTTATTTTAGTTAATAAGTTGAATGTTTAAAAAGAAATAATGCGAGAAAAGTTTTTTTGCTAAATAAACACAAACATCCTTTTAACTGTGTTACTTAATTACCTACAAGTATACAAATTCAATACGATATATGAAATTATGAACCCCATCAAAATTTTGTATTTCATTTTTGCAATCAATTGAGTACGTGTTGAATAGAATTGGTTGGTTGGTTCCCCATTGGAGTAATGAAAACTTTATTTCTAATTTAATGTTTGTATTAGGGAAGAACATACAACCTAAGGACACAAAAAAGTAAGAGCAAGTTGAACTTAAAAAAATTGTTGTAGTTCTGCAATAATTATATTGGCAAACTTGAAACATGATTCTGTTTCTAGGTTTTGGTTTATACAAATCTATACATGTTCTTGACAACACAATTTTAGGGTTCTATGTATACTAGGATTCGAACTTTAAAATTTTGGTCAAGAATCAAAACATTTGGTTTCCTAGGTCTCAATTCACAAATGCAAATCTTGACACCCCAAATTTTAGGATTTAGTACTCTTGAAACATTTAGTCTATTAGGTTTGCACTTGAACAAACCAACAAGGAATCTGATTCAATCCATAGATGCAAAATCTGAAACATTCATTGTTGCAATAAATAACTTAAGTTCAATAATTTTTTTTTTCTTGTTTCTACTTTGTTGAGTGAAATATATGTACTTAATTTGTTTCCATTGTTTAAAAAAAATAGTTTATAAATAATAGTATTAAAATTTTAGATAGTTTTACTTTTATTTATGCAAATTAAAAATTGTTCATTTTGTTGAACATTTTTATTATATTCATTTTATACCATAAGAAACATTTTTTTTACAAGAAACATATAAAGAACTCCATAAATCATAAAAATAGTAAATAATGTAAATAAAAAAAAAATCAAAAATTGTTGGTTCAAGTAGACAGCGGACCCATAAATGTTCGCTTTTTTAGTATGAGTTATGTTGAAAAAAAATCGTATGTTAGACTAAGTCTCGTTTACCAACCAACTCTATTTAGAATTTGTGACAATAAAAGAGACATTAACAACATTACAAATGAAAAAGGATGCAAATGATGAAGAAATTAAAATACCGAAATTAAATTAAGAGAGAATTCAACTAAACAGATTGTGTTATTTCAAGAGAATGCAATTAAAGAGAAAAAATGATTTGCAACTACATATTGATACGCTTAGTATGCATTTTCGAAACATGTTTAAAATTTTCTCTCTCAAGCATGTTTTGAAATACAGACTAAGCCTATCAATCTGCAGTTACAAATCATTATTCTTTTTAATTTTTGCATTCTTTTGAAATGACACAATTTTGTTTAGTTGAATTCTCTTAATTTAACTTTAGTATTTTAATCTCTTCATCTTTTGCATCATTCTTCATTTGTAAAGTTTTCATTGTCACAAATTCTAAATACAGTTTGTTGGTGAACGAGGTTTGGTCTAACATACGATTTTTGATAAAAACGTGACTATTTATAGTCTGCCAGCTGCTTGAACCCACCATTCTACTTTTGATTTTTTTTATTTACATCGTCTATTGTTTTTGTGATTTATGAAGCTCTTCATATGTTTCTTGCAAAAAAAATATTTTCCATTGTATAAAATGAATATAATGAAAATGTTTAAGAATTTTTAGTTTTAGTTTTCATAGTAGAATGTTCTAAAATTTTAATATTATTATTTATAAATTATTTTTCTGAAACAATGTAAACAAGTTAGGTACAAATTTTACTGAACAAGGTATACAAGTTTCATTTTAAGAGAGGCAATTTTTTTTTTAATGTCCAACTTAAGCTATTCATCATAACAATGATAAACTTAATGCTTTATATAGACATACCAAAATAAATAGACATACCAAAATAAATAGACACACCAAAATAAATTGATTAATTTGTAAATATACCACCACTTTAATTTGTTGCTCTATCCCCCATTCCAAGTTTCATATTTTTTTTATGAGTATTGTGAATATTTTCAATACATCTAGTGGTCTTACAAGCACTGTGGTTTAAAATAATTAACAATAAATTGTTAACAATAAAGATTAATATTTGAAATGTTAATAAGTGCAACATAAAAAAATATATTTGGTATGTTACTAACCATTCTTCGTCAATGTTCGTTTGCGTTTACTGACCCTCAACAATATGAAGCCCCACCATGTATATTTTTTTAGCCATGCGTTTTGTTGCATTTTTGCAGTATTTGGGATTATCAAATTTAGTTTTCATTACAACTCAGTCTTTGTGGTTAGGTGTGGAGCTTCTTTAAATTCTTTTTAGCACGGGTCACAAAATTTACCAATAAGTTTTGCAAAATCTAGATTCCACAAAGTATAGAATACATACAAAATAATTCATCTTTCTTTCTTCACATTCTATTCAGTTTTCTTTCAGTTATCATTGTGATCCAATTACGTGCATTCATTATCGGCAGTTACTGCAAAACTAGTTATTTTTTCAGAAACGTAGACATTTTATTTAGAAATTGACAATTTGTGTGTTAAAAATGTTAAATGTATTTCTGGAAACGTTTTGAAAGTATTTATATAAGTTGATAGGTTGCTTAAACTTGAAATGTGCATGTCATGTTCTCAAAACAATGTTATCATATTTTAAAACAACGTTGTCATGTATTAAATTAGAATGAAATGTTTTTGGTTAGTTTATGCATTGTCATATTTCTCAAACTGAATTGTTATGTTGTATAAATTGTAGGGTAAAGTTGTGAGTATTGTATTGTTATATTGTTTATATTCCATTGTTATGTTTTATTTATTTATTTTTGGTTACAATTTGCTTTTCTGTATAGGGTAACATCTATCATTGGATTTCTGAGAGTTCATTGCATATTCAATTGTCTTGCATTAAACGTGCATGACATGTTCTCAATACAACATTGTCATATTATTCTCAATAACGTTGTCATGTTGTATTACATTAGAATTTAATATTTATTAAACTGAAAATCGTTTTTTTAAATTGGAATGTTATTTTTTTTATTAAACTGAAATGTGATGTTTATTAAATTAAAATAAGAAAACATGACATTCCATTTTAATACAACATATAGACAAATTGTATGTTCAATTTTCTTACATTAAACTTAAAACGTTAATCTATGTTTTTAATACAACATTGTCATGTTCTTAATACAATGTTGTCATGTTGTATTAAATTGGAATGTCTTGTTTATTAAATTGAATTAAGCGTATCAAGTTAATGAAGCTTAAAAACTTACAAAAACAACTTCAATACGTATAATCCAAGATAATTGAACATAAAGATTGTCAATTTCAAAATCAAATGTCTAAGTTTATTATTTCAGTTTAAGAAAATGACATTCTAGTTTAATAAACCTTAAATTTTAGTTTAAGAAGTATGACATTCTAATTTAAAAAACATTACATTATAGGTTAATATAACATGACAACATTGTTATGAGAACATGACAACTCTGTTATGAGAATGACATAAATGTATCAAGCTAATGAAACTTAAAAACTTACGAAAACAACTTCATTGCAAGACAATTTTGAATTTTGAATTTCTAAATCAAATGTCTAAGTTTATTATGTCTAAGAAAATGTCATTCTAGTTTAATAAACATTAAATTTTAGTTTAATAAGTATGACATTTTAGTTTAATAAACATTACATTTTAGTTTAATACTACATGAAAACGCAGTTTTGAAAACATGGCAACGCTGTTATGAGAACATGACAACTATGTTATTAGAACATGACATAAGTGTATCAATCTAATGAAACTTAAAAACTTATAAAAATAACTTCAATACATTTGAATATAAAGATTGTCAATTTCTAAATCAAATGTCTAAGTTTATGATTTAATTATGACTTAATTTTTCTCTGATTGAAATGAAAGGTTAATAATAATGTTGATATTATAGACATTGATTGATTTTAGGTTTATGTGTTTTGATCAGATTGAAGATTTAGAAGATTATGAAACTCCAAATGGTCTGAGAACGATTAGGAATTGAATGGGTGGACAACGATGAACGAGAAGAAATTGGCGGAAGAATGATCTGAGGGAAGGAGAAAGAAACCCAGATTAAGATTTCAGAATATATTTTTTTAGAAAAGTTTATTATCTTCGAGAGCATTAGCTCTGCCCTTGATAAAAAAATTATAATTATATCTGAGAGCACAACTGCTCTCGGTGAAACCTATTATTTCTTCACCGACAACTCTATCACCGACACCGTGCGAGTGCATTTATCGCCCTCGGAGAAAATAATTACCGAGGGCATTTTGGCTCTCGAGGTTCGAGAAATTCTTTAGTTTTGAGAATTTTAACCTCGATTTGCGTGTTAGGAATTTTCTTTTAAAATAAAATATTATTTTTAAGTTTTTTAAATTATTCTTAAAAACCTTTTGAAATTAATTAAAAATAATTAATTTCGGGGTTCAATTTTAAATAATTCGTGAATTTACGGAAATTAAATCATAATTTGATTTTTTAAAAATTCTTTAGTTTAAATTAATTAAACATAATTAATTTAAAATATTATTTATTTTAAAACAGAGTCGTCAATTGATTTTTGAAAATCAATAAAAGTTGACATATGTGTACAAACGTATTGACTAGAGTTTTTTTAGTTTGTAGTTTGATGATACTCGGGAAAAGGCTTTCGCGCTTCATTCTCCATACTTGTTTTAAAAACATTTTATACTTATAAAGTCGACTTTTGAAAATAGGTTGTATGACGTCTTATTTTACCAATTATTTTTCCGGTCCTAAGCATGCATAAATTTTGTGCGTTTTTAAAATATTGTAATAACAATATTTAAATATTGGTACATATTGCTCATGACGTTAACTTATGGAGAAAAAATACCTTAAGAACCTCAGTTGTTTTAAGTGTGTTAGAGTTTAGAAATAAACACCAAACAAGTCTTAGTCAAAATATTATTTTTGAAAAAACATCCCAAAACTATCTTCAAAGCATTTTCTATTTTTACGGGATTTTTAGAAAATGATTTAAAGGTCCAAAATTATAACTAGATATATAAATCATCGGTCATAGCTCAAGAACATCGGTCGAACTTCTCGGTTTTCAACAACACCAAAGTTGCAAATTTTGTAATTTTGATTTAAACTTTAATTCTTTGATCCAAGGGTTTGAGTAGCTTCACAAAGTTCCCAGAAACATGTCGATCATCATCTCAAGGTATCAAACAACCTGGATGATGATCAAATCGTTCAAAACAGTTTGTGATCAAAAATTGAATTTTTAATTTTAAAACTATTTTGAAATGAGCTATCCAATAGCTTCCTTATATCTCATATACTTAATTGGTACCAAAACAAAAACATTGGCGGTTTCTTTTTGACCAAATAAAAACTTAAAATTTTTGATTATTTTGACTTTGATCAAACATGAACGGGATGGATTAAACATGATCCAAACAGTTGTCCGACATGATTACAATCATGTTCGAATGCTTTCTAGGATATGATTCAAGAGAAATAGTCCAAAATAACAAATACGTATTTTTTATTTTTAAAATTCAAATTTAAGTTTTTCTGTTTTAGGTTGATTGATTGTCTCTAACATATCCAAAAAGTTTATAAATGATCGTAAGAATGATTTCCAACCATAAAACATCATAAACATCAAACATACAAACTTATCTAATTTCAAATATTAAAATTTCAAATTTAAACTTTAAATATTAATTAGAGAGTAATTGGAATCTTACCAAGGATTGTAGAACACTCCTTGTTCCTTAGGGAAACTTTTGGGATGCTTTTAACACCTTAAATAGAAAATTTGTAAATCCGAAAACTTAAAACATTAATGGCGGTTTTTTATTTTCTTCGATTTGAAGGTGAGAGTGAATCTCTTGCCTTCGAAATGATTCAAGGGTAGCCATTAATGGCGTTTTGGCTATTCTTCCAGCCACTTGACGAAATAGGGATGAATTTGTTACGACTTGTTTTGTAACTAGTGTTTTATAGGTTCTTGATTTCAAGAATCGAGTTCTTAATCTCTAGGACCGGATGGAAATATATAATCAAAGTGCAGCGAAAAAGTTTTATAATGAAGAATTTGAGATGAGAGGAAAAGAAGAGTCAAAGATGAGAAAAGAATACTGTTGGTCTATATCAAACAATCCAAAACAAATGTTCAAAACATAAATTAACATAAGGGTGAAGAACTTTCACAAGAAATTTGATATATTCATTATTCCATGGGTACTTGGGGAAGAAGGATCAACCTTATATAAGTGCTGATTTGCCCCAGAATATTCAAGATTTATTGTTACAACTACTAACAGAATCCAGTTGGTTAAAAACAGAAAAGTAAGACAAAACTAAATATAAAACTAAAAACAGAAATCTAGCCTGAGTGCATAGGATCGTGGAGGGTGCTGAAATTATTTTGGGACCGCAGCCTTAATTTCTGTACTATAATATTATCTACCCCTTCGAAATCCATTGCCCTCGACGAAAAGACCATGGCCTAATTCTCATCTTGTCAACTTCAAAGAGAACTCTTTTCTCTTGCTATTCGGTTGGATTTTTAGCAGGTCTAGAGAGTGTCGGGGTCTAGGACCGCAATCATTAAAAAACCTTCGGTAGCATCCTTTAAAAAGTGGATCTAGCTTGGACCTAGTGCAGATATATAAAAAAATGTTTTTCAGCTCTGCTTATACACTATGGTGTTATCAAAAATCCAGAACCAGTCATTCCTTTGGCCCAGCACCCTGGGAGCTGCCAAACAACAATTCTTCTTCTGATTATACTATAGAGTGTCATCAAATATCCAAGCCTAGTTCTTTTTTTGGACCTTCACCACAAGGGCAGCCAAACAACCATGGCTTCTAATTACTCTCTTGGCTGGTGGTCAGTCTTTGGATTGCTGGAATAGAGCATTGAAAACTTCTATTGTGTGTTGAGATCTTCATGAGTGTCTTCCAATGTCGTTGCTGCGAGTGAAATAATTCGGCATTCATGCTTGTTCGTTATTTGCACCATGGTAGCAACACTATAATTTTCTAAGGACTTTTCCAGGTGGTTGCCTTCTATCATGTTAACCTGCGCCTGAGGCATGTTCTGCAAGACCGTGGTGTTATCTTGCTTCTTATAAAAAAGGGTTCATGCATGCAAAGAAATGGCAGGTTCACTGCCTCAGGCAGGCAGAGGTGGATCATCATAAATTGGTTTTTGAGTGGGTTCTTGGATGGGTTCTTGATCTTCTTGATGATTAGACGAGACCATGAATATTTTGGATTTGCATCTATGGTTGGGCTCCCATTTTTCATTGCAAGTATAACATAAATCTTTCCTCCTTTTTACATCCATCACAACCGGGTCTAATTGTTTAATGTAGCCCTGGTTTATGTTGGAAGAAGACGCATATGAAGAATTAATGGGGCGGTTGTCCGGTTGGTGCTTGGCCAGACCGTGTTAACATTGGATGGCTTGGGCAGTAGCAATGCTTCAGCGCTGTACAAGGGCATGCTGCTCATTATGGACATGTATATTGTTTCTTGGTCCTGGACAGTACTGACCTGCTTCAAGTTCATTCGTTGTCTCATGGGGGTGTCGTGTATGGAAGGACTGAATCGCAACAATAGATCTCTCTTGAATACATCCCACGACAAGGCTTCTCTAAGGTTGCGGTTTTGCAAATATGACCCATACCACATTCTTGCTTCTTTTGAAAAGTGAATGGGGGCAATGTCAAGTTTCGTGGAATCATTAATCTTGTCCACCCTAAAGAATTGCTCAGTAGATATGAGTCAACCCTCCAAATTAGTCCCATCAAATTCAGGAAAATCAACCTTTGTGAGCCGGATTGGAGGAACGTAGTGTTGGCCATATTGGAAGGGCTTGTTAATAGGAGGACTGTAGCAAGAAGCATTAACATAGGGTCGGGTGTGGGGATCTTGGCCATTATTAGACGCACCACTTTCAATGGATGCCAATCTTTCTTCAGCGGCATCAAACCTTTTGTCCATTGAAGCTTGCATAACAGTCATTTGTTGGGACAAGCCTTCGATTAGGGTCTTTAGAGCATCCATCTCTATTTGCTGGCGGGTTTTCTATCATTTGAGAATCGTCTTGCTTTGATACCAAGATGTTACGACTTATTTTGTAACTAGAGTTTTATAGGTTCTTGATTTCAAGAATCGAGTTCTTTATCTCTAGGACTGAGTGGACATATATAATCAAAGTACAACGGAAGGGTTTTGTAATGAAAATTTTGAGATGAGAGAAAAAGAAGAGTCAATGATGAGAAAAGAATATTATCGGTCTATACCAAACACCAAACAGTACAAAACAAATGTTTAAAACATAAATTAACATAAGGGTAAAAAACTTTCACAAAAATTTGATATATTCATTATTCCATGGATCTTTGAAGAAGAGGGATCAACCTTATATAGGTGCTTATTTGCCCCAGAATATTCAGGATTTATTGTTACAGCTACTAACAGAATTCAGTTGGTTAAAAATAGAAAAGTAAGACAAAACAAAATATAAAACTAAAAACAAAAATATAGCCCATGTGCATAGGACCGTGGAGGGTGCTGGAATTATTTTAGAACTGCAGCCTTAATTTCGATACTGTAGCAGAATCATCCCTATTGAAGTAGCATAAATGATCACCGAAGTAGGCTGATCATTTCAGCTTTCGAATCAGCCGCAAAGATGGATTATGGAGAAAGTTCAATCTTTGCAAAAAATCAAAGACGGGTCTTCATGTTTATCCCTCCGGCGATCGCGATGAAGACGAATGTGGCGCATGAAACACGTCTTTTCATGCGCGTTTGGGCGTTCCGTTAGTGATTTAGCTGACGGGTGTTATCCAATTTGGTGAGTCACATACGCGTGCCTCTTTGGTTACAACCGGCTACGCGGGCGCGCCTGGGACGTTGGATGATAATCCAGCGTCCATCCGATGGACGCGGTTCCTGCTGCAGGAAATTTGTATTTTTGCTACACTTGATTACAGATTTATTTTTATTTTTAAAACCTTAAGAGTTTGTTTGAAATTTATTTTTCTTTCACCCTTTTGATTTTAATTTTGATCTTTTTAAATACATAAAATATTTAAAATAAATTATCAATTTATTTTTTATTTTTTTTTATTTTATTTTTTATATTTAAGGGTTAAATAAATAATTTTGGGAGATAAAATAATATATCGTGACATTGGTTAAGTGGCTGCTTCCACGTAGGGAGTCAATGTGAGTGGCTTCCTCTGTCATTTCTCATAATAAAATAGTATTTATTTTTAAGAGAAATAATATGAAAAAAAAAATTGGATAGGTAAATAACGTACTATAATATGATTGTCTTAAAAATTAAATTTTTTTTTCTCTATTTTCTCTCTTTATATATATATTTTTTTTATGGTCAATGAAGTGATACACATTATTTCCTTACCAATTTTTTTCTCTCTAATTTTTTACAAAATTTTTTCTCTCTATTTTTTTTAATTAAAAATTGAAGGTCAAATTCATATATATATATATATATTCATATATATATATATATATATATATATATATATATATATATATATATATATATATATATATATATATATATATATATATATATATATATATATGAGAACATTAATTAATTTATATATTTGAATGGAATTGGATTCAATCTTATTATTTGAGGTTTTTTTCCATTTCTTATAAATCACTTTTTATTTTATTAAAACTGCATTTCCTACTTAACTAAATATTTTTCTGTTCAAATTTGTTTACTTAACAGAAATTGGGAGGCAATTAAGGTCGGATTGTGGATTGTGAATTCAGATTGGCAAGTTAGTGAGTCAATTTATACTAACATGAACCTAACATGTTAAGTAATTCGGTTCAAAATCTCTCACTTAAATCTAACTTATTTATTTGTAGTTTATCCAACCTGACCGGATTAATCTGACACAACTCGAACTTAACTTGATTTAATTCAATATAATTAATTACGTCTCTTTATTTCAAATTAAAATGACAACAGCATAAATTTAAATTACAATTCCGCTTAAAAAATTATACAAAGAAAATGATTGAGTAGGAAAAGTCAAACACAAAATTCTTACATGAAAATTGTAAATTCTACTTTAGGTTATTTCAGGTTTACCCAATTTTGACTTATTTATAAACTAGGTTAAAAGAATCGACTTAATTTAAACTCAACCCAAAAATACATTATCTTAACCTAATTTTTGTGTATTTTAAAAATTGACGACACTAATGAAAATAGAATTATCATTATTTTGTCATCTAAAGTGAAACTTTAATAAAAATAAAAAAATATTTTAAAGGATTTTTTTTGCAAACTTATTAATAAAGATATTTACAAAAATAAGATAACCAAGAAGAGTACAAATGTTTTTTTTTTCTCATTATAATCCATTTAAGTCATCCACATTTAATGGTAACATATTTCCAATTCTCCTCTTTCACAGCCTCATCCACATCATATATCCCCACCTCCGAGCAAGTAATCGCCATCGCCTTCCACCGGCCATTTTTAACCGGAACTTTCTCCACCGTCCATCTAAATCCGCCATTTACAATCTCGCAAACATACAAATCTCCCAACTCGGATGAATTATATATATAAATCCAATTCCCCGCCGAATATACATTAATCGAAGTTATTTGAAAACTTTCAATCTTCATCTTATCAAACATTTCACTAGGCATTTCTCCAATTTCTTCTTTCTCGAAGTTTTTTGTGTTAACGGACCAAAGTTTCAAACTAATTGCATTTTCCATATCACCAATTAGTACGATTAAGATTAGACGACCATTTGAAAATGTGATATTTGAATTGAAACCGTTATGATAGGTGGAGATATCGTGTGGTCTAGACCAAATATCGGATTCGGGATTGAATGTGTGCATCATACCAGTGTATTTCTCCATTACGTACAAAATGTGGCCATCGGTTGCGACGGATAGCCACGTGGAGGCGGCGGAGTCCTTGAGTGTAGCCGGCATCGGTTCGCTCAACTCCATTAAACCTGTTGAAGACTAATCGAAGAAAAAGTTTTATTGAGATATTGATTTAAATAAAATAACTTTCTGAAATATATTTTATTTATGTATATATTAATAAAAATTAATAGTATTTGTTCATTCAAACGCAACTGACACTCAAAGTAGTAGTGTTTATCTTCATCTTAAAGTATTCAACTTATAATTATAAATAAGTTACTATTGGTAATAATAGGTTGATATAATAATATGAAGGGAAAAAACTAACAAAATAAATAAAATAAAACACATTTTGAATTTAATTTTTTTTTTTATTAAACTAGTGTTAATTAACTCTTTTTATTCTCTTTATTTTTTTTACCTATATCCTCTATTTTATTAGTTTTATCTTTTTTTTCTACTTTTTCCTTTTATTTATTTGTTTCTCCATTTATTCTCTTTTTATAATTTTATTTTCATTATGCAGATTTACTAAATTAACTCATCAATAATTATGTAGTTATAATAAATTATAATAATAAAAATTGAAGCAAACTACTAACAATTAGAGATTAAATTAGGTTAATAACTTATTTAAAACTACAAGGATTCCCGGGTATGAAGTTAATTATACATGAAATAAATTCAATAAATGCCTTAAATTTAAAAGTGGTATTAAATGAGTCTAACATTTAACTAATCATAGAAATCATTTATATTTATTAAAAAGACACATAATCATTTCTAACCGACAAATATTAGGTTCGGGTTCGGCTATAGGGGAGGCAAAACATGCTGGATAGGGCTACCCTCCCTTAAAAAAATACATATATCAAGATGTTTTAAAAAAAATTGAGTTATTTAAAAAATAATAATTAGTGATGATTTTGAATTAAAAAGTATTAATATATGATGTTAAAATGAAAAATAATAATTTAAAATAAAAATATTTTAGTAATTTGATTAATAAATTGAGTAATTTAATAAAGAATAGACGAATGAACAAATATAGTTTTTGAATTAGGATTATTCAAATAACTCAAACGAATGATGTCCAATACCGACCCTAAGGCTGCCTACCTTCCCCGTATCCTTACCAAAAAAAAGTTTATATACCTTCCCCTGGTCCCTACTAACAAAAAAAGTAAAAAAAAAAATTTACCAAGATTTGAACCTAAAACTTAATACCTAATCAAAATTATTATAAAATTTAATCAATTAAACTAGATACTAATAAAACATAAATTAAAGTACTATATTAATATATGAACACTTACATCATATATCTCAACAGCCAAAGGATCATCTTCAAAATCACACCCACCACCAGCAACAATAACTTTCCCAGCAACAAGTGCAACAATTGGGTCAGACCTCCACACAAGTGGTCCAGCATCAGCATGAACCCACTTAAGATGAAATGGGTCCGAAGAAAAAGAAAGACCAGCTGGAGACATCATGTAAAGTAGACTAGAATGAGATGATCTAAGAGCAGAGACACAAGCCATAGCCGACCTGTCAATCTGTATCCAGTCTTTGGACCTTGAATCATATGCAGAAGTGGAAATGGCATAAGGGTATCGGATATTTTGGTAGTGAATGAAGAACCATGGTTTTGGGGGATTTAGAAGGAGAGAAGATGAAACTGCAATTCTCCATTCTTTTGAAACATGTAAAGCTTGGGTTAGGTTTATAAGTGGGATTAAGGAAAGGATTGATTCAAGTATGTCTCCTTGAATTGGAGTTGGGTTTTTGGTTTGGTCTTGATCCATTAATTTGAGTAAGTTTGGTTCATTGAAGTTGGGGTTGTATTTATACACTATATATAGATCTTGAATGAAAAAAGAAATTGTGTTTTTTGGATATGATTTTTGGATATTAGTGATGTATGTTATCTTTTTAGATAAGTAGGACCTATTAATTTCAATTTTAAAGGTGGTAACTTTATTTATTTATCCCACTTTCTAGAATACCTAAAATACTCTATTTTTAAGATATTTTCTACTAAATCTCCTCTTTTACTTAAATAATTTATACTTGAAATATAAGAACGAAAAAATAATACAAGAAAGACTCAACTTAAGAAATCTAAAGAATATAAATATTGCATAGGATAATTTAATTGTATATATATGTACTATTTTTATGAATTTTGGGACTAGTTATTAATAGATGGGTATTTCAATTTTACTCTCTATTCCCGAATTAGATTTTAATAGAATTTTAATTACCCTTTCTCAACCTCTTTTGGGAGAATACTCAAGGATATAAGATTTCGGGTATCTATTGATATCCCTAATTTTTTCTCTTAATATTGGAAGAATCAAATGAGCATAAATTATAATAATATTTATCATAAATTTCAAGAAAAACATAAGAAAATGCTAACAACATGGTCAAAGATAAGAGATTGATAATATCAAGAATAAAAACATAGAGATTCGATTGGCCATTCTTGAATAGCATCAACAACTCAATATATAACTTATTGTATATACTTTAAAGAATATTAAAAAAAAAACACTTGTCCTGTGATTTGTTTTCAAAATTGACGGAGATTCACAGTGGTAAACCGATTTTTCAGCGGGGTGAATCGTTGATATTTTTAACGATCTTTAAAGAGTATAATATGTGAACATTGACGAGAGAGTTAGTATTTAATGTCATTTGTTTTGTATATCTTTATTTATTTTTATGTTTTTCAAATTTTTTTTGTTCTTATTGGTTTGTGTTATTACTCTATTTTTGTCTTTGTGAATTTTGTTGTTTTTGTAGACGATTTTCTAAAGAATTGAAATTTCTTTAAAAAAATAATAATAATTTGGATGAAATAACCAAAGATTGACCGAAATTATTTATCGAATTTTCAGTAAATTAAAACTCAGCTTCAACTTTAAGACTCATGTTTGAAATGACATGCCAATTATTCATATTTTAACAATTGATCTGCCATTGCATTAATTGGCCTAATTAATGAATAATAAAAAAAGAAAATTTTCATATGACCAATTATAAAATAATACCGCATGTTAATGTGCTAAATATTTTATTATTATAAATAAAGTTTACAACATTGTTTTTGAGGCAGTTCATGTGACCGCATTAAAATACATCAAAGAATTTTATAATATTTCAACAAATAATACAATCAGTAAATAGGATAAAGAATAAATTTTTAAATATAATATAATTATAATAGACAATTTAAAATCTAAACTAGTTAAAATTTTATTTACATCTAAACAGAAAACTATATTTTCATTAATATTAAAAAAAATGTCTAGACATAATTATTTATATTTTTTAATACTTTTTTTTATAAAATCTATTAGACAGAGTATTAAGTTAGACCCTGTTTTTATGAGGATATGTCAATTTGAATGAATTAAATATATAAGTTGATAGGTAACTTTTTATTTCAACTTACATTTATTCCATTTTAACTTAAAGCTTTTTAAGTAATAAATGAAACAGTAATATTTAATTTATTTTTTTGTCACAACTACCTTAGTAGGTTAGTGTTTATACAATATTTATTTACAATATTCTTTTTATTAAATAATAGGAATGCCATTAAGACCTATCTGTATAAACCATAATATATTTATTGTGAATGTGTCTATCTCTATCTTTTAAATAAAATATTTCAGATTTGATTCCCACATAACATTTTTAAATTAAATGGGTCATAATAACCACCTTAAAATTACTCCTTGTAAAAAAAATAAATTACCCAACCCAAAATTTAAATAGTTTACTAACTTTTTTTCTTCATTTTTATAGCCACAAGATTTCCATGTCATATTACGCGTATCAAAATCACAATGAGATCATTGAGTTATAATGAAAATGATAAAACTTTCGGCAAACAAAAAAAAAACTTATCCAATCCAAAATTTTGCTTTCTCTTTTCTTTCTTTTCATATCGATGATAAGGGTGTTTGGGACCGACCAGAAGATAGGTCATATTACGTGTGTATCGAATTCGTGGTCACCCTTATCAAATAATTGAGTTGTGATGAAAATGATTTGTTTTTATGTCAATAGATAAACAGTATTATCCTATCCAACTACCAATTTTTAAAACATTACCAACTCTTTGAATATTTAATTATTAAAGATGGTCCACAAAATTTAACAATATTGAGAAATACTGATGTAAGAAATAGCTAGTAGTTCAAGTTTCAAATCTCACATTCAAACCAAACCAAAGTACAAACAACCAACCAACTGTATATATATAGTATGGAATTAATCAAGCATGAATTACAAAAAATAAAATAAAAAAATTCAAGATTTCTTGGTATATTAGTTATATCCAGTGGTCCCAAAACAAATGTATTGATAAGTGATATTATTGCATTCATATCTTTATAATAGATTCAATGACTCAACTATGATCAATCTACTCTATCCGTTTAGTTATTAATGACTAGGCATTCACAGCCTCATATGTATACAAACTCTAAATAAGATTGAATCATATAATAACAAACATGTCACATGGCTCTGTTTTTTTCCATGACTCTTTCGTAGAACGCAAATTAACGTGAGTTAAACATATAGCTTGCAAACACATTCAATAAATTTAACCAGAAGAACTCGAACCCAAATCCTTATAGACACTAAGAATATCCACCTTATTTTACAGCAAAATTAGAAGACGTCACATGTCTATTTTATCTTCAATTAGTTTTGTGGAAAATGCAAAACACTATTATAAAGTTACAAGAAATGAATAAGAAGTTTGAAAAGACATAACCACTAAATCACATTATTAAAAACATTCAACAATAATTTAGATTATATGTCAATAACTAGGCACTAAAGTCAATCGAGGGGTTTGATAGGATTCAATTTTTATTTAAATAACTTAATTTTTTTTTAAAATATATTTTGAGATAATTTTAAGGTGATTGAGATTTTGTTTTTGATAAAAAAAAATCTGTTAAAATATTAATATATAATAATAAAATAATAAATAATAATTTAAAATAGAGAATATTTTAATAAATAAATTAAATAATTTGACAAGAGATTAAAAAGATCTTAAGTTATTTAAATAGTCACGCCTAAGAGATTCAAAACCGGGGCAGTTCTACAGCTATTTTAAACATTATTTTTTCAGCGTGAGCTACAAATAATATTAATTTTTTAAACATGTCAATTTGTCTCAAACAAGAAAACAATATTATTGATTAAGAATCCAATATACCAAATATCCAGCAATTAAACTGCAGTTTCTAAGACTTGCCAAGATAAACTAAGATGATTATTGGAAATCCACTTAATACAACAAATTATTGATACAACAATTTGACTACAAATGAAATAGAAACTTCATAATAATTATTGGAATCCACTTAAGCAGCAGTAGTAATGCACTGGATGGCCTGTTTGCATATGCCAGTCATTGTAGCCTCTGGTCCATACACCTAGAAAACGCAACAAGTTGTCAAGCAAAAACCGAGAAATCTCATTAACACGATAAAACAACTAAACCCGAAAGAATTTACCTCAATTGGGATGCCAATTTCATCTCCAAGTGCCCTCATCTTTGCTAGCCCTTTCTGATAATTTGGACCTCCTCTCCTTACATATATATTCACTCTTGCAGCTTTAAGCTTGGCTTCCTATTTCAACAACAACAAAATAATTTCAAGGATGGTTTCTGTTAATTAAGGAGAATCAAAGGCCATATTAGTGATTATGATATCGCACCTTCTCCTTCAAGGCCCTAATTATACCGCTAAAAGTTGCAGCCACATCTGTGAAATTCGCGATTCCTCCTCCGATCACAAGGGCTCTCTTCTGCCCATCTGGATTTGCTGTTACACACTGCATACAGGAATCACAAAAATTACTTCCACATTAGAGAATCCATGTCAGCCACTACATCAATACTCCCAATATACAGCTTAACGATAAAGCTTGATTATTTGCATGTATTTGGTTATTTATATATTAGAGAATCCACATTAGCAGCTGACTCAACAGCCACATCAGCGGTCAAGTTGAGTCAGAAACTCCATCAGCAATTTCAATACACAGCTCAACGATAAAGCTTGATTATTTGCATTTATTTGATTTTTTCTATATAAGTGAATCGACATTAGCAGCTAACTCAATTATCACGTCAACGGTCAAGCTGAGTCAGCTGCCACATCAGCACTCTCAATACACGGCTTAACGATGAAGCTTGATTATTTGCATCAACTATATTAGAGAATCGACATTAGCAGCTGACTCAATTGTCACACACATCAGCATTCTCAATACACAGCTTATTGATGAAGCTTGATTATTTGCATGCATTTGGTTCTTTCCATATTATAGAATTGACATTAGCAGCTGACTCAACTTCCATGTCAGCGGTCAAGCTGAGTTAGCCACCACATCAGCACTCTCAATACACAGCTTCACAATAAAGCTTGATTCATATGTTTAAGCAATGTCAAACTAATAATCATCCTATTGACTTCTACTTTCACCATTGTATAGGCCATATCGTTTTAAGACATGGAGCAAGTAGAAGAGAAGTGAGAATTGCTTACATCAATAACGACCCTAGCATACTGCAAAACTTCTTCTTCATTGGGTGCTCCACTGTATTCTGCATAGTTCCCAAGTTCAGAAGCATAGCCAAGGTCTCCAACCTGATTATATAGCCAAAACAAGACAGAAGCTGAGAAGTGTTGATCGTCTAATTTATAAAATAAAAAAATATATTTGGATTCATCTTACGGTATCAGCGTAGATCACACTGGCACCGCCTCCAGCTACCATTGTCCATATTCTTCCCTTTGGATTCAGCACAGTGAATTTTAATGAAGCACTTGTCTTATCATCTAGACCATGGATAAAGCTTTCGGTTGCACTCATGACTCTTCCAAATGGCATAGGAAATTCAATATTGCCCCACCTGCAATTGTACATTATATTAGTCGTATGTATTATGTATACAACTAGAAAAAGGAGGGGGGAAAAGTATACTTCTTGAAGTTCTTGAAGGCTGCTGTATCATCTAGCTCGCCTCTCATGTCCAGTGGATAAGGCTTTCCATTCACCAATGTGAATGGATTCATTTCAAGGAAAGTGAAGTCCAGATCTACAATATGATTAAATCAACTCAGAAAATCTACTACAGTACTTAAAAATGAATTTGTTCATAATCTTGATTCTTGAAGATATACCTAAAAATAGAGCAAAGATGACTTGAATGAATTCCTTAATTACTTCTTTCACCTACATCAGTGAACATACTCTCATTAGCTATTTCAAGCACTTGAAGTATGGAAAAAATTAAAATATTTGAGGTGAAGGATTGTAGTCATAATTACATATAGAACTACACATAGCTATTGGATTCTTTAAATAAAAATTAAGAAAAAGAAAATACCCAAATCGCTAATTGGACATGGTAGGAAGGATCAAATCGCCCATCGTAGTTTCAAATGGCTGAAACTAATTTGAGCCATTTGAAAATACATTAGGCAGTTTGAGTCTTTCTTCCAAATTCAACCGGGCAATTTGAATTTCTCCTAAAATTATATAAATCGTTGCATAAAAGTTGCCTATTTGGATCACAAAGAGTAGGTACCTCCAATGGAAGAGTTGCAACAAGTGGTGCACAGACCTCGGAGGTTAAGGAAATCCCTGTTGGGACAAATATAGTTTTAACCTATTTCAAAAAGGGGGGGAAATCATCAATATCTTTAGCAACTTCAAAATAAACACGATATAAAAAAGGTAAGATCAAAATGAGACAATAATACTGTATACTATATATACCTTGTCCCAGTTTTCCTCAATTTCAATTCCTCCACATTCTGAAAAACTAAGACTACATCCAAGTCGCTCCGAAACAATGTTGAGGTAAAACTCTTCATCGTGAGGGACAAAAGGTTCGACAATAAATGTAGTAATAGGTCCTCTACATTCCCCCATCTCTACCTGTTGAATCAAATCTCTCCATCAAAACTTGTTATGCAATTCAAAATCTCATGACAGATCTTATATCTAATTAATTACCTCTTTATCAAGCCGTTCTTTCACAAACGAAACAACTTGAGCAAAATCCAAATTCAAAGCCACTAATCCACTCTTACCACGCTTCCCAAACAACATATCAGGTTTCACAACCAGTTTCTCAGATGAAAGCCAAGTTTCCTTTTCAACAAGATCATTTAGATCTGTCGATTTCGTGATCTACCGCCAAAATAAGAATATAAAACATGATTAATTTCACTTTTCCTAGAGATTCTACAGCCAGAACGATAATCACATATTAATTACCTGCGCAGATTTGATCTCGAGTTCCTGACCGGTGAGTCTCTTGTAATGTTCCTTCAACAATCTCTTCGAATCGTACTCTCTGATCTTCTTACGAGCCATTCTCGCCAACAGATTTCAGATCTACTCTGTTGTCACATGCAGATCATGTATATATATATATATATTGAATCAACACACAGATCTCGTTTCGTAAGGATTAGGAGAATCATTACAAATGTGGTTCAAATCAAATATTAATTTCAACTAAAATTGCATTTATTAGTATGAATCTAATCATTCAATGATAGTTATTATGTTAATAATCTAGAAATCCATTTTTTCAAAACTAACTTGATCAATCATCATGATTCATGAATCTATAACAAACAAGTTATAAATCTACAGAATTCTTCGAAAGAGAAATCAAATGTAGAGATTTACCTCCCGATTATAGATCAGCTGCTAGCAGTGGCCAAGAACAGAGAGAAGGAAGAGAGGACTGGTAAGAGACTCCTCAGCGGTCACATATTTATTATATAGTGTCATATTTTTTTTTAATAACTAATTTTTCTTTTTCTATTGTCTATCCAATATTAAAATAAAAATAAAAAGGACAGAGAGGAAATGAGAAAATGTGTCACTGTATCCGGTTGAAAAAATGATAAAGGGTAAGGAAGTAGAAGAAAGATAAATTTTGTTATTTTTTTGGGTCAATTAAATTGTCGTCACGTTATTCCATCTCTTAATCATTTCTCAATAAAAAAATGTTACCACAAGAACATAAGCACATAACCCCGCAAACATAATAAAATGTGATAATCGATCTTTTTTTTTTTTTTTATGATTCTAAATTTATATAACAGAAGATAAAATTGTCAAACTAAAGCTCGTTATTGGACTAGTTGGATTTCCTTTTTTTCAAACTATATAATTTAAGATATTTTATTGTTAAAGTTATAAAAAAACGAGATTTTATCGAATTTCAATTTTTAATAATTTATTATCCGAATAATATAAATAAATAAATAAAATATTAATTTAACTAATTTAATCATATAACTTAAAAGCAAAATTAAATTCATCATAATTTAACAATTCCGTCGATAATGAGCTGGGTTAATAAACAAAAAAAATGGTTTGCGTAGAGTAAAATTCAATATTGTTTTTATTAAATAAATTTTATTTTATTTTATTTTAAGAAGTGCACACAATCTCTCAAACATGGTCCCACTTCCATACATTTAAAGTGTTTATTACTGATTAGTTGAAATTCAGTTAGGGTAGGTTTGAATGGATGATGGAAATTAAAATTCACATTCTTTTATTTCAATTAAAAAATAATAATTCATTTTTTATATTTGAAAATACTATATAATTGTAAATTGTAACTCAATTTCAATTATTATATTTAAAAAAATATATAATAAAAATAATTTAAATATATATTATCAATATTATTAAGATATTAATTTGATAAAACTTATTATAATAGTTAAGTGGTAAGAGTTTTTTTTTTAATTTAATTTTTATTAAAAAAAATTCAGTTAAAATTTTATTATAAATGATAAAAAAAATATTGTGTTTGAAAAATAAAAAAAAAATATTACAATTATAAATCTAATGTAAGAATGTTGAAAATTATAAAATCATATTCAATTTGAATTTCAATCAGCGCACTATTATTCTTAAATAACTTTAACTTTTAGACAATATTTTTATTATTTGAATTATTATAATATTCTTTTGTTAAATAAATTTATTGTTGACCAAATAAAATAAATAAAAAATTTCAGTCAAAATTGAAGTGTTGTTTACACGAGGATCATATGTAATTTGACTAATTTATTTGTAGAATTTTAAATCAAACTTAAAACAAAATATTGAATTTGTTTCTATTTTATATTAAGTTTGAAATATGAGACCCTTGATCTATTTGAACTGTCATTTTTTTTAAATGTATATATAGCCTATGATTATGATTGGTTAATGGTTATACTATAAAACTGTTAAATCATTTTTTAAATTATATAATTTATTTGTTCCAAAATATTATTATTTATTGTAAAATATGAAATTTGATTTTTAATTTGGTCATAAAAGGATGGTTATTTAATATAAAAATTAAGTACTTAAAAGTTCAACAATGTTGACTTTGGTGATTCAAAAATGGAGGGCATACAAAATGTTACTAAAACAATATCATATTTTCTATTTGATTTATAATCTGTAAACAATTCTCACTTTCAATTCAATTTTTAATAAGAATGTATATTTTACTTAATTAATTTATTTCTTTTTAAATATCTTAGTCTTATACCAAGACTTAAGAAAATAAAAATAAAATCTATTCAATGATGACTTTTAAGTAAGATTATTTGAATTCTATCTTGTTTTACATACTTTATTTTTAAATATTTATATTTTTGTTTGAATATTTAATATTTTATACTTCTCTTTTTACTCCTAAATATATTGTTTGATTTTTTTTTTCATTTTTATTATTTAATATTTATTTAAAAAAGTATATATTTATTTTTTATATTTTAATTAACCTATTTAAGTTATAAATTAAATATTTTATTAAACATAATTAAATTTTAATTAAATAATTAATTTTAAATTTGTAAAATTATTTTAACAATTATTTCTTTTCAAATATATAATTATTAATAAACAACCCTTAAAAATTGATAATTTGTAAAATATGCATAACAAGGACATAAGAGTCAATTTAATATCTATTAAAGTATTTTATTTTCTATGTACTATATTTTATTTTAATAATTTAATTTACTATGTACACATTAAATTATAAAAAGTTAAATGAAAGATGAATACTTAGAAAAAAAAAATAAAGGATTTTTTTTTTTAATAGAACGGGAAAGGATTAGTGATTATATATATTGCTAAAATGTATTTATTACATACTAAATAAAAGATAAAAATTTTAAAAAATGACAAAAAGTTTTGTCCGAAGATAGCTGATTCGACTCTATATGGAGTATTTCAAATTACTAAATTATATTTAAAATATTAAATAATGATGAGAATAATAACTTTTCACAACTAGAAGAATGGTTGGATTCTCTTCATGAATACCTTTGTACTACCTTGTTGTACATTGAAAAGAATCTGGGAATGACCTCCTTATGAAACGGTTCTTCATCCTTGCAATCAGATAGAAGATCCCGTAACATGGTAGATGGAGTACACCGACTGCGACATACCTGTAATGACATTGCAGGTTCGGTTAGAAGTTAGAACAGAGCAACAATTATGTCGGGCTGTTGATATCGCGTTTATACTAATAATGTTGAATAAATAATGGGTATTGGGTACATGACAAATGTGAGAAGGCTTTAAAGCAAAGAATGCTTACCATAGTGGAGAATATGGAGATGAGATGTCAAGAAATGGATATGGCCACCTGCAACAAATTAGAGAACAATAATGCATCAACATCATGTCAAACCAAAATCTTCTTCTTCAACATATAAAACATAAAGAAGAAATGGCTAAAGAGAGAAAGGGAAATGCTTAACATACCACATTGAATGACAGGCATGAACGATCCATTGGAAAACGACAAAGATGCATGTCCAAAGAATAAAATATGTCACTCGAAAGAATGGGAACCGCTGCAAAGGCGAAACAAAGAACTCGTTGATAGGTGAATCAAGGATAGATAAAAAAAACTTCATTGATAAAGAAAGGTTAATTCACCATGCCATTCAGCAAGACATCTCCTAGGAGAAAGATGGCATTAAGTGAGTGCATAGAAACATCCAACTGTAAGAAGAAGAAAATGTTAACAGATGAAAATGGTAGCTAAATCGAGAAAGTGACTACATGCATTTAGATTAGGAAGTAAACTCACGAAACCCAGTTGATGATTAGGTGTAAAAAATGGGAAAAGTATGAACCAGAAGACGGAATCAGTGAGAATTACTGCACCTCCGCAAGTCTGCTCAAGCAAGAAGGAAAATATACAAATTTAATACACAAATATGATAAGCAGATGAATAATTATTAGAACTCTTGAGCTTAGTAGGCTTAGTAGCTAGGAATTGTATTTATAATTTCCTTTATACCAAATCTCTTAACAAAGCATTTGATAACTTCCATTACGTCAGATCTCAATGTGTTCAAAATATCATGTTTATCAACAGAGTGAGGCCAGTTGAAATATTCACAACTAGGCTTACAGAAACAAAATAAACCAATCCTTACGATTTGACAACTCTAGATCCTTTTCTAATCTGGAAACATTTATTATGCCAAAAACAATTATGGTTCACCTTTCACTTTTTAGGAGTTGTTCCAGGGTTAATCTTGGTAAGAAGGATTGGTTTCGCTTTAATCACTGAGACTTGTCTTGGCTGATTTTTGTTTAGTTATGTTTTGTTCTTTTCCGTTTCAAAATACTTGTGTTTGGTGTTATTGGCTTGTAAGACACAAGAAAAGAAATTTGTAGTTTATTTTTCTCCATATATAATTAACACAAAAATAGGAAATTTATCCATTTCCCCAAAAAAATAATAAAAACATCTATTGAATCTAAGCTTTGTTAATGCTTGGTTAAGTTTTCTACTAAAAATGTGTAAAAATAACTAAATCAAAGATCAAACAATTCCATGACTTTATTTGATGTGGGTTATTTGAGATTAATTTCAAATATTCAACAATCTACTCAATATCACATCATTCATTTATCAATCGAACCCTCTATGTTATTTCAAAAGATATGTATCTATATACCCCTAATGTCTTTTTTACTAAAAAAAACTCATTTTCATATCCTACATTAAACAAGATTATTTTAAATAACAACTAGGTTATTCAAATAACCCTAAATCAAACAAGGCAAAATTAATTTTAAATAACTCATTATTCAATCACATCATTCAAATCATCAACATATCAAATTACCCTCTATTTTAAATAACCTACATCAAATAAGGTTATCTGGAAATAACCAGATGGTTATTCAAATAACCAGATGGTTATTCAAATAACCCTAGATTATACAAATACTAAGTCTCACAATGAACTTCTTGGGAAATTATCAGTAAAGTACCATATAAACACATGTCTAACCAAGATGAAAGATATAGATAGAAAGATTAATTCTGAACTCAAATCTAAAGGTGTCTTCATAGAAAGTTAGCATACTCAAACCTTGATGAAACTAGCTTGTCCTAAAATTGAATTTCATATATTGGTTGAAGAAAAAAAAGTAGGATAGCAGGAAACTAACCTGGTAAACCACCTGAAATATGTATCCACATATATTTGCAGTTTTACTTAGATAGAGTTCATCATGTTTAATTGGAGTTTCAGTCATACTGGTCAGGTTGAAATTTTCCTCCACCCTAGGGGGCGCATAATTACTTTCATTTGCAACTACATCAACATCATTATGCATGTCACCAAAAACCATCTTCTTATGCTTCAAGCAACCATGTATGGAGAAAGCAGAAGCCATCTGCACCACAACATCAATAATGCACTTTTGCTCAGTGTAATAATAACTAAAACTATTATAAACACCATTAAAGAGAAAATTCTATGATATCTCAAAAGTATAATAGGGTGAATCTCTTTGTTAAACATTCATTTTTGTGCTCTAACTGACAATGACAGGATTGAGGCACAAAAATCATCAACCAGAATATTGAAACAAAAAGTTAAGATCAGAGATGGGTATCTTATTGTGCAATGTGCACTCTTAAGAAGCGAAAAAGTACTGAAGAGGCTCATATGCAATCCATCTGTCATATTCATGTAATGCCAGAAAAGAAAGAGACAACAGAAACCAAAAGGAAAGAAACATACCCCAAAGTACAGAGTAACCACAGCAAAAGTCCACCTGTGAGCCAGAAAAGCAACACCAAGAAACTAGTTAAGTAGATTTGAAAGTAAACTTGATATTTTTAAGCTTAAATCATCAAGTCATATGAATGTAAAAAATAATATAGGACAAGAGGGTTATAGAAATTACTGAGTATAGAAGAAAACTATGACACCTCCATCAAGAACAATGTTCACAATGAGAAACACCAAAAGCACACTGAATGCAATAACTCTGTAACCCATCAGCCAAGAAGGATGTATCGTTCTTAAACACGTCATCCAAGCTTCGTGGCTGTACACAGTACCTAATGTAACTCCCTCACTAGCTGCCTTCCTTGTCTTTGATTTCGTGGCTCCTTCATATCTCCATATTATAAGTGCCGACAAAACCATAGATGTTAAGATAAATAATGCACATAGAAGGAATCTCCAGTTCAGCCAGTAACTGGGATCAGTAGTGTCAATAGTCATGTCTTCTTCCTTCAGGCTTCCACTTATCACCTCTGCAAGATTCATGAAGTTTCATAATTATTAAATTTTCTCAGAAATACCTGGTTCAGGTTGAAACTTCTATTTTCAAGCATGACATTGTAATTAGGGTATACAATAAGAGGACAATTGAATTAACAAATGGAAAACTGGATAACATCTTTTAGACTGTTTCAACAACAAACAAACAAACAAACCGAGAAAAGGCAACAGCTCTAATAGCCAATTCAATGCAGTCATATCAGTAAACAAAATCAATCACGAGAATCACTCAGTTATTCACAGAAGGAAAACTGGATAACATTGTTTAGACTGTTTCAACAACGAAAAAACAAACCGAAAAGGCAACAGCTCTAATAGCCACTTCAATGCAGTAATATCAGTAATTGAAATCAATGACGAGAATCATTCAGCTATTCACAGAAGGAAAACTGGATAACATTGCTTAGACTGTTTCAAGAACAAAAAACAAACCGAAAAGGCAACAGTTCTAATATCCACTTCAATGCAGTCATATCAGTAAACGAAATCAATCACAAGAATCACTCAGTTATTCACAGAAGGAAAACTAGATGTTTAGACTCTTTCAACAACAAAAAACAAACCAAAAAGGCAGCAGTTCTAATATCCACTTCAATGCAGTCATATCAGTAAACGAAATCAATCACAAGAATCACTCAGTTATTCACAGAAAGAAAACTGAAGAAAAGTAGAGAAATCAAACGAGAGCGGTGAATATGTTCTTCCTCTGTTTTCCTTACCTTTTATTAGGTTTTGATGTTATGAGTTTACATCGATCAATTCATATAAGCTTTGAATTGAAATCAGTAAATAACAACTCTAGCTAGAAATCAGGAACGATCTAAAAATTCAAAATAAAAAGATAGCCAAACTTCTCGGGAGTTAGTTAGGATACTGTAGCCAGTCAATTTCAACTTGAAAGCTGATTTGACTCAGTATTTATCATAAACATTCATTATATTCTATATAGAGACGATGACCATAAGACTACAGATTATACGAAGAATCAAGCATTCTCTATCTGTTTCTCTACCAAAAGACATATATAGAGTTACCTTGAGTATGTATATATGATTCCTGCTTCGATCAGTGATGATAGTTCTTCATGATCAGATAGATAAACTCTTGAAGGAGAAGAAATGAGAATTCATCATGAAGAATCGGACCTTCGTTTGATACGAAACAGTTGAATCCTTGAAGAAGACGAAGGGAAATGTAATACGAGAGCATTCTTCTTTGGGCCACTCAAATACTACTGTGTTTCAATGGAGATAGACCAAAGTAAAACCGTCAATATGGATTCGGATCCTTTAAAAGAATCGGATACCGATTATATAGTATTTTTTTTAATTATAATTTAAATTTATGTTATTTGTGTTTTGTTTTAATAAAAATAAAATGATAGGCGAAGGATTTGAAAGAGAGGATGGCGAAAGATTTGAAAGAGAGGATGACAAGAGAGGATGACGTAGATGCGTAGATGAATATTTGTTGAAAAAATAATAAAAAATTTCATTATACTTTTTCTTAAATTTTTTTATTTTCGTCCAACAATTTGATGACACATTATTCTCCGTCATTCACTCTCAATTTTTTTTTCCTATCCCTCTTCATAAAAGAATATATAATATATATAATTTAAAAAAAATAAATTATAACAATAAGAATTTGTAAGATACTAAATTAGTATATATTATATAAAAAATCATTGTATCATAAAAAAATATATATATTTTAAGAATATAATATAAAGTATAAACTATTAATAAAAGTAGGTTAGTCAAAGATTAAATCGTGACTTTGTCTAACCTTATTAATTAGCTCAGTGGTAAAAATTTTAAGTGGCTAAAATATCAAAAATACAATTTCAACTAAAAATGTGTTAAATAAAAACAAAAAGTTATAGGTGTCAAACTAATTAAAATAAAATAAAAATAAGAAAGAAAAACTTTAATGGTTATTTATTATTTATTTTAAAATACTTTTTACAATATTATCAAGTCATCTTTACTCTTTATATTATGTTTGAACTTGGTCGGCTTTATTAAATGAACTCTAATTTGAGGTCGAAAAATCAAAATTTTCGTTATTTAAGGTTTTATTTTCGTTATTTAAGGTTTTTTAAATGGACAAAACATTTTTTATATTATTTTAATATATTTTTTTTAAAATTAATTTGTTACGTTTTTAATTTAAATTATATTTAAAGATATTTTGATAATATTTTTAAAAATTGAAGTATTATTTTTGTGAAATTTATGCATCATTCTATTTGTCAGTTGTTTTTGGTTACTAACAAAAATAAAAATAAAAAATTAATCTAAGGGAAACTTTGAAAATTTTTAAATACAAATAAATTTTTTATTGTTTAAAAAGTTTCATAATAACAACTTTACGTATGTATATCAAATTGAATGTATTTTTATTTTAAATTGAGTTTTTTTTAGATATATTCAAAATTGTTAAATATTGTTTGAATACTTAAAAAAAAGGTTGTAATGTTCGGAAATAATAGAAAAAATCAGAAAAATACTATTATTTTGTTTTGTTCAAATGTGGTAAATTAATTCAAAATTAAAAACACTTTACTAAAGTAAAAAGTAAAGTAAAAAGATGTACGTTCATTTATTATGAAAAGAAATTTAAATGACTAAAATTGTTATAATTTTATTTGCATACAAAATTGAAGCCTTCCCGCAAATAATAATTGAGGCATTAAACAATATGAAATATTTTTTATTTTTCTGATATTCATTTTATTCCACATTTCATATATATATATATATATATATATATATATATATATATATATATATATATATATATCAAATTTTATTTTAATGGTTTAGTTTTAATTTTTTTTAAATAGTTTATTTTTGTATAACATTATTGATAAAGTATAAACTAAGTATTTGATATAAAATTATGACTAATCTCTTTAGATACAATATTCTTTTTATATCACTTAATTTTGTAATTACTCATTATACCCTTAATTAATATTAAATACATCTTATAATTATATAATATATTAAATATACTTTATTTAATTTTAATATTATTATTATGAGTAATATAGGGAACGCGAATTTGGGCCGCGAAAGTCCGCGAATATTAGATATTCTGTTTAATCACAGAATATTCTCTCCTCTCTTATTAATTTATTTCTCTCACTCTCATTTATCTCTCATCTCTTTCATTAATTATTTTCCATCTTCTCTCCCACTAATTAATTTATCATTTTCTTTTTCCGATTTATTAATCTATTTTCTCGGTAGATATTAAGTTTTTTTATTAATAATTATTAAAAATATTTTTTAAATTATGAACCCTAAATTCTAAACCCTAAACCCTAAATTCCAAATCTTAAATCATAAACCCTGAACTCTCATTTCTTTTTTCTTTTTCTTATTATTTTTTCATATTTTTTTAATTTTATTACTTATAAATGTTTATCTAATATTTTTATTCTCACGAAATTTTTTTCACTCATTTCTTTGATAAATTCATAATTCAACTAAATATAGATAAGAGATATTAATTATGGTTTAAGACTTAGGGTTTAGAGATTATGGTTTAAATAAATTAATCAGAGAATGAGAGAGATAAATTAATTAATTCATAAATAAGAGAAATTAAGAGAGAAATTAAGAGAAATTAATTATTAAGAGGAGAGAAATTAATTAATAAAAGAAGATAGAATATTCGGTGTTTTATGAGAATATTCTATTTTCGCGGACTTTCGCGGCCCCAGATTCGCGTTCCCTATCATTACTCTATTATTATATATAATTTTAATATTTTATTTTTGAAAATAGTCCAATATTATAATTAATATATATATATATATATTATTTTTATTATAATAATTTTATTAATTATTATTATTATAATTTTCTATACTTTAATTAGATTATAAATAATATTGTTTATTATATATATTATTTTTATTTTATATTTATATTATTTTAATTAAATAAATATAATTTATAATTTTATTATAATTATTTTTTATATCTTAATTAAAATTAAATTAGTTATTAAATATAATAATTATAATATTAAATAATAATAAGATAATAATTTATAATAATAAATAAATTAAGAAAAAAATAATAATTAAATATTCATTATATACAAATAACTTTAAATTCATATTTTTAATTTAATTAATTAAAAATATACGATTATTATTTTATTCTTTTATTACATTTTTTATATTATATATCAAACACAACATTATAAAATATACACAATTTATACCATTTTTTATAATTCAAATCAAATAATAATAAACTTATACAATTTATTTTATCTTGTATCTTTAAAAATCTTTATAATTTATATTTATATACAACTTATATCTTATATAATTTGTATTGCATATCAAATAGCACCCTATAATATTATTAATATTGTGGAATTAATTATAGATCATATTTTTCTATTAAGTTAATTCTTCAAACTAAATGCATTACATAAATATTTTTTTCTTAAAGTTCAAATCTTTAGTAACTTTAAGAGATATACTTGACTAATTTATATAATATTGTATGTTAATTGAAAAAATTGTCTCTTAGAGTAAATTTAATATATAGTCTTAAGAGAAATTAATAACTTCATAAAGGGTTAGTTAAGATCTAGAGTTAGAATTTAAATATTTAATTAATTTATTTTTAATTTAAGTTGTTGATTTACATTCACAGTTATGATATTTCATTTTAATTTAAAGTGTTATTTGGTAAACTATTACTCGGATATTATTTCGTAATCTTTCCATTTACGCATAATGGATAACTATTTAATTTATTATTTGATGAGAATATATTATTTATTTGTAAGTAAATTATAATTTAATACCAGCTTTATTAATACACCATTTTAAAGTGTGACGGATTAATTTATATTAATGGATTATAAATAATAAATATCATAAGAAGATGAGTGATAGTGAAGAAAATTGAGAAAGAGAATGAGTGGCCTCAATTTTATTATTTTTTAAACTAATCAAAATGCGTGAAGTCATTTCTTACCTAGTCATTTATTTCAAATTCTCTCCTAATCTTTTCTCTTATAAAATAATTTCAAATATAATGAAATAGTGATACAATTCTAATTAAATATATTTGAATTTCCACATTTACTTTTTAATTTTACTATATTCAAATATGAAATCAAAATTATTTTTCTCTCCAAAAGTTCTCACCATGTGCTCAACCCATCAATTGTGCAATAATCAAAGTTCACATCTTTTTCTTTATTATTATATATTATTGTGTTCAATATATAAGATGTTAATATTTTAAAAAGTATTTATAATTTATAACAAGTATTGAGATAAGCACAAATGTTATAATATTTAAATTACAACAAAATATTAGTATGGTATTAATTTTCAAATAATTTTTTAATATATCATTTTAAAATTAATACCTTAAATAAAATGAGTAAAAAACTGATCACCTAAACTATGAGAACGGTCACTTTTGCATACTTTTTTAAGTCTACTTCTCATGAGAATGACATATATCCAAATCATTTATTAATGTTGAGTTAGATTTTTTTTATAATCTCCATCTAGTTAAGTAATGTCATACATTTTATCAATTATATATAATTTTACTTAGTTTTAGGTTTTTATTAATGATTTTTTCATCAATTTTCAAAGAGTATATACCAACCCAACAAATCACATAAAGAAAACAAAAACTTTGTAAAAATAATTTAGAACTAATCCAGACTCAACCGTCTAAACCAACTCGAAGCGATCTAAATCAAACAAAAAAAACCAACCGAACTAACTAACTGATGATTTATGAATCCTCTTAACCGAATTCAACGATTTGATTGGTCAGTTTAGTGACAGTTGAACCGTCTGACCGACCGATCATGGTTAAAAAATATACCTAATTTAATTATGACTTATAATTGATACATAAATATTTTAGTTAATAGTTAATTAAGTTTTCAACTACTAAATTTGTTATTTTTTTTTTCAAAACAAATTTTAGTAATATTGTTATACGAACAAATCAAACAAATCAAACCAATGCACTAAACTGAAACCGATTTAAAACTTTATCAAACCGACTTCAACGATTTAATTGTGATTTTTTGTGCAAACAGAATTGAACCAACCCGTTTACCTAACAACAAGTATAGCCTTTGACTGGTAGCTTTGAAAAGCTACTAACCCAACATCTCATTAATAAGAAACTTGACAAATTAACATTAAACTTACACTAAAGTTAGAATCTATATATTAACTAACCTAACATCTCATTAATAAGAAACTTGACAAATTAACCCTAATTAAACTTACACTAAAGTTAAAATCTATATATTAAATAAAGGATTGTAATCAACAATAAGTAATTAGATTTGATGTCATATGACTAATTAATTAATGTTACAAAAAATGCAAAGAGAATAATAAAGTGAAATACAACCATAATATAAGGACCCTCCAACTAGCTCGATGAAATAGACTGGTTTGAATATTGGAATACAGCACAGAGCTTTGGTACTTCCCCCATAAACATTAATGCTCATCCAACTGCCCACCATGTGTTTAAGTGAAAATGTAAACTGCAAAAGTAACCCATCTAATTTCTCTATGCAATATTTAGAATGAAAGTGCAAAAGAAGAACATCTCATTTAATACTCGATATTGATTTCACTGCAGTAATTAATTATATGGGGGGAGATTAATTATTTGAAACAAATATAACATGAATTGAGAGAGGGTAGAAAATGGAGTCAATTATCCTTTCCATTCTTAAGGAAAGACAAATCCTAAGATGCTCCTTTCTTTCCTCTCTATCAACTAGCTAGCTAGCACAGTCTTCGATTCATTCATACTTAATTTCCTTTTCCCTTTTCATTTTTCAATCAGACAAGGATCCAGCATAGATTGATACTTACTTGGGAAGAGGAGAATTTAATATTGAGATTATAACACATTTTATAGATATGTTTTTGTTTTAAAATAGTCCATTTAATTAAAAACAATCGTTTGTTTGAACACAACGATAAAAACATAAAATAAAAAAGGTATGTACAAATTGAATACAATATTAGAATAATTAATTAACTCGAAAACTTCAAGAAACGCATTAAGATCTCCACAGAATTCATAGGTTTTCCAGATCTAATCTTCGACATCGTAATGATAATGACATTGTGAATAATCTTTAACGACCTACTTTCATTGTTAAAACATCTCTGATTTATTTCCAACTAGATAATCCACCAGAAAAATATAAGGATAAAGACTCATGTTCTAAGTCTCGAATTTTTAGTCGCGGCCATTCATGTCTCCCAATAGCCACTAATAGTTTTCGGCATAACTCATTATATTCCAGTCAAATTTCATAAAAGACTTCATATATTTGTAACAACGTGACAATGTAAAAGTAGATGAGAAGTTGACTCAACCTCTTTGTAATACATACGACAACGACTCACAATAATCATACATTTTTTTATACATCTATCGTCAATGAGAATTCCGTCGTGAATAACACTCCAACCAAAAAAGGAGATCTTGGTAGGCATCTTAGACTCCCATAAATTTTTCCAACAAAAATCAATCGGGCTAACTTTATTGAATAAAGTGTAACAATATCCCACGTGAAAGTTATTTAGATCACATTACTACATAGAATTCCGAGAAGACGAGTTTAACCCCTTATTTCTAACAATGAACAAAAGTCTATCATTGTACATGTTTTCTTCACTATTCAATCTTCTTTTATATACGGTTAGCAAAACCACTAGACCGAATGTCAAATATATCTTTGATTGATGCATCTTTACAAATAGAAATAGAAGCAAGCTTGGGAAAAATCTTTGCCAAACATTTACCACCACACCAAGTGTGGTCCCAAAAACTAATTGAACTTTCATCACCCACAATAAAAGTTGAATGCTCCCGATAAACCTTCCACGTGGCATAAATACCACCCTAAATGTTGCATCCCACGGGTCTATAAGAATTCTTGCTGAACCAACCAGACTTATCATGACAATTATTTACATTTAATCAATTTGTTCCAAATACTCACTTGCTCAGATACAAATTTATTACACCATTTGGATAATAAGACTTTATTAAAAGAAACAAGATTGCAGATTCTCAATCCCCCTGCTCTTTTATTAATTTAACCTTATCCCAACTCACTAAATAAGAAAATGAGGAATCAGATGATCCCCATAAGAATTTACACATAATTCTCTCCATTTTCACGGCCACACACTTTGGGAGGACAAATAGAGACATCATATAAGTTGTAATTGAGGAAAGAGCGCTCTTAATAAGGACTAAACGACCTCCCCTAAAAATCAGCATACTTTTCCAAATGGAAAACTTTCTCTCAATTTATTGATGATCGGGTACCAAGAAGCTTTGGAGCTAGCTTTAGCCTTTAGAGGGAGCCTAAGATACGTAGACGGGAAAAATCCTAATTTTAAATCCTAGAATACATGTCAATCTAATTTTTTTCCTAGACAAAACTGAATTAGAGAAGAAGATTTCAGAATTACCCAAATTAACACGCAGTCCTGAACACGTTCTAAATAACCAAAAATATCACGAAGGTGCTTGACATTTCTCTTAGTAGCTTGATTCATGCAAATAGTGTCATCTGCAAACCAAAACTTAGTTATTGTTACCCATGAAAAAAATAGATTATAAAATATGTAACCGAGTGAAATTCAAACCTAAAAGATATTATAATAGTTTATGGGTTTACTTTAATTTCACTTCTTATGTTTTCCAATTCTCTTGAAATAATTGAAACTCTTTATGACTATAATCACATTGATTGTGGGGGAAAGGTAAAACAACCAAGTTGAATAGAAGTGACAAAAAAGTTAGAAATACTCACAAAAGGAATTATTCAAAGTGCCCGCAAGGGCAAAAAATGAAAAGGCAAAAAATATATTGTTTTAATTCAAGTTTCTCAAATTAACATATTTGGATTAACAAGAAGATGAAATCATTGTCTTTGTTCATTTCATTTTGCTACCCTCCTAATTGAAACCACGATGAAATTTCTCTTTAGTTAGTTTTGATACGGTGATTTTCGATTATTTGTTATTCAAACTAGGTCCATTCTTATTTTTACTTCTTCGTTAAAGATAATTAATGTGCAAAGCAATCACTTCAACTCAAGAAACACACACTTGATGGGTTATACATGAAAGGTAATGAATGTATATTAGATCATAGCTTTCACTAAAACCAAATATAGAACACTAAATTAACAAGTGACAATCAAAACCACCTAAGAGAAATTGAGAAGCATTTCATCTTAGTGTGCAACTTATAAAAAGTTACATATATCTAATTGTAGAGAAGTGTCAAAGGAACAAAATGCCCAAAACCCTCATGAGAGCCGAGGTCGACATAAGGCAAGATTACTTCGTGCAGTATGTAAAATGTGGTTTGGCCGTCTTCTTCATATCTTAATTAATAAAAATAAATTGTTTAAAATTTAATTAAAATAAAAATATTTTAGTTGAAAATTGTTTGATTTGATAGTTTTAATGAGATGTGATATGATAATATTTTTAGAAAAAAAATTCAAAATAACATTTATAAAGATTTCCTCATATTGTAATCAATATCAAACAAATCCTCAACAAAATCCAATATTTTCTATACTAATAAAGTTATAATATTTAAACAAATTGAAAAAGAAAAAATGACTAATTTTTTTTTATTTTATTTGAAAGGATATATATATATATATATATACATAGAGTAGGTATTAAAATGATGGCACAAATGATCGAATTGTAGTTTTCAGTGTAGTGATGAAGTTTGAAAAACCCTAGTTTTAGTTATGAGACATAAATTATTATTATTATTATATATGAATCCAATGCTAGCTATATAGCTCTTAGACATTGATTCCATTCACAATTCCAAAACAATGTAACACTCATATTGTCCCTTTCACCTTAGCAACCACTCTCTCAGTTTAATAATGAGTCTCACTTCCTTTCACTCTCTTCTTACCAAATGTGTGAGGTTTCTGCAACCCTAAGGATTATTAATGATCAATCCTTTCATTTTTATTTTATTTATTTTTTTTTTCGTTCACATTAATTTAAATGGTAAAGAGTTAGATAAGTACTATTAGTTTATAAACAATACAAAATAATGTCTAAGATATCAAAGACAACTAAATAAGAATCTAGATATTAAAATTTATGATAAATTTACAAAAAAAAATGAATTTTTAATAGAAAAGATTCAACAATCTTGAAAAAAATTAGGATGACTCTAAATATGAACTCGTTTGAATTTTATAATGATGAGTGAAGAAATAGAGCAACCCGGACAAACTAATAATGCAGTGTCGGAAGAATCCCTACCAAATATTCTGAGCGATAGTCAAATTTGTCTTTAGTCGTGGGTTGTTAATAAACAATGTTAATTTTTTTTAGTCAAATTATAGCTGGTCATCTATGTATATGATCAAATAATTTTCCTGTGCAAATCAAGAGAAGATACTAGTAAAAAGTCTCTAAATGAAAAGATTGGTTTCAACAACTCTTTATTGAATAAAAGAAAAACAATTATAAATCTAATAATTTTACCTCACTTGTTACTAAGAAGGGTTTGTACAAAGTCTTCAGAAATATCACCAAGACAATTTGTGGGTACTAATAATAAACGACCCAAAAAAATTGAAAGTATTATTCGGAATATAAAAAATCGCAAATTTTTTTTAATTCAACTAAATAATATGCTGAATCGAACAAAATAAAACACAAACTCAAATTTAAGTGTTAAAAAATAAAATTAAACCATCCTTCCCCCAATATCTATAGATGATATATTTAGAGAGTAATCTTATTCAATAAAAACTTTTCATTATTCCATTTATTTCAATCATATATATATCCTCCTCATGTGCACATCTCCTCCACAACTCTCTCTCTCTCTAGAAGATGTCAGCATTGAGCCATCTCTTTGACCTTCATCAAGAACAGCTTTGCTATGTTCAATGTGGATACTGCACCACCATTTTACTGGTAATTATTCAAACTTTAATTAAATTATTCTCAAAACTAATTGATTAATCGAAAATGAATCGATATTCTTTAGGTGAGTGTACCTTGCAACAGCTTGTCAATGGTTGTAACAGTTCGATGTGGACACTGCACCAGTCTATTATCAGTTAACATGACAAAAGCTACTTTTCTTCCTCTTCATCTTCTTGCTTCTCTTAACCCTGATGAGGTAATTAAAATTATTAATAGTTTTGAGTTCATCATTTATGGATCATCATGAGTTCATATTTCATAACAAATATTTTCTTCATTTTCTAGCCTAAGTTTGCTGCAAGTCCTCCGGTACTACTAAAAGAGGGTGCATATGATCATCATCAAAACCCTATGGAAAAGAAAAGCCCATCTCTTGTCATATCATCTGATGATGATGATGATGATTTGATTCCATTGAATCATGTGGTTAACAAACGTATATAATTTACTAACTGCATGGATTAGTTCTTAAATGTTTAGAGCTCGTTTGATCTGGGTTTTTTAGGGTTTTTTTCAGTTTTTTTTGGTAATTGAACAAACTAAAAACTCAAATAACATATTTCAAGTTTTTTTTGACAAAACCCTAAAACACCAAGATCAGGATTGATTCGTAGAGCTTATATTGTTTGTTGTTTCCTATGGAAAATAAAAAAACCATTTCTTATCATATCATCTGATGATGAAGACAATGATATTATACTAACTGCATGGATTCATATGTTTAGAGTTCATTTTATCTGGGTTTTTAGGGTTTTATCACATAATTATTATTTTTTTGAATTATCAAATCACTTATAATTTAATCAACTAAAATACCAACATTTAGTATTTAAACCAATTAAAAACTCAAATAACCCGAAAACATTTAAATTATACTTTCTAAATAGTTTTATTTTTTTAAATTTGTGACAGTAATTTATCCTAACTTGTTTTGTAATAACATGGTTATCTGTGATATTCACAGGAAGGTCACTTAATGAAAAAGTGTCTTATTTTTTTTTTAAATATATCAAATAATTTTTTTTTTTTGACAAAACCTTAAAAAACCAAGATCAAACAACCACGGAGTGGATTGATTCGTAGAGCTTATATTGTTTGTTGTTTAACATTTAATTAACAGCGCCGGAGAAGAGGCAAAGGGCTCCTTCAGCCTATAACAATTTCATCAAGTAAGTGGTAGTATGATTAAGGACTTACCCATTTTCTGTTTCTTCTTTTGTCTTTTGGATTTATAACTAAAACGCATTAAAAAAAGCTTTGAAATGGAGTTAACATCTGTTGAATTGCAGAGAAGAAATCAGGAGACTTAAAGGCAGATACCCTAGTATGTCCCACAAAGAAGCATTCAGTGCAGCTGCAAAAAATGTAAAATATCTTGGAAAACCTAATTTACTGCTGAAAAAAAAAAAAACCCTAATTTGAGTTTTTTTTTTGGTATTAGTGGGCCCAGTTTCCACCTATTGATCAATACAAAAGAGATGGAGAAAGTTGTAGCAGTCAGGGAGTTGAAAGAGAAATACCCAGATGCTCAGAAGATGCTCATGAAGAGGTTAATTTAATTAATCACATTTTGATTTTGATCATTGATTGATCAAATCAAGAGCTAATTAGGGTTTTTTGGATGAGAAAATTGTGTAGGTTCAGGTTGGTAATGGATTTGATAACAAAAATTGTTCGAGATATTCGGAATGGGAGACGGATGTGGACGAACTTTGACCTAAAGTATTATCCTTAATGACCGGTGGCAACAAAGATATCAAGAAAGTTGTTTTATCTATCTTGTAAGGTAGGGTTTATTTTCTTTTTGAAAAAGTAAGGATCTTTTAAGCTAGGGTTAATTAGTTTAGGGTTTTAAGTGATCTTCTAAATTGATTTCGTAGACAAGGAATCATGCCTCGTGATCTTGGGAAAATTAATGTTTAGATGAATTGAGTTGATTAAGCGCATGCAAAATCTTTTTTAAAATCGTATTTATCATATATATATATATATATAGTTAATGTGAAACTAATTTGAATAAACTCATAATAAATGTTGTAAGAAAAAAAAAACTTTCTTTTAAAAAAAAGTTACAACTCAAAAGAACGAAAAATTGGAGACATGCATCAAAACTGAAAACATCACTTATCTCGGCCAAAGAAAACTCGACACTAATGTTAGTGCGAAGTACTCAATTCTACCTAGAGAGGGATTTCTTCATTCTTGCATTGATCTAGTATTTTCTTTGATTTATCATTTACAAATTAAACGCAATATCTAATTATATGATTCAAGCTTATAATAAAAATGAAAAAACAAAATCTATGTTCTTAAACAGCATTATAGTTTGTACATAATTTCACAAACAAAGACAAAAAATACATAAAGGTGTGAAATTTCCAATTCTCCCTCACGGGATAGAACTTTCAGAGAGAACTTTCCAAGAGAGTTCATGTCAATGTTCTAGTTGCCGATTTTTGCGACGTGAATTTTTTAGTGATTGAAAGGTTCGTCATAAGTTGTTGATTTTTGGGGTAGCATTATTTGTCGCTAAAATTGTAAAATATTTATTTTAAAACTTGTAATATTCTTCGTAATTAATTCACTTGGTTTTTAATTGCGAAAATCTTTAATACAATTACTCGGGCTCATTATTGCCCAAATTATGTTTTAATTTCTTAGATTTACCTTCATTCAGACATAAAATGATATTTGTTATAAGTTCTTTCTTTTTCTTTTCTTTCTACACATTTATTTTTGTTTGCTATGATTATTTGCAAAATTGTTAAGAAAGGAATGTGGAGAAAACAAATAAGTTTTACTATTCATCTTATATAAATTTAGGATTTTTGCTTTTATCAGTTACACATATAAACATGTAATTAATATTGTGTACATGAGAATATTGAGTTTGAATCTTAAAAATAATAATTGGTCAGATCTTCGAAAATTAAAATGGCTAATAACAAGAGCTTATAAATTTTCTTACCAATATTTCTTTTTTTTAAATCTAAAACTCATTTCTCCAAAATGCAAAAAGTCACAATTTTGTGAAGGAATAAAATGATACCTCGTTACAATCTAAAATAAAATATATGCCAATAACTAAAGGTATATATTTTTTTTTTCAAAAAATTGATGCCATAGTATATTTGTAATAAATAACATTAGATCATGACTTAGAACATCTTATATTTGTTCAGTGATAACTTATTTAAAAGGTAATGATTAATGTTAATTTTAAAAGAAATTATAGGTGGAGCGACATTGGAGCGGCGACCCCAGTGACGCCCCACTAGGTTGCCACCGTGGAAAAAAAACCACGATGGAAGGATGAGAAAAAAAGAAATAAAAATAGAAGGGCACGCTCTTTTTCAGTTTTGATCAAATCATAGTCAGGCTATGATCATAGCCTTCTCATATTGAAAATAGCTCAAAAGTACGAGTTTTAGATTTCTCTCTCAATGAGAAACCCATTTCGAAGCAGACGACTACCGCAAAAAAAAACCCATCGAGAGGAAGACCATCGTGAAGTCCATTGTGAAGAAGACGACTACCGCGAAAAAGAAGACTGCGAAGAAGACGAGCACCAAACTAAACTATAATATTATTTTTAACTTAAATTGTAATATATAAACTGAAATGTTCATTTACTGTGAAGTATAATGTCTAAATTTTAATGTTATTTTTAAAACTAAAGTGTATTAATGTTTGATAAACCGATATACAATATTGGTAATATTGATTTGTTTTCAGGACATGACCATGTTAGGGAGCAATTATTCTTGAACATGGCCGTGTTCGGGAACAATTGTTCCATTTGTTCCGGAACATGGCCATGTTAGTGACCAATTTTTCCCAAACATGGCCATGTCCTAGACCAATTGACCTAGGATATGGTCATGTTTTAGACCATTTTGGATGCCAACATGGAATGGTCATTATTCTTTTTGTTAATACAATTTGTCTCTTATTCTTTAGCTTCATGTATCCCTAAGTTAAAATACACGATGTTCAAATCCCTAGCATTGGAATGACTTTTCTTTTGAAAGGAGATTCGTGAATTTTACAACGCATATGCCCAATTAAAGGGTTTTTGGCATTTCTAAACTAGGAGCAAGGAGCGGTCCAGATGACAAACAAAAGTGGTTCTTCATTGCTTGTGCCAAAAGTGGTGCATGTTCTACAAAGAGGAAAAATATTTTACAATGCAGACCTTCCACCAAGACGAACTGTAAGGCTAAGATAAATGTTGTAGTTCGAAATGAAGGTGATGTTGAGATAACTATTGTCTTCCATGACCATAACCATATCTTGAGTTCTGGAAAGTCTAGACATCTTAGATCTCACAAGATTCTAGATCCAAGTGTGAAGACAAGATTGGATTTAAACGACGAAGTTGGAATTACTTTATCAAAAATATATCAATCACTTGTAGTTGAAGTTGGTGGATATGATACTATGACTTTTGATGAGAGAAGCTGTAGAAACTATATTTCAAAAGTTAGGTGGTTGCGGTTAAAAAATGGTGATACCGAAGCGCTATGCTAGTATTTCTACTGAATGCAAAGCATATGTTTAAATATATTTTATGTATATGTTGTGGATGAGGAAAACTGGATAAAGAATGTCTTTTGAGCTGATGGAAGATGTAGGGCATACACGAGTACTTCTCGGATGTCATCACATTTGACATAATATATTTGACAAACTGCTATGATATGTCATTTGCTCATTTTATCGGTGTTAATCATCATGGACAATCAATTTTGTTAGGATGTAGCTTACTGTCCAATGAGGATTTGGAGTCATTTATCTGACTTTTCAAAGCATGACTGACATGTATGAACGGACGTGCTCCAAAGGAAATAATCACTGACCAATGTTAATCAATGGCCATTGCAATTGAAAATGTATTTCCGAACACCCATCATCAATTTTGTCTTTGACATATAATGAAGAAACTCTACACCAAATTGTCTTCACATGCTCATTATAAAAGTATAAAAATACATTCAAGAACATTGTCTACAACTCAATCACAATCCAATAGTGTGAATATAGTTTACATTGTTACAAACGTTATTAATTCGCATCATTTTCCTCTTTTTTAACAATGTAGCAACTTGTAACGAATACAGTTGCTCAAAGCTTCGATGTACCTGTAATAGAAGAAATGGAAGAGAGAAATCTAGAAGCAGCCATGGAAGAGTTGGAAGAGAGAAAACCTAGAAGAAGTGACGAAGAACTGAAAGGGAGAAACGACAATAACAAATGAAACCTAAACCTAATGCTGATAAATTATATAAATATAAAAGAGTCCTTGAAGTTTTGATAAAATTAAATAAAGTTATTATTCTTTTAATTAAAAACAAAAGTTATCAGATTACAAATCTATTTATATAACTTTGATCCACCAATGTAGACATTGATTAATTTTTTTTATGAAATTACATTTCTCTCACCTTGTGTCTTCTTGATTTCTTCCTTCTTCTTGCAACTCTTCTTACTATCTTCTCATCCCTTTCTTTCAATTCTCCATATATCCCTTAACATCGTCACATTAGTATAGAGCTAAAAGATCCTCCGACCTCATTCAAATCTGTGCAATTTTTTTTTACTCATCAAGAAGCAACTTCAAGATCATATCAAAATAGTGGGAACTAGATCAAGATCAGATCCTGAAGAATCAAATACAGAAACAAATGAATTATATGTTCGTGTCAACGTGCTCAATGAAAAAGTAAACAAGAAAGCAAATCAAAATGCTTGAGCATACCGAGGATTTAATATACAAATTTGAATCCAAATGGACAGAACAACAAACAAGAACCGAGAAAACAATGAAACAAATATTATCAAGACTTGATGAACTTTCTAAAGACAATCAAGATCGAGATGCAAGACGTCATCAAGATCCTCAAGAACAACCTGCAGGCAATCCAGATCGAGATGGAAGACGTCATCACAATCCTCAAGAACAACGAGAATTCTATGATGTCAACAATTATGATCGTAACCCAAGAGATAGGAATAATAGACCTTACCATATACACAAAAGTTTTACCAGAATTGACTTTCCTAAATTCGACGGCAATGATGTTGATGGTTGGATTTATGCAGCTGAAGAGTTTTTTGAAGTCGACAATACTCCTCTTGATATTCAGCCAAGAATTGCTCGTCTACATTTCAAAGATAAGGCAAGATTATGGTATACAAATTTTCGAAATCATTTAGATGCAAATTTTGTTATTACATGGGATTTTATTAAAACAGAAATTAAGAAAAAATTTGGACAAACAATTTTTGATGATCCTATGGGTGAACTAATGAATCTCAAACAAGTCGGTCCAATTAATGAGCATAACGATAAATTTATTGAGATTTCATATAGGCTTCCCCTAATGTCGAATGATTACATGCTAAACTGTTATTTAGGTGGAATAAGAAAGGAAATTGCTAATTCTGTTAGACTTTTACATCCTAATTCATTGAACGATGCTATGGCAATGGCTAGAGTTCAAGAAGCAAGATATGATTCTTTAAAAGTCTATCTACATAATAATGGACCTCATTTATTACCTACTCCTAAGCCAACAAAATTTCAATGGAATAATAATAATCGTAGAAAGGATTATAAGAAATTGGATCCCAAGTTTATGGCAGAAAAAAGAGCAAAAAATGAGTGTTATTATTGTACTGAAAAATTTAATTCTACTCATAAATGTAAAGGAGAATTTTATATGTTGGAAAACTCTAAACTTATAGATGAATCACAATCTAAATTAGATGATCCACTAGCTGAAAATGTTGATGAATTATCAGGAATATCCTTGAATGCTATCAATGGTCCATCATCGTATAGAACTCTTTGTCTTCCTGGAAAAATAGGAAAAATAAATGTTGAAATACTAACCGATTCAGGAAGTACACATAATTTCATAAATTCTAAATGACTTCCTCATATTAAAGACAAATTGATTAAGACATCTACCTTTTCAGTATCTGTTGTTGATGGAAATCAATTACCTAGCTGTCTTATGTATCAACAGATATCATGCACTATACAAGATTACGAATTCTTGACAGATCTTAGAGTACTAACAATGCCTAAATATGATGTTATATTAGGCATTGAATGGTTGGTGTCACTTTCAGAAATACATTGTGATTTTTTACACCAAAAATTCTCATTCTTACATAAAAATGGCAGAGTCACTCTTAGAGGAAATTCTGATGCTGAAATCTGTAGTATTTTAGGAGCTCATAATTTTAACAAATATAAGAGACCCACTACTATACTAATTAATGATCCTTTCAAACCTCATTTTTATTCCTTAGCCACAAATAATGAATATGACTTACCTAAGGAAAAACTTGATTCATTGTTAGACAAATTCCAAGAACTATTTCAAGAGCCAAAAGGATTACCTCCACATAGACCACATGATCATTGTATCCACCTAAAATAGGGATCAACACCAATTAGTCTTAGTCCATACAGATACTCTGCAATACAAGAAACAGAAATAGAAAAATTAGTATCTGAAATGTTGGAACAAGAAATTATTAAATATAGTCATAGTGCTTTTGCAGCACCAATTATTCTGGTCAAGAAAAAAGATCACACTTGGAGTTTATGTGTTGACTATCTTAAATTAAATCATATGACAATTAAGAATAAATTTCCTATTCCAATTATAGAGGAGCTTTTAGATGAATTACATGATAGTCAAATATATTCTAAGCTTGATCTTACAGCAGGATTCCATCAAATTAGAATGAACTCTAATGACACCCACACAACAACTTTTAAGACACATGAAGGACTATATGAATTTCTTGTTATGCCATTTGGTTTTACTAATGCTCCTTCTACATTTCAGAGTTTAATGAACACTATATTTAAGCCTTATCTTTGAAAATTTATATTAGTGTTCTTTGATGATATACTGATCTATAGTATAACATGGCATGATCATTTAATGCACTTAAGAATAGTTTTTGATACCTTAAAACATTGTAATCTATTTTTAAAAAGATCTAAATGTACATTTGCATGTAAAAAGATAGACTATTTGGGACATATTATTTATGCCCAAGGAGTTGAGGCTGATCCTGATAAGATAAGTGCTATGCAAAATTGGCCTATACCATCTACGCTAAAACTTTTAAGAGACTTTTTAGGTTTAACATGGTACTATAGAAGATTTATTTGTAATTATGGTCTTATAGCTAAACCTTTTGTAAATTTATTAAAGAAAGACAGTTTTAGATGGACTAACGAATCAGAAATAGCTTTTACAAATCTTAAAAATGCCATGTGTTCACCCCCAGTTCTAGGACTCCCAGATTTTAAAGAGACATTTATAGTAGAAACTGACGCAAGTAATATAGGCATGGGTGCAGTTCTTATACAAAAAAATAGACCAATTGCTTACATTAGCAAAGTTTTAGCTCATTCTAACAAACTATTACCTACATACGAAAAAGAGCTACTAGCTTTAATATTTGCAGTTAAAAAATGGAAATCCTATCTCCAATTTAAACCTTTTATCATAAAAACAGATCATGAGCCCCTTAAATACCTTTTAGAACAAAGAATTCATACAATTAGTCAAGAAAAGTGGCTCTACAAATTATTAGGATTTGACTTTACAATCATGTATAAGAAAGGAAAGGAAAACATAGTGAAGATGCCCTCTCAAGGAGAGAAGGACAATTGTGGGCTTTCTCTATATACCAATCTCCTATTATTGACCAAATTACAGAAACATGGACAACTGACATAAATATGCAACGGATAATTTTAGACTTAAAAAACGATCCAAATTCTCATCCAGATTTTACCTACCTAGACAAACAACTTAGAAGAAATGACAAATTGGTAGTTGGTTATAATAAAAGATTAAGACAGGAATTAATTGAGTCTATGCATTCTTCCTCTGTGGGAGGACATTCTGGAGTGTTTGCAACTTCCAAAAGAATGCAATTGGCCTATTTTTGGAAAGGAATGTTAAAAGATATAATAGAATTTATTCGAAATTGCAATATTTGTTAAATCAATAAAACTAGTAATACACTCCCTAATGGTCTTTTACAACCTCTTCCTATTCCTAATCTTATTTGGACTGAAATATCTATGGATTTTATAGAAGAGTTACCTAAATCTCAAGGCAAAATTGTTATATTTGTAGTTGTTGATAAACTTTCAAAAATGGCACATTTTATGCCAATTAAACATCCTTATTCTGCCTAAACAATTGCTACTGTTTTTCTTGATTCGATTTTCAGGTTACACGGAATGCCTCAAGTCATTATAAGCGACAAAGATAAAGTGTTTTTAAGTTCATTTTGGAAAGCATTCTTAAAACTACAAGGAATTACTCAAGCTTTATCTACAACCTATCATCCACAAATAGACGGACAAACGAAAATCACTAAGAAATGTTTAGAGACATATCTGAGATGTATGGTGGGACAACAATCAAGTTCGTGGGTTAAATGGTTACCTTTATCGGAATGGTGGTACAACACAAATTTTCATTCAGCAATTGGTGTATCTCTATTTGAACTCGTATATGGTCACCCTCCTCCCGTTCATGTACCATACTTAGCAAAGGACTCAACTAACGAAAATGTAGACAGAAGCCTGCAAGCAAGGGAAAAAACAATTAATTTAGCTAAGTTCCACCTTTTAAGAGCACAAAATATGATGAAATAAAACTATGATAAAAAACACAAATTCTCAGCACTGGAAATAGGAGAAAAAGTATACCTGAAAGTTCACCCATATCGACAGCTTACAATGACTCAGGAACGTTATCACAAACTTCGACCTAAATTTTACGGGCCATTCAAGATCATTGACAAGGTTGGTCAGGTAGCGTATCGAATTGAACTGCCACCCAATGCCAAAATTCACAACATCTTTCATATCTCACAATTGAAGAAACAAATCGGGAATAATCTCACGACTCCAGATCTATCGGACATAAACGATTCTACACATATACCTACAACAATATTAGATGAAAGATTCACCTTGAGAAACAAAGAGACAATTCACCAAATCTTAGTTCAAAGAAACGACAATGAACCTGATAAAGTTTGCTGGGAAGATGCTGACCAGATTGCAACAGATTATCCAGATCTTAGTTGAAAACCAGAGGGAGACGAAGAAGGCGCTGTGGTCGTCCACCTTCAAATGGAGAGAGTATTGTAACGAATACAGTTGCTCAAAGCTTCTATGTACTTGTAATAGAAGAAATGGAAGAGTGAAATCTAGAAGCAGCCATGGAAGAGTTGGAAGAGAGAAAACCTAGAAGAAGCGGCAAAGAATTGAAATGGAGAAACGACAATAACAAATGAAACCTAAACCTAATGCTGATAAATTATATAAATATAAGAGTCCATGAAGTTATGATAAAATTAAATAAAGTTATTATTCTTAATTAAAAACAAAAGTTATCAGATTACAAATCTATTTATATAACTTTGATCCACCAATGTAGACATTGATTATTTTTTTTTATGAAGTTACATTTCTCTCACCTTGTGTCTTCTTGATTTCTTCCTTCTTCTTGCAACTCTTCTTACTATCTTCTCATCCCTTCTTTCAATTCTCCATATATCCCTTAGCATCGTCACACAACTCTCTCTAATTTTTCTAGTAATTGGGGCCTAAGTTTGTTCAATTCTGACTTCAGGATCTTTGCATTAAATTTTATCCTCATGGACTCAATTACTGCTAAGAACTTCAAAACACAAGTTTCAGCAGGTTAGTACGATAAATCTCAAACAATGTTAAAAGTGTATAACTTATATTATGATCGTTGTTAATAGTAATCGGTCTTGTTTGTTCTCCTATATATGACTACATATGCCACATGCAGTAAATTCTACAATTCGTTTTATTATCACAATCTTGCCAAGGAAAATTCAAAATATTGAATGAGAAGTCAGTTATTGAAGCAGTCATTCCCGTGTTAACAGTATACATGAATTCAACAAACGCATTTTTCTGTTTTACCAAGGCAAGAAAAATACTTTTAGATAGATGAATTCAATAAACACTTTTAGATAGATAAATCTAGCTTATTATTAAGTCCTTAGATGTAATGTATTTTTCCTCTCATTGTTAATGGTTTGTCAATGGTAGGTTGTCAATTAATTGGATTTCTTTTTGTTTCATTCTGATGCAGTACAAATAAAAATATTTTTTTCTAAAATAGGGAACATAATATGCAAAATATGACCATTTTTTCATTTGGTTAGGTAGTCAAAAAATGAGAATATTCTAAAATATTTGAGAGGTTACTTACAAGGTCAGCCTTATTTAAGTCTTCAAATGATAAATGAAATAAATTTATTTCTTCTTTAATTACACCGGAAAAAACTTCAACATCATGAGGATGTGAACTTTGCAAATGAACATCATATTAAAAATAATATATATATATATAATAATCATATAAAAAAATCTTACATATGCAAAATAAGATAAGCAAATTTTCCGGATGATGTTGTGAGTTTTCTTCTTTGCTTTTTCTTTAGGAAGTAATTGATCAATTGGCTCCAGGCATCAATTATTTCAGAGTCTAAGTATGTTTCATTTTTTAGTGTAAGCGTGTATTCTCTGGTCAGCGTGACTCAATCACTTTAGAATAACACTTCACTGCAAAGACAAATGAAGAAAACACATCCTAATAAGAGTTAAAAAACATTAAAATGACTATAAAGAGTTTTAAAGATGCTACCTTAAGTTGGATTCTGCAAAAAAATAGGTCAGCAACCTTTTGATCAACTTCTGAAATTTTGGAATAATGGAAGACATGGGATAATCTCATCCTAACTATTTCCATGTAAGGAGAGCAAAGAATCTCCCCAGGTTTTTTAATCCTCTGCAACCTCTGTTGGAGTGGGGCTATTATTGTAGGTGGAACCGGTGACTCGTCCACATGAGGTTATACTTTTACAACCAGAAGTGGTGGTGTTTTAACTCGAACCGCTAACCGATTGTTAATAATTAACTTCCTTTTCCTCTTCGACTACTCTGTTCTCTATGATGATGATTCAAGTATAAGCTTCCTCTTAAACTTGACCACTTCGGATTGATGATCTATGGCAATATCTGCAGTATCCTCCACCACCATTTTGGGTGTGGTACCACTTAGGGTGGTGTTTCAACTAGAACATTTACGATTTTATTATCTTTGGAAACATTCGCAACATCATCTACCACCACTTGGGGTGGTGTTTCAAATCGAACATATGCGGTTTGATTATCTTTGGCAACATCCACAACATCATCCACCACCACTTGGGGTAGTATTTTAAATCAAACTCTTGAGGGTTGAGGTTCTTCTACATGGGGTGCTTTGTGAAATAATTGTGAATGACATCCTTGAGAAATTGATTTGTGGCCATAGCCTCGTACAAGACATGGATGGACGAATCAAATAGGACAGATGGGTTGACTTCATGTTGCTATGATGATGTTGTTACATCTGCCAACACTTGTGTTGCTTTTGCTATATTTTTTGCAGATCTAGTCATGTTCTGTGCATATTTAGCTAGGGTTGTGCAAAAAAAACAGAAAATCGATAACCAAACCAAATCGGTAGCTTACCGTTTCATTTTACCAATTTATTGGTTAATCGATTCTAACTGTTTTGGTTAACCGTTTTTTACTGGTTAAATGGTTCGGTTTTCGGTTGAACTACTTTTCTAACGCTTTAGTTGGTAAACCGGTAATAATTTAATCATATATATTTATATTAGTTATTTTATAAATATTAAATATATTATAAATAATATTTAATAATATATATATTTGTTATTTTTACATTTTAAATTACAATTTGTATAGAATTGTTTTAAAAAAGAAATCTAATTTATATGGCTATTAATTTAGAAATTGAGACTTTTTTTAAAATATATAATATTTTACAATAATATAATGTATTATAACATAGATAAAAAAATGGAGAATAACAGTATGGCGTAAACAAGGATTTTGAAAAAAAAATCATTTAACAAGTTTAATACTTAATTTAGAATATTAAATTATCGGTTCACAGTTAAACCGGTTAACCAACCGAAACCAGTAGAACCAAAATCGATAAAACTGATACTTATATTGGTTGATTAACTAGTTTGTAAAATAAGAGATAAAATTGGACTTAACTGGAACCGTTTAACAAGTTAACTGATCGGTTGAACACCCTTAGATCCAACCATGTTCTGTGCAGATCTAGCAATAGTGTCTAATGCATTTTTAATGATGGAGGAGGTTAATACTTTAGGCTCATCCTCTCTAATTTGATCCCCCTCCATATTATTTGTTACAACATCATCTACATGATCTGAATAATGATGATCCACATGATCATCCACTTGATCTAACACCCAATCTCACACCTCATCTAGAAGTGGAAGACGTCCAACATCCATTCCATAACTAAATCCTCCTCATTTCATTTTCATCTGAATCTTACTAAATATCTTATTGTCATCCCAACCTGACATTATCGAAAACTTCCTTTCCTAAGGCAATTGTAGTTTAGGGTCCATAATCCTATCCATGTAGAACAACTGAAACAATAAACAATATTTTAGAACATTTACATTGACATTTGAATAAAACACTAAATTAAAGTACTAACAAAAATGATTTACAATGAGAAATGTATGTGGTCCAATGAAATGACGTTTTTCATTCGTCGCCCACTTCTGGCAGCCTTCAACTAAGTCTTTCATTGTGAATTTGCACCAATTTAAGTTTCGGATATTATCGACATCAAATAAAGATTTCAGGATTTTAAACATGCATTGTATATTATGTGTGGTCCAGAGAAAGCTATTGACAACATAGACTACAAAGTCTATCTTAAAATTATTGTCAATTACTTTGTTGTTAAGAATCATCTATGGCATTATAGTTGTTCTTGGACCGAAACTATTTTGTTTCATTCTCCATTGTCTCCTTCACTACCACAACTGTGGATCATATTTGGGGGACTCTTTATCGTTTCCAATGGACTCAATAATTTCAATTTCCCCTCTCAGGATGCCCATTACGCACTGAACATCTTCTTCTTCAATTTTGACTTTCTGGTCATTTTGTAGGCTGATCATACAATTACTATTGTCGATGTCGAATTCGAATGACCTAATGAGGTATTAAGAGATTTCACCTGAACATTTTGAAAGACCAAGTGTAAGAAGTCCTCCGAAGCCTATGGCCTTCACGACCTCTTTTTGTTCTTTTGTCAATTGTTGAATTAGTTTGAAAATGCAGATGACGAGGTCCTAGTCAAGAAAATGATGTGTTCAGATTTTCTTGGGGAGGAAGGAATTGAGGGAGCGGAAAATGAGGGAGTTGAGGAAGCGGGAGATGAGGGAGTTGAGGAAGAGAGAGATGAGGAAGTTACAGATGAGGGAGTGTGGGTGTGGTTGCACACCCTTCATCATCAGCTATAGCACTAATGGAAAGCAATGAAAAATCTGTTGTCGACCGATGATGATTCAATTTATATACTATACAAAAAATAGACAGATAAATGAAGCACGATTAACATATATAAAAGTGGCGAAACTGAAAATTCAAGTTTTATTTACCATGTGATGGACCAAATGGTCCAGGACATGGCCATGTCCTGGACCAATTAGTATCTAACATAATTCAGCTAATTCAAGTTCCTAACTAACAAGGAGGTATCATCTTCTCCAAACATAATTCAGCTATTTAAGCTTTCAATTTTTGAATTTCAATTAATGTATGTATTTACTATACCATATTCTAAAATGGGGTTAAATGAGGTAGATAGCAAGTTTTGTAGCCTTTATTCAGTTCATAAATTCTCAAAATAAAATAATTAGAAGACAATAATATTTTTTAGAATACTTATTGGTCCAAGACATGACCATGTTAGAGAGAAATTGTTCCCTAACATGGCCATGTTTGGGAACAATTGTTCCTTAACATGGCCATATTCGGAAACAACTGTCCAGGACATGGCCATGTTATGGAGCAATTGTTCTGAAACATGGCTATGTTAAGGACAAATTGCTCCCAAACATGACCATGTTAAGGACCAATTGTTATAAGACATGGCCATGTTAAGAAATAATTATTCCAGGACATGACCATGTCTTGGACCAATAAGTATTCCAAAAAGTATGTATCATCTTCTCCAAACATAATTCAGTTAAGTTTTCAATTTATAATTTCTATTACTGTATGTACTATACCATGTTCTCAAATCTCCTAACTCAAAAACAGAAAATAGAAACAAGAATAAAAACAATTTCAAAATATTAAATCAAGTTCCCAGACATGGTAATGTTCAGGACCAATTGGTCCATAACATGACCATGTTCTAGACCAATTCCTAACATGAAAATTCAAATTTGTCATGTATCTTCTACAGCTGTTATTAATAACTTTTCTGAGTTCATCCATAACAGTTTCTAAAAACTAATAACTCAAATTTTCTAACTCATATATAGAAACCAAAAACACAATTAAATACATCTTTCAAATATTAAATCAAGTTCCTAAACATGAACATGTTTGGAAAAACCTTAACTACAGGATGATCATGTTCGGGAACTTACCTAGTGTTAGACTTGGATGTAGTTGAAGGAATCTGATTCTCTTGAAAAGTAAAAGTAACGATTTTAGGGTTTTAGTTATTCGTTAACATTGTTGTTCGACATTGATTTTAGGGCTTACCATTTTCGAAGCTCGAAAGGAAGAAGAAATCACCGAAGTCCAAAGTCGTAGAAGAAGGAATAATAAATCACCGAAGTCCGAAGTCGCAGAAAAAAGAAGAAAAAATCGCAGAAGTTCTAAGTCGCGGAAGAAGAAACTGTTCGAAAATGGAGAAGAAGTCGCCGAAGTTAGGGAGGTGAAGAAAGAAGACGAATGGTTCAAAAATAGAGAAGAAATCGCCGAAGTTAGGGAGGTGAAGAAAAAAGACGAATAGTTCAAAAATGGAGAAGAAATCGCCGAAGTTAGGGAGGTGAAGAAAAAAGACGAATAGTTCGAAATTTGGAGAGAATGAGAAAGAGAGGGAGGGATTTTTTCCACAGTGACAGTCATGAGGTGGGGCGTCGCTGGGGGTTCGGCACCTAACGTCGCTCTCCCTATCATTTTTCTAATTTAAATATGTGAGAATTATTTTGGTAAAAATATTTAAAAAATATTAATATATAATTATAAAATAAACATATAATTTATTTTATTTTTATTCTTTTGGTTAATTAATAAATTGAGTGATGTGATGGAGACGATAAAATTTGATTCAAATAATATATTTAAAAAAAGGACGTCATGTGACGATATACAAAATTACTAAGAAAATCGGCCTAGGATTGGTCAGTTTGGAAACACATGAAATTAGAGATAGAATTAAAACTGGAGTGTAGTTGAACGAACAAATGTTATTAAATTTATTAATATTATAAATAATTAAAATATGTTTCAAACATTATTTCATCTAAATCAATACTACGATAAGATAAGATGTTTAAAACAAAACTAAACTCTAGTTAGATAGAGGTGAAAGTTTCCAAACAATGTAACATTCTTACAATGTGTGGTACAAAAACGACGTCATTTTAAGAATAACGCCACTTAATTCGAAACACAAAACGATCCCTTACTTAGTATCAATAATAGTCTTGTAATATATTTATTAAATTACAATAGAAGATACTTTTGGTGAGGGGTCATAAAACACATTTTCAATGAAACAATAAAATCTGTCAATATCTATTAATTGTCTTCACATCGTCAAAGTCGAAGTCTTTAAGGACAAATCTGTCCTCGATAAAATGGTACAAATAGACAAGAAAATTAAATAAAGTTACTTTAATTGTTTCTCATATATGTATATATATTTTTTACTTTGAAATTGTGCTAGATTTATATATATTTAAGGGAAAAGTTTGGTCAAACACAAACTTCTATACTATGGATCTGGATAATTTTTATTTATAATAGTTAGTTTGATATATATATATATATATATATATATATATATATATATATATATATATATATATATATATATATATATATATATATATATATATATATATATATATATTGTTGAAACAAGAAATATGAACTCAAAATGATTAAATCAAAGTATAGCTAATGAAAAATATTAAAGATTATTTAACGAAATTAAAATGAGTAAGAGCATTATATAGTTCATATAAAAAAATTCTTAAAGTTAAATATTACAACGTATTATGTTTCTAAATAAATAAATAAATTATTATTTAGTGCAATGATATTGATTCTTAATAATTTACATTTTGATTAATTAACAAAAAAAAAAAATTATCTATAATGTAATTATTATTTACTTATTTATTTTGAATATAAATCACTTTTGTATTTTTTTTCTTAAATAACCAATTTTTTTGACTTTCAAATTCAAAATAAAAAAATATATATATTTTTTCAAATAATCCCAGGCAAACAAGTTAGTGGAATCATATTTAAATACATAATAAACCTTAAAAAACTTATTATATTTTTTTTTTGTATTTATGAATTGAGATAAATGAAATAAATAAATGAATGTTATAAATGAAAAAATAATAGGAGATATTTAAAAATTAGTATTTGGTTATCCTAACAATTACATTAACAGTCAATTTTTACCAAATTTAAGTAAAATAATAAGAATTATTTTGTTTTTATTTAATATATTAGATTTAATTCAATTAGATAAGAAAATTAAGTAAAATATAAATGAAAAATGATTTTTTTTAATAAATATTTAGATTAAGGTTTAGAAAGAAAAAAATAAAAAAATGAAACGGTAACGTCGGTAAGAAATGAATAAAAAATTAATTTAAACCGGGTTTTTTTAAGTTTTTATGGGGTTGCAGAGTTGCAGTTGGTTCACCCGCCAACTGCATCACCAAAGTCAGGACGCGTGCAGGGGCCCATCGCCCAACTCTCCTTCCTTCCACCCCTATTTAATTCTTGTCTCTATGTCAAATTACTATAATACCCCCCTTTCTATCTCTTTATTTCACATGTTCCAAATTCTTTTTTTCAACTTATTATATTCTCAAACATAATTTGTCTATAAAACAAAAAATAACTAATTTAAAATTATTTTCATACAAAATATTTTAAATGATATAAATAATAAATAGAAAAATGGTCAAGAATCATTATTAGGGTTAATTAAGATTTCAGTTTTTTAAATCTCACAATTTTGAAATTCTTTATTGTTAAAATGATATAAAATAAAATTTTGTTTTAATCGTTTTTAAACGTCGTTAACATATTAGGTAGGTGACATGTATAAAATAACCGAAATCAAAGTTTTAACTAACGGTTATTTAAAATTTTGTAGTTAAGTTAGTAACATATTTTTTATTTTTTTTTATAAATTTTACATAAATAATAAATTAATGACAAAACATTTGTTTGATATAATTTAAAGAATATGAAATCTCATATGGTAAGGTTTGAAAGATGATGCCTAAGATCTCAATTAATCTAAATAGCTCTAATTTGACAATTTGATGCCTAATGAGAAATAACATAAAATTAGTTATGATTGTAAATTAGCTAAGTCGTTTTTTTTTTTAAAATAAATTTAAATATAACACTCAACATTTTAACTCTCACATTTGCCTACCCATGATAGAATATAATTAAAACGCTTTTTGAGATTCGTTCAGTAAAGTCTGTCGAAAAATTAATCGTTATCTCGTTTGATACCGTTTTTTCTTATTTTTTAAGTTTTTTTTTCATTTCATTCCATATTTTTTTTTCTTAAACTATTTTTATTTTATTTTTAATATACATGGACATTTTAAAATATAAATAGTGTAAGTAAATTAAACAATTATTCTTTTATATTTTTATACATTAATTTTAAAATAAATAATTAAATTAATTATGTACAAAATATTAACACAATAATAAATTTTTTATTAAATAAATATGAGAATAAATAAACAATAATTAAATAATGTAATTTTAATATTTATTTATTTTTATTAAACATTAGAGATAATAACAAATTAAAACTGTGTTTAGTGATGAAGAAAGAAAGAAAGACACCATTGTAATATACGAAGGATGGAAAGGGTAGTTGTGTAAATTGAGATGATGAGTGTCGTAATCTCTGAAACTGCGTTGGTTGAGAAAAACGAGAGAAAAAACAAAGGAGGGAAAGCACAGCAAAGCAAACGGTGGAGGAGATAGAGAGATAGAGATGGAGATGGAGGTAACAATAAGAAGAAGAGAGAGAAAGAGAAAGATCAATGACGACGAGCGTGATTCCAGAAATTTGCTGAGCCAGCAAGAAGATGCGGATGCGGAAGGTGGCGGGTCCCACGCCTTAAACCAAGCTTTAATCCTTCTCCTCCTCCTCCATTTCCACAAATCCACTTCTCTCTCTCTCCCTCTCTCCCTATGCGATCCTCAATCCTCACGGAAATCGGAACTAATCTCTAATCGGAAGGTATTATTTGACACTATTATTACGATCTGCGTTATTTGTTCAATCTCGTAACTAGCTAGTAATATTATTGTATGAATTCGTATGCAAATGGCGGAGGATTCTTTTCAATTTAATCCTTCCGTTTTGTTATCTTATGTTCTGATCATTACAAGAAACTTAGGTTCATCATCTGAGTCTGATTTTGGATTGTATTTGACTGTGTTAACTTTCTAGCAGTTATGAATTAGTCTGTATGTTTTTAATGTTCATGAATGTCTTAATTACAACTTTGATACTTTTGAAGTGTTTTTTTATTGTAGTATTATTATACGAATATGAAGGATTTGTTGAATCTCATAACTAGCTAGTATTATTGTATGAATTCGTATGCGAATGGCGGATTCTTTACTTTAATCCTTTGTTTTTATCGTTTTTTTCACGATAAGTTTGAGCAAGGATTTATGTTCTGATCATGTTCAACTTAGGTTCATCCTCTGTTAATTTTCTAGCAGTTCATGAACGTCTTAATTAGTATTTGCAATTTTGATAGTTTTGAAGTGTTTTTTTATTGTATTATACGAATCTGTGGGATTTGTCGAATCTCATAACTAGCTAGTATTATTGTATGAATTCATATGCAAATGGCGGATTCATGACTTTAATCCTTCCGTCTTTATCGCTTTTTCACTATAAGTTTGAGCAAGGATTTATGTTCTGATCATGTGATGATCAACAAAGCAACATAGGTTCATCCTCCGTGTTAACTTTCTAGCAATTTTGAGATAATTGAATGTTTAAAGTTCATGAATGTCTTAATTAGTATTTGCAACATTGATAGTTTTGAAGTGTTTTTTATATTGTATTATATGAATCTGTGGGATTTGTCGAATCTCATAACAAGCTAGTATTATTGTATGAATTCATATGCAAATGGCGGATTCATGACTTTAATCCTTCGTCTTTATCGCTTTTTCACTATAAGTTTGAGCAAGGATTTATGTTCTGATCATGTGATGATCAACAAAGCAACTTAGGTTCATCCTCTGTGTTAACTTTCTAGCAATTTTGAGTTAATTGAATGTTTAAAGTTCATGAATGTCTTAATTAGTATTTGCAATATTGATAGTTTTGAAGTGTTTTTTTTATTGTATTATTACGAATCTGCGTGATTTGTCGAATCTCATAACTAGCTAGTATTATTGTATGAATTCATATGCAAATGGAGGATTCATGACTTTAATCCTTCGTTTTTATCCTTTTTTCACGATAAGTTTGAGCAAGGATTTATGTTTTGGTCATGTGTAACTTAGGTTCATCCTCTGTTTTAACTTTCTAGTAGTTTTGAATTAGTCTGAATGTTTAAAGTTCATGAATGTCTTAATTAGTATTTGCAACTTTGACAGTTTTGAAGTGTTTTTTTTATTGTATTATTACGATCTGAAGGATTTGTTGAATCTCATAACTAGCTAGTATTATTATTGTATGAATTCCTATGCAAATGGTGGATTCTTGACTTTAATCCTTCGTTTTATCCTTTTTTTCACGATAAGTTTAAGCAAGGATTTATGTTCTGATCATGTGTTGGTCAACAAAGTTTGATAGTTTTGAAGTGTTTTTTTTATTGTATTATTATGATCTGAAGGATTTGTTGAATCTCATACCTAGCTAGTAATATTGTATGAATTCATATGCAAATGGCGGATTCTCGACTTTAATCCTTCGTTTTTTATCCTTTTTTTCACAATAAGTTTGAACAAGGATTTATGTTCTGATCATGTGCAACTTAGATTCATCCTCTGTTACTGTTAAATTTCTAGCAGTTCATGAACGTCTTAATTAGTATTTGCAATTTTGATAGTTTTGAAGTGTTTTTTTATTGTATTATTACGAATCTGCGGGATTTGTTGAATCTCATAACTAGCTAGTATTATTGTATAAAACTCGTATGCAAATGGCGGATTCTTGACTTGAATCCTTCGTTTTTATCCTTTTTTTCACGGTAAGTTTGAGCAAGGATTTATGTTCTGATATCATGTGCAACTTAGGTTCATCCTCTGTATTAACTTTGTAGTAGTTTTGAATTAGTCTGAATGTTTAAAGTTCCATGAATGTCTTAATTAGCTGTTTTGAATGATAGTCATGGTTGAATTTATTAAGTTCTGTGTCCTTTTCCCTTCTTCAATGGATCATACAGAGTTCCTTGAATTCCTGTTGGAGCTAGCATTTTCATAGAAGTAACTGAATTCAATCTTATCTGCAGTGTTAATATCGGCTGCTCTTTGTTCATATCAATATGATGAGCAACAACAACAATACCAGTAATTTGCCACCTATTTTCATTGACGGGAACCAATTACAATACCATACTAATACATCGAATCAGCTTCAGTTGTTTGGAAATTGTGAGTTCTTTTCTCTTTTTATAATCTCTACGATACCATATCCAATATCAAAGTAACACATATTTGTATTGTTTATTGGGTAACAGTACCAGTAGGATATAATTGTTATGGGAATGACAGAAATACGTCTGTCATTCAACCCAACAAGAGAAGAAGTAGGGAAACAGAAAATATCTCATTACAACAGAAGGTTCAGATTTCCCTAAACTATAATGTTTACAATGATGAAACTGACCGATCAGGAAGTATGCCAAACAAGAATCCCGTGTCTACTGGTTTAAGATTGGCGTATGATGATGATGAACGCAATTCATCTGTTACTTCTGCAAGCGGAAGTATGACTGCAGCACCTTCAATGATTATGTCTCTTGGTGATAACATTAGGACTGAACTCGATAGACAAAATGAAGAACTTGATCATTATATCAAGATTCAGGTAATGTTGACTTGTAAATGTATAAAAAAAAACTTCATAGTGTACTAATTAGAATTTTTGTGCAGGAAGAAAACCTAACGAAGGGAGTTCGAGACATGAAGCAGAGACACATGGCTTCGTTCTTAACGGCAATAGAGAAAGGAGTGAGCCAGAAACTACAGGAGAAAGACATGGAAATAGAAGGCATAAACCGCAAGAACAGAGATTTGGTAGAGAAAATAAAACAGGTAGCTAGTGAAGCCCAAAACTGGCACTACAGGGCAAAGTACCATGAATCAATGGTGAATGTTCTAAAGAATAACCTCCACGAAGCAATCTCGAAGGGGGCGGCGGATCAAGCAAACAAGGAAGGGTTTGGTGACAGCGATCAGGTAGACGATGCAGCATCATTTGCTGCAGCAGATCAGAACAACAATTACATGAACATGAACATGATTTGCAGAGGATGCAAAGGAAAAGAGGTATGTATGTTGTTGATTCCTTGTAGGCATTTGTCTTTGTGTAAAGATTGTAATGAGTTCATCCATGCTTGTCCTATATGTCAATCCATGAAAACTGATAGTGTTCAAGTTTACTTGTCCTAATCATCGTCGATCTAGGATATCGAAAGTTTCTATGATTGTGTTTCTTATGTGTGTGGATCTTTTTTTCCTCCTATCATAAATATGGTTTTGAGGTTTGTGTTGTTTGTTTGATTTCTATTTTATGGTTGCAAATTGGTTTGAATTGATCATTGTACATATTACTCCTTTGAGTTGAGAGAGTTGAGAGTTTGAACACAAAACATAAATAAATTTATGTCTAATTAAGTTATCTTCTAGAATATCATCTATAAGCCAATAAGTTAGTTGTGACAAAAGTCGACTTTGATTCCCACTAAGAACGCCAAAATGACAAAAGTTGAGTTAGAATCTCACTTAAAAACGATAAAATAAAATCTGAATTAGTATTTTTATTTTTATTTTTATTTTGAAATTGAAGTAAATAAAGTGCGGACATATTAAATTTTAACATTAAAAAACAATTAGTAAATATGAATCTCACTTCTCGTAGTATGACACACATGTGCATGAGGAAAAATGGAAAAAAAATCTGAAAAAATATGTCTAGAGATTTTTGTTTCTAACATGATCATATTTGGGAGATTGAAATTTTTATCTCGAACATAGCCATATTTAAGAGGATTTTTTCAAGAGAAAATATTATTTTTATTTTTAAAATTTTACTTTTATTGAAAAAAATGTTTATTTTTATTTTTAAGATTTTACTTTTGTTACCCCACGCAATTAAAATATATATATATATATATATATATATATATATATATATATATATATATATATATATATATATATATATAAATAAAGTATAACATTTAAAGTAATTCAACCATTTTCTTTCTAAGCGTAAATTTTACAAAATTATAAAAAATTCTATAATTAGTATGAGCTAGTTGCTATTTGAAAATGATTTAATTGTACCAACAAAATTTATATTATATAATAATTATAATGATATATTTTATATTTAATTATTTGGACTATTTTATTTAAATATATTACTACTAATATATTTGACATATTTTTTTTTGAAAAGTTTAATTAATTTGATATAGATTTTAGTTAACTATGTATTATTAAAATAATATTTTGAAAGACATCTTAGTGTAACTTAATTTTGAAATTAATCAATAATATAATAATATGTTGTATAATCATATTTCAAGAGTTATTTATATAAACTAACTGGGTGTATAAACGGTTAATATTTGAAAAATATATTTTATTAAAAATAAAAATTTATTTAAAAATTATTCGAATTAATAAAAGTTCATTTAAATTTAAATGTATTATCAAAAATTAGATCATTTAGTCTATATTAGAAAACAAAGTTATCTAATACTTAATTTTTAATGTGTCTGGGGTCGAGACATGTGGTTAATTTAAATATATATGTGAGGGTAAATAGATATTTGGGTCGGATTGTGAGTTGACCCGCCCATAAACTTAAAACGATTAAAATTAAAATTTAAAATACTATAGGTATGTTTTGAACTTGCAACCAGAAGTACAATCCTTAACCAACTAGGCTATTAAGACTTTATATTTTAAATTTAACATCAAATTTAATGAACGCAATAAATATATAATGTTGAAATGTTCGAATGGTTGGGTCGAGAGTTATGATTAATTTGAAGATACATGTGAGAGTAAATTAAAAATGCTATTACATTCTAACCGTACTCGATTTTTATATCATTACTCGTACAAATGTACAGGCTACAAGCTAGTTTTTTTTTAAATTTATATATTTATTTTTCTTTCTTCTTTTCTTTTAAATTAATTAATTTCTATCTTTACTTTTTATTTTATTAATTAATTAATTAATTAATTTTTCTGCATTTATCTATTTTTCTTTGTTCATATATTTATATGTTAGTATTTGATATTTGATTATTTTAATTTTATATTTTTCTACTATTTTTGCATTCTTCCTATATTAGCATTGGTTATTTTAAAATTGTATAGCGTGTTTAAGGAGCTAATTCATGAATATTACAATGACTCATCTCTTCAACAATAAAAGACTATTGAATTTGATTAATAATAGATATTAATTTATCAACACCAAATAGTAATAATCAATATTATAAAAAAAATTAATAATAATTCAATGATTTTGTTTATTATTATAAATCTGAATACAAAAATAACAGACTATTAATTTAATTTTTATTTATATAAAAAAATGAAAAAAAAATCAATAAGATATTACAAAGAAAAAATTAATTAATAAATAAGAAAAATAAGGAAAAATTGATATTTAATTAATAAAAAAAAAAGATGAAGAGAAAAAATAAATATTTAATTAATAAATACATAAATTTAAAATAAATTATTAAATGAGTCAATTTTTTATAATATATATATATAAACTTTGATTAATTTATACTATAATTGTATATGTTTTATTGCTTTTATTAAAATTTTATAAAAAAATTGATATTTTTTTTTTTTTTGTATAATTTGTAACTCTTAAATTATTTAATGTTAAATTTAACAATTATCTAATTCAATACAAAATAAAATAAATATATATATATATATATATTAAAACGTGTTTATCCAACTAATCACTAATATTAATGAGAGAAACAAAGTATACCTAACATTCTCTTCCTACAAAAAAAAAAATTAATAATAATAATAATAATAATAATAATGAGAGGATTATTTCATATTATTTAATTTGCTAACCATTAAAGAAATTACATCTAACTTTCTTTGGAACTTCCCATCCTTCATTCTCTCTAAAAGTCCTCAAACATATATTATTTTTATTGTTTATTTTCTTTCTTATCTATTATAATATGTTTCAAATCACAAAATCTTTTAATTTTTTATCCTTACCTATCTTTTAAGTTAGATTTTTATAATTTAATTTAATTAAGATTAATGATAAATGATGATTAATGACTAAGAATCACAAGCAGAATATAAGTTGATCATCCTCGTCTCATTTTATTTTCAATATTTTTTTACTTTCCGTTCAATTTCTGAGATTCACATAGGACATCTTTATACATATTCTTAAAAAAAATATTATAATATATTAAAAAAACATATTATTATAAAAAAAATAAACTTAAATTTTTATAAAATATGAAAAATAAATAAATATATTTGTGATGTTGTATATTAATTATGTTTATCAGTTTGAAATCAGAGTGGAGAACACAAATACAATTCTCGTCCTATCCCAATCAATTATCGATCAAATCGGAAAATATCGTTCAAGACAATTTAGATAAAAAAAATATATAAACCAACTCAAAAAATACTACCTTACATTTTTTTTTATATTGATTTGGATTTTTAATTAATTTTAAAAAGTTAACATAAATTAATTTAAAATGTTTCTATTTTGAAATTGAAACTTGTATTCCCTTTTCTAACTTATTTTCCACACCTAACTAAAATATTTACAGTTAGAGTTGTAAAATGAGTTGAAATTCGGACAAAGGCATGATCATGGCCATGGAGCTCTGTTTATAAGATGAATATCGATTCCCCATATTTCCAAATCATCATCTCTCCTTCTCTGCATTCTTCAACTGATCTTACTCAAGTTCAGATCCAATGGAGAACGCTCAGAGAAGATTAGCCTCTATTTCCGGCCATGTAGCTTCAGTATTCCCCTCGCCTCCGGCCGACACCATCGCTCTCCAGAGGTGCATTTCCATCACAAACGATAGCTACAACCGCAATCATGGTGAAGTCCCTACTCATAAACCCATTTGGAAGAACATCCCAACCGACGTCGATGGCGGCCAACCTTGGACTGACATTATCTACGAGAAATCCGTCGGCGAAGGCATTGCCAAAGTAAGTACATATGTTTGATTTGATCGGAATATGTTGAAGAAAGTTGAACTGATCTGGTTTATTGTTTTTGTATATGTAGCTGACTATCAATAGGCCTGAGAGGAGAAATGCGTTCCGTCCTCAAACGATTAAGGAGCTTACTCGAGCATTGAACGATGCTAGAGATGATATTACCATTGGTGTAATCATTCTCACCGGAAAGGTATGTTTTTTTTGCTGAGAAAACACGTAAATTAGAAGATTTTAACGAGTGGTTTGTCTCTGATTTAACAGGGAAATGAGGCGTTTTGCAGCGGTGGAGATCAGAAAATGAGAGGAAAGGAAGGTTATGTGGATCATGACAGCTTTGGAAGACTAAATGTTCTTGATTTTCAGGTTATAATAGTTCAAAGTTCTAATGGAAATCATAATCTTTATAATTTAACTCGCAATTATCTGATGTGTTCACAATGCAATGCAGATTCATATGAAACGTTGCCCTAAGCCCATCATTGCTATGGTAATAATATCGTCATTATTATTCATTACATTGAAGAAATTTATGTAAAATCGTCAAACATTAAACAAATTTGATGTTTGCAGGTTGCTGGATATGCTATTGGAGGAGGACATATATTGCATATGTGTGCTGATCTTACAATTGCTGCTGATAATGCTGTTTTTGGTCAAACTGGACCAAAGGTTATTTCTTACATTTTGTACCATTCATTCATAATGATAAGAACCCCAATAGATAGATTTCGAAATGGATTGAAATTGAAATGTAATATTGTTTTGTTGTCTTTAATTAGGTTGGAAGTTTTGATGCTGGTTATGGAAGTACTATCATGTCTAGATTGGTATGGTTTTATAACATATATTTTTAAAATTTTCAAATATATCTTCGAAAAACTAAATGTTGCTTATAAATGGGGATTAGATTGGACCGAAAAGAGCTAGAGAAATGTGGTATTTGGCAAGATTCTACAATGCTGCTGAAGCAGACAAGATGGGATTGGTTAACATTGTTGTCCCGGTAAGTTTATTCTTAATCTCGACGATCTAATCATATAATGATATAATAGTAACATAATTTGTATGTTTTATTTGATTGTAGTTGGAGCAACTAGAACATGAAACCATTAAATGGTGCAGAGAAATTAACAGAAACAGTCCAACCGCAATTCGTGTGATAAAATCTGCTATTAATGCAGCTGATGATGGACATGCTGGTATACAGGTATAGGAAAAATTCAAAAATTATGTCTAAATTTGATTCAAGACTTTATATTGTTTTTGATTGGTTGTATGTTGTGAGAGCAGGAGCTTGCAGGTAACGCGACACTCATGTTTTATGGAACCGAAGAAGGTAACGAAGGGAGGAAATCGTTTGTGGAACACAAACGCCCCGATTTCTCAAGATTCCCTCGTCTTCCTTGATGACGATGATTTCAACTACAACATCATTATTGGTGTTTGTCAATTTATTTGAGTTTCGTGGAATTGTTGTTGGGAAAACTACCACTTTTATGTTAAGATGAATAAGGAGGGGGCGAATTACCTATTCCAGATCTTTTGTAATTTTTTTGTTGTTGTATGCTTTTGCACTATTTGAAATAATATTATTGTCCGTGACATCTAGCATTCTTATTGAAAAATTTATTGTCTTAGTACAAACATATAATCATGTTAGATTTGGTATGTTTTAAAATTAAATTTTAAATGCTTGATTGTAAGAAAAGTTTAATTAGTTTAATGAGAGAAAGAAAGTGTACATCTCCTACTACATTAGTTAAAATAATAATAATAAAATTAATATTAAAATAGAAATACCTAACATGGACAAATTTAAGAAACAATATTTTTATGCTAATGGTTGACATTTGAACAACCCATCTAACTTTCTTCCAAGTATAAAGTATTTTCTTAATAAAAAAATAAATAAAATAAATTACCATGTCTTTCTCTTATTTTATTGTTTTTTTTAATTTCATTACTACGAATATTTTTCAAGAGTGGTATTTCTTTATATACTTAAAATATAGTAGAAATTGTTATTGGATTTTCCTTATGTTAAATGTGTAATTATTAATTTAATGTAATAAATAAAATGTATTTACATTTAACACATAACGTGTAAATTATTTTATTTAATAATTTGTACAAATTAATATATTTGAATTTATACATAGAAACTTTTATAATTATACATTTAAGGTAGAAAATTATTCTCTATTATGGTATTTAATGTATTTTAATTATGTAATTAAATTTATGTATTAAATTATTACAATAATCTCGTCGCTTTCGTTTTTTTATTCAATATGACATCATTTTAATGAAATAAAATAAAATACGGTGAAGAGTGTTATTTGATGACAAATTGACAATAACTCTATAAATATAACTCGTTAGAGAAAAAAATAAATTAAAAAACAGGTAAATTATTATATAAAAAAATAGTTTAATATAAAGTAAAAACTAATTATATTATTATATATTATTGAATAAAAAATATCAATAAAAACAAATAAATATTAAAATATTATTTAAATTAAATATTGTAAGTCCATGAATATGTTCCCCTCCGTAGCTTAGCACGTGTCGCAGACACGTGGCAATACGTGGGAATACACCGTAGGGAGGCTGGAGGTTCGATGTGTTTCAAAATTGGTTTACATGTCAAACTTCTTTAAAAAAAAACATTATTTTAAAAGATTTTTAAAATAATGTCCAAGAGTTTTTGGATTAATTATATAAAAATAATTAATTTTGTTCAAATTTTAATAAACTGGCCAAAACTCGGTTTAAATTAATTAAACCTAACTAATTTAAAAGATTATTTATTTAAAAATTAGAGTTTCCAAATGATTTTATAAAAATCATTAAAATGATACGTGTATAAACGTATTTATACCAAAATTTCTATAAGGGGTTCGTAATTTAATTACGCTCGGAAAAGGGCTTTCGAGTTATGTTTTTTTCGCCCGTCAAAGGTTGGTTCTAAATTTTTTAAAATAAACAAAGTCTGGCTATTTAAAATATATTTATAACTTTTATTTTCTTTAATTAGTGCCCAGAGGTCTTAACCTAAATAAGAATGTGTTTAGATTGCGTAAATAATTATACAAAATTATTTAGAAGGGCGTACATATGATTGCGTAGATATATTATTGAGTAAAAACTCTGAAAAATATCAGAAAAGTGTTAGAATTTAAAAATAAATTCCAAACAGAACCTTAGCCAAAATATTGGTTTATGAAATATCTCGAAAATATTTAAATATCATTTTCTAACCTTTCGGGATTATTTGAAAATGGATTGAGGTTCCAAAATAAAAAAATTAATTTTGGATTTGAAAAGTGGAACCAAACAGGCCCGGAGTCCTAGGGTCTGTGTTCGATTTTGGGGATATGGGCTCAGACGGGCTTGGTCTAAACCGGGATGGTCTAGACTATGGCTCAGGCGCATGGGTCAAGAGACCGGAGGGATTGGTCCTAGGTTCAAGAGGCTCGGTCCCGAACTCGGACTGCTCAGTTCTTGGCCTAAGAGGCTCGGTTCTAGGTCAAGTTCATTGGTTCAAGTCATCGGTCATAAGGTTAAGTAGTTCTCGGTCCTAGGGTTAGAGGTACTCATAACTAAGTTAGAAAAATTGATCCTAGACTAAAGGGAGTGCTCGGTCCTAGGCTAGAAAACTCAGTCGGGTTTCTCGGTCATGGGTATCGATCTTGGGGCTCGATCATTCCTCAAAAACATCGATCGTCATCCTCGGTCCTAGCTCAAGAACATTGGTCCTCGATCTTGATCCTGGCCCAAGAACACTAGTCCTTGGTCTCGGTCCGAACCGAAGATTATCAGTCATGTTTCTCAGTCCCGGTCCTACTGGACTAGGGCTGCAAATGAGTCAAGCTACTCGTGAGCTGCTCGCGAGCCGTTCGATCAAAGCTCGGCTTGAGCTTGACTTTGATCGAGTTCGAGCCGAGCTCGAGCCGGCTCGTTTAATATTCGAGTCGAACTCGAGCTCATATAATGCTCGCTCGATGGCTTGTCGAGCTTTTTCGAGCCTGATAATATATAATATATAATATATTTATTTAATATAAAAAAACTTAAAATTGAAAACAATTTTTTTTCTTTTCTCTATATTTTCAAAACCCATATAGAAGACCCATAATCCACATTATTATATTATATTGTCATAAAACAAAACCCTAGTTTCTAATGTATCAATCATAAGTGACTTTTCATCTCTTTTTCTTCTTCTTTCTTATGTCTTCACATTTTCTTCTTCTTACTCTATTTTCACCATCTCTTCTTTCTTCTTCCTTCTTCACTATTTCTACTTATTTCATCTTCATCATTAGTTTCACTCATTCATAATAGGTTAATACATTTTTTTATGTTATCTCTCATCTACACTATTTCTCTCATTCATTCACAAGAAACCTACAGGTAAATTAAACTCATACTTTTAAATAATTTGATTTTTTTTTTGTATTGTGAGAAATTTTTGCTTATATAGATCGTTCATAGATCTATATGGAAAAACACTATTATATATATTAATCGTTCATAGATCTATATGGAAAAACACTATTATATATATTAATCGGTTCATAGATCTATATAGAAAAATACTTTTAATATATATTGTTCATAGATCTATATAAAAAAATACTTTTAATATATATTGTTCATAGATCTATATAAAAAAAATATTTTAATATATATTATTCATAGATCTATATAGAAAACAATATTATATTATATATAATATTGAAAGAGATAAAAAAATATTAGTATATTATATATAATAAAAGATAAAAAATATTAATTTATATTTTGTATATATTCTGAAGAGATAAAAAAGGTTAGTATATATTATATATAATATGTTGAGAGAAAAAATAAATTTAATATATTGTAATATATAAATAAATTAATAGATTCTTGCTATAAATAAGTTAATAAATTCTTGTTATATTTGTACCCAAATAATTTAATTATAAATAATAATATTTAATAAAAAATAGGTTGATTTTGTTTTTGTTCGTGTCTACCTTTAAACCTTAAAGTAAGTTAAATTTTAACATGTGTTTTTTTATATTAATTATTTTTAAGCTTAAATGCAGGTAGGTGTACTTGTGCTATGCTTGAAGAACGTGACTTAAAAAATATTAATATATTGAATGTTCAAACAATTTATATAGTATTGTACTTTAATTTTAGAATTTTATATTTTAGAATTTTGACTAATAATTGTGGTTGAATGCTTTTTGAATTATCATGGTTTTGGAATTTTAAATAGTTATGATTTTTTCATATTTTCAATTTTAAATATCATGTTTTAAATTTTGAATATGTATGAAAGTTTGATATTTTATTTTGAAAATAAATTTTAGTTTGAGTTCGAGCTTGAATTTGAGCTCGAGCTTGAGTTCGAGCTCGAACTCGATCTTAAATTCGAGCTTGAGTTCGAGCTTTTCGAGTCGAGCCGAGCTTATAGGTAAATAGTCGAGTCGAGCTCGAGCTTAAATTTATAAACTCTTTCGAGCTCGAGTTCGAGTCGAGCTAATAAATACTAAATCGAGTCGAGCTCGAGCTCAAGCAAATTCGAGCTCGACTCGGCTCATTTGCAGCCCTATACAGGACTCAGTCCTAAGACCGAGTGTTCTTCATTTGGTATGAAAAAATTGCAAGTCTCATAACTTTTGATTCATATCATGGAATCATGATCTGTAAGCTACAGTTAGTTAATATGATTATGAAGAACAAAAGTCCTAACATAAATCACGATTATTGGATCTTTACAAAGATCAATTTCTAAAAACCATTTTTAGGTTAAAATTTGGAATCTTTCAAATTAGACGATTTCAAGGTCTTATTTTTGTTCCAATAGCATTGAAATGATGAATATAGTTGATATAATCAAAACAAGAACATCGTTACATCATTTTAAATATTTTTGAAGATGAAATCAAAACTTAAAAAATTTAAAAATATAGTTTGATCACACATGATCAAAACGATGTTACAGTGATTGGGAATTCATCCCAACATTTTACAAACATATTTAACAGCTATTTGAATCAAAAATTCAAGATTAAAACTCAAGAACATGAATTTTAAAAAAAATCGTTTTTTAAACTATTTTTTCAAAAATTTTGATTCAGGTTGATTTGATCTGATTTTTTCAACAAAAAATTCATACATGATATAAGGAATGATTCTAAGCAAAGAAATCACATAACTAAGCCCTAGAACAGATCAAACTTGAAAATTTTGAAAAACATTCAAATTTTTATTCACAAATTTAAATACAATGTTTCTGGATTCATACCAACAGCTTGAGAACACACCTTGAATGTATTGGAAGCTATCTAGAATCATGAATCGGAGTTGTGGTGACCGGAGCAAATTTTCACAAATACTGTTCTTGGCCGAACTTCGATTTGTTGTGTATTAGGCTGTGATTGTTTGATGATAGAGAAACCTTTAAGGAGTATTTATACTATCCTAAGGTCGGTCGAGGTAGTCGAATTCGTTGATTTACAATCTTATCTCTAATTCTTATCCAATTCGTGGCAGCCTAGTTCTAGGGCGAGGTGTTCAACCTAGCTATAGGGCTATTATAGGCGATGATGAGGGGAGGATAAGGGCGAAAAAATCAGGGGATAAGGTGGAGAAATGACCGCGCTAGCCCTTTTATAAGAATCGCACCGACGAGTCGTGATTCCGGTGAGCGTCCTGACACGACAAAGAAGACGACTCAAAATGACATCGTTTCGTGACACCGTTAGGCATTTGTCCGGTCTGTCATCGATTAGGTAACGGGGTTAGCTTATCACGCTAAAATTTATATTTCAAAGAATGCCAAATTATAGATAGATAATGAGAAGGGCCATTTTATTTATTTAGTCATCCGGTGTGAGCGGGCGCACACTTGCTCCGTTATAGCAGGCCGTGTGACTTGCTCTTGTGTATCAGATGATACATGGGTGCTCATCTGATGGCCACATATGCTGCTACAAAAATTAAACATAATTCATGTTGCACTGGATTATCAAATTTATTTTTCATAAAAGGTTATATAAAATCGATTTTTAATCCCTTTCTTACATTTTTCTTCACCAAAAATTTCACAAAACATATGAATAGAATCATAATAAAAATTATGTTCATATTTTAACTTTTTGGTATTATTGGGAATTTTGGGGTATTTATTTAATTGTCTTTAAGCCATAAATTACACACAATTGATAATTAAATTCTAATTAAATAATTTTAACCACTTCTTGAGTATTTTTTGGGTAAAATAAATACAATATTTTAATCTCAAATTATTTTTGGATTTTTGAATAATTTCTTACCTAGCGAGGTTTCCGTACATTTGTACGGTTAAAAAAAATAACAATTTTAACCTCACCTACTTACCGACTCATTTTCGTCAATCAAGCAACATATTCCTTATTAGTCAACTATTTCTTCTTTACCGAGATTTAACAACTCACTTCGGTCAACCAACAATCTTATTTTCACCCACTTACAAATTCACTTTCTTTAGCCAACATATTATATATTACCCAACCATCCATCTCCTCTTTACCGAGCTTTATCAATTCATTTTCGACAAATAACAATATTATTTTTATCCACTTACCAACTCACTCCCGTCAACTAACCAACATAATTTTTAATCCCTCTTTATAATTATTATAACCGGGTAAGATTGAACCATCAATCTTTATTATGTAGAATTGACACTTAACCATTACACCATTAAAGATTGTTGATTTCTTTTTATAAATTTATATATGAATATATATAATTGATATGACTATATATATATATATAATAAATTATATAAACAAATTTAAAATATTATTAGTTTAATTATTTAAAATATTGAAGTTATATTATTATAAATATCATACATTCATCAATTTTGAATCAAATTTTAAAATATAAAGTGGTATTAGCTTAGTTAGTTATAATATTAAACTTATATTATGAGGTTGTAAGTTCAAAACTTGTGTATATATCATTTTTATTTATTTTTTCAAGTTTATGGGTGGGCGGGTCAACTCACGACCCAACTCAATTATCCATTTACTCTCAAATACATATCTAAATTAATCACAATTCTCGATCCGACAATCCGGACATTTTAAAAATTAAGCATTATTATATATATATAGATTTGTTAGTTAAAAAGTTGAACTTATATTGTTAAAATATCCCGTGTTTATCATATTTAATGTTAAATTTAAAAATAAAATGTTATTAGCTTAGTTGGTTAAAGGGTTGTATTTGTTTTGTTAGGTTGCAAGTTTGAAACATACATATAACATTTTTATTTTATTTTTAACCGTTTTAAGTTTATGGGCGGGTCAACCCACAATCCGACACAAATATCCATTTATTCTCACATATATATCCGAATTAACCATAGCTCTAGACTTGGCAATCTGGACACTTTTAAAATTAAAAATTATTATATATATATTAGTTAGTTAAAAAATTGAACTTATATTGTTAAAATGTCCCGCATTCATAATATTTGGTGTTGAATTTAAAATATAAAGTGTTAGCCTAGTTTGTTAGGTTGTAAGTTCGAAACATACATATAACATTTTTTAATTTTATTTTTAACCGTTTTAAATTTATGGGTGGGTCAACCCACAATCCGACACAAATATTCATTTACTCTCACATATATATCTAAATTAACCACAACTCTCAACCCGACAATCCTGACACTTTCAAAATTAAGCAATATATATATATATATATATATTATGGTTTGATTATCAAAATAATTAACCCTTAATTTGGTTTAATTTCTCATTTGGATTTAAGGATTATTTTGAATTTAAAAATTCAAAAATATTATTTTAATATTTTTAAAAATAATAATATTACTTATAAAATAGATTAGATCAACTTTTTATACTTACAAATATATATATAATATTTAATTAAATTGGTTAATTTTAAAATTAATAAAAAATATATATTGATTTAGATGAAATAATATTTTATTTTTTTTTAATTATATATATAATAACAAATTTAATATTATTTTTTTAAATTCAGTTATAAATGTTTTCAATCAAACCTAATTGATATACAATTCTAACTTAAGAATCTAATTATCCCTTAAATTATATTTGTATGAAATTAAATTGAAGAACGTATTTTCATCCTAGTCACTATAATAACGATTTTCCAAATTTATATATATACAATGACACTTTTTTTCAAAGTGTGTGGATTGTCGGGTCGAGAGCGGTTGTTAATTTGAATATATATGTGAGAGTAAATGAATATTTGAGTCGGATTATGGGTTGACCCACCCATAAACTTAAAACGGTTAAAAATAAAATTAAAAATAGTATAATCAACTTAACAATTAAGCTAATAAAATTTTATATTTTAAATTTAATACATGAAAGACGTTTTAACCCTATAAATTTAACTTTTTAACTAACTAATATAAATATATATATATAAATATATATGAATTGTTAGACGAAGAGTTGTGATTAATTTAAATATATATGTAGGTAAGAGTAAATTAAAAATGTTATCATATTTGTGAGTAATTTTTTTCTTCTTATATTATTACATCAGTAAGTAACGGGTTATATGTTAGTTAAAATTAACAATTCAACCCATCAATATATATTATTAAAATGGTTAATTAGTTAAAATGATTTTCAATTTGATTTTCATAGTTTTTACCCAGAGTTCACAGTCATTAACTATTGAAAAATTCAGCAACGAAAGTTTATTGATCGGAAGAATCATATAGTTGAGATAAAGCTGTAATTTCAAAGCTCATCGAGTTTCCTCCGATCCATAAATGCTGAATCTTCCTTTCGATTCCCGAAAGACCCAGTAAGGAAATCACAGGGATTTGAAACCCGAATAAAGAGATGAGCAATCACGAATTTCGCTTCTTTTTGGCTTGCGACATCAATGTTCCGGTCACCTTCCGAGTCGAGAGACTAGAAGGCAACTTTCCCTCTTCAAAGACACTCAATTCAGGTGGGTACTTTCTCAATCCACTTTATCTATCTTTTCCACTGAAGGGTTCATGAATCAATTAGGGTTTCATTCTATCTTTGCTTGCTTGTTTGCTTGATTGATTCCTTATAGTATTGAAATGATAACTTTATTGTTGCCTTCAATTATCCAGGGGAAGCTGATTTATCTACTGATGAAACAAGACCGGAACTGTTTGTTGAATCCACTTTGTACATTGATGGTGCTCCTTTTGGGCTACCAACCAGGACAAGGTTGATTACAATTATTAAATTCTGTTTGGAAAATATTCAATTATCGTATATATGCTAACAACGTTTGTAAGAATTTTTTTCATGATGTTAGGTTAGAAACTACAGGGGCAACATATTGCTGGAATGAACTCATTACATTGAGTACAAAATATCGTGACCTAACTGCAAATTCACAACTTGCATTTACGGTAATGTTAAGTTTATTTCATTTGAGCATCCTTTCGAAGGAATTGATCGTATTTTGAATTTTACTAGGCATCCATCTGTTGATGACACAGTCTTGAATTTTACTAGGTTTGGGATGTTTCACATGGAAAGAGTGAGAGCATTGTTGGTGGGGCGACTGTTAGTCTATTCAATCGTAAAAATCAGTTGAAAACAGGAAGGTACAAGCTTAGACTTTGGCCTTGCAAAGAAGCTGATGGATCCATGAATACAACTACACCTGGAAAGGTTTCAAACTGCACATCATGAATTCGACTAAACCTGAAAGTCATTATTGTTTTTGGTATTCTTCTCATTTATGCTTCTGCAATGGCTGGTTCAACAGGTCCCTAAGGAAGAACGTGGGGAATTGGAGCGTTTAGAAAAGCTTGTAAATAAGTATGAAAGGGGGCAGATACAGAGAGTTGATTGGCTGGATCGCCTTGCATTTAAGACTATGGATAAAATCAAAGAACGTGAAAGTGGTAAAGGAAGCTGTATGTATCTTGTGGTTGAATTTTGCAGTTTTGAGCATCGAATTGTCTTTCAGGTAGAGTTCTCTATCTATCATCAAGAATAAAGTGCTCAAAGTTTTGGAATATTAATTGATAGTGTCAAATTATTATTGAAATCCTATTGATTCTATCTTTTAAATTAACTCTGGCCGAAGGATGATTGTGAACAGGTGTAGAACAAAGTGGAATATGTTTTGCTAGGCAATTTTATATTCTGAAAAATGTCTTTTCCTTCAATCTGTAATTCTAGGCTGTTCATCCATTCCTTATTCTCCTCTCTTATTGTTAAACTTGCAAATGCTCACACTGCCTCTCAAAATTGAAAATGTGAGAAATTTGGTTTATTTGCGATGGATGATAGCTTTTCAGGAACACCAAAATCTGAGCTAGTGATTTATCTGTTTGATGCATTAGTCTTAGTTGTTCTTGGTTGAAGAAAAATATGATGACCTTAGTTTTACAAAATATCACTTTGATTTACAGGAGTCGGGAGCAAATGTCCTTATACCTTCCCCTATAACTTCAAGCAATGAACTGGTTACAGTTTGGGATCCTGAAGTAGGAAAGATTAATCCTTCTGAACACAAGCAGCTGAAGCTAGCTAGAAGTTTGACCCGAGGAATCATTGACAGGGACCTGAAACCAAGTTCCAGTGAGAGAAAGTAGGTGACAAACCCTATGAAACTAATAGTAATTTTTTGAAAGTTTTATTTCTTTAATACTATTATATAGTTTGTGTTCAGTATCTGCTCTTATCAAGTCATATTGTTGTGATTTACTCCAACACCTTCTTCACCAATGTTGGACAGTTGGTAACATTTGGAAAGCACCCAATGTTGATCATATCGTCAATTAATCTAGACACTGGGAGATAGATACTCTTGAATGTCTTTTTGCTATTTAAAATAAATTTTTGGTGCTTCCAAGCATAGTGGATAGAGGATTTTATATTGGCATTTATATGTATGATTGAATTTCTTATGTTTATTTCTCATATTTTTTTCCATGTTGTGATGATTATGGTGGATGTTGGGTGTTCCTTCTTGATAGGTCGATACAGAGAATACTTAAGTATCCACCCACAAGGTTTTTTAGTGGTGAGGAAAGGCAACTTCTTTGGAAATTTCGTTTTTCCTTGATGACAGAGAAGAAGGCTCTAACAAAGTTCCTTCGTTGTGTGGAATGGAGTGATGTTCAGGTAAAAAAGTATTTCCTTTTATCCTTCAATTCTCTTTCTTCACGCCCTCCATCAAACTTATGTGATAAATTTGGAAAGGATTGAGCTCCCTGCTTACCCTGTATGCTGCACTTGGGCACATCTTTGCTGATGGTAAACTTTTTGTGTATAGACTTATTTTTTCCTTGTGGAAGATGGTTGATAATAATATATTAGCTTCTGAATTAAGCCCTCAAAGGGGGGTGGGGAAAGGAAACGATTAGCAGACATAGAGAATGAGCCATCCCTACTAGCTTTAGATTTCAGGTGTGATAGTAACTTAAAGGGTATTAGAACTCGGTTCTGATTGATTCTGGGATCAAAACATTTCACTTGTTGAAGTTTCTTTCATTTTGTGTATCCATTTTTCTATGATTTGAGGGTTCATCAAGAAAGTCATTTGTTTGATATTGTTCAATTCTCTATAACTTAAACCTTGAGGTGAGAAGGTAATTCAGAGAGTAATCAATCTTCTCATCTTATTTTGTATCCCAGCAACCACCTAAATTTGAACCGCCTCTTCAAAACCAGAGCATAGTTGTTGGGAAGCTTCCAAAACTGATCTGGGACCTTTAGAAAGTGACATGGTTCTGGATTTCCAATGTGATTCGTTATGCTTAGAATATAATTATTCCAAGTCCATCTTATGACTTGGATTGTATTAATTTATTCCCAGCATTGTGTTTTACTTGTCATTTGTGCTGAAACCACTCTTTCTTCATTAGATATTGTTTAAATTAGAATCAAATGGTTGTATATGCAGGAAGCTAAACAAGCAACAGAATTGATGGGTAGATGGGAAACAATTGATGTATGTGATGCCCTGGAGCTTCTCTCACCACTTTTCGAGAGTGAAGAGGTAATAATTTTGCATTGCATGTATGTATGTATACTCTTTTTTCTTTTAGATTGTATGCAATAACGTTACATCACTTCAAATCAGCAAATTAATATCTGAAAGTACAAGGATGATTTTAGTATTGAACTGATTAACAGGTACGTGCGTATGCTGTCACTGTTCTTGAACGAGCTGAAGATGAAGAGCTTCAATGTTACCTTCTTCAGCTAGTTCAAGCTCTTCGGTTTGAGCGATCTGACAAGTCTCGCCTTTCTCATTTCCTGGTACAAAGATGTATGTGTTCATCAACCATGAGAAGCAACATTGACAGCTGAAATCTTTTTTTATATCTTCTTTTGTTATTTTTTCTTAGCTAATTGGTATTTTTCTCTGAATCATTCGCTACCTGTTTGCAGCTCTCCGCAATACTGAATTGGCTAGCTTTCTCAGATGGTATGTCGCAGTTGAACTTCATGATCCAGCATATGCAAAACGCTTCTATTCTACCTATGAGATGTTGGAAGAAAACATGATCAAGGCAAGGATTCCATATTTCTACCATCGAACGAATAAAGCTTGTCTGATCTTGTTTTACTTTTTTTGTAAACAAAATTCTTCAACAAAATATTTGTTGGTGTAAAGATTGGATTATTTGGGTAGAAGGACATAAATATCCTTAGTATTTTCATTTTTAAAATGTTTTACAAAATTAAGGCTAGTTTTTGAACCTCAACATCCTTAGCTCAGACATCAAGTTTTTTTTTCCCAGTCAGGCAATGGGATTCATGATGATGAGAATGGGTATAAGCTGTGGCAAAGTTTGGTGCGTCAGACAGAACTAACAGCTCAATTATGTTCTATATCACGAGATGTACGAAATGTTCGGGGTGGAACTCAAAAGAAGATTGAAAAACTTAGGCAGCTTCTTTCTGGGCTGCTTAGTGAGCTTACCTACTTTGAGGAGGTAACCTTACTTTGGTTTTGATTTGATTCATGGTATAGTTATTATTGATCCTCTATAACATACATGATATTAATATTAATTGTTACTGGAATTTTCAGCCAATCCGCTCACCTCTAGCACCAAGTATTCTCATAACAGGAATTGTTCCATCAGAGTCGTCAATGTTTAAAAGTGCATTGCATCCTTTACGCCTTACTTTTCGAACAGCCATTGGTGGAAGTTGCAAAATCATATTCAAGAAGGGAGATGACCTCCGACAAGATCAATTGGTAAAGAATTGGTTTTCTTTTCTCTTCTGACCCAAGCTACTATATGAGCTTCATGATGGGTTGCTGTTGTTTCAGGTTATTCAAATGGTATCACTCATGGATCGCTTACTCAAACTAGAGAATCTTGATTTGCACTTGACCCCATACAGAGTGCTAGCAACTGGACATGATGAAGGGATGCTGGAATTCATACCGTCTAGCACTTTAGCTCAGGTATAATTAACAGTTTTGATTAATAACGCCACTGTAGGTAGTAGACATTTAACCTACAGATTGTCTGTTTCTACACTCCCTATGAAGTGTAAAATTTCCTTTGTCAATATTCATATTATAGTTTTATGCTACTGATAAACACATAATTTGATTCCTGCCTAAAGCACCTTGATTAAAATGGGGATCATGGCGATGAGATGCTGTGCTAGCTTCCTTCAGTGAATAAACTTTGGTCTAAAAAAGTAACCGAGTCTCATCTAAGATCTCAATAGGTGGAACAATAATTTCTTTTGCTTTTATGAATAATAATTTTGATTTGGTACCTAATAGGCAAATGGCTCAAGTTCTATTCACACTAAGAACACTCTCATTTAAGTTTGGGGTCATGGGGTTGTCATGCAATCCTCCTACAGGGAACAAACCCTAGTCGAAAAAAAGAAGAAAAAATCTGATTTGGATGAGTAGTTTTATTATTTCTATTTCTTATTGCGTCTTACCCAGTAGAATACTTTTTTTTCAACAGATTCTGTCGGAGCACCGTAGTATCATAAGCTATCTTCAAAAATTTCACGCAGATCCAGATGGACCATTTGGGATAACAGCCACTTGTCTTGAAACATTTATAAAAAGCTGTGCAGGATATTCAGTGATCACATACATATTGGGTGTTGGAGACAGGTGATTTTAACAGGAACTATTGTTAAACCGCCACACATTTATTGCCAGATTCAGCTTTACTATTAAAAATGCTCTTCAGTAACTGGTTGAATGCTCATTCATGACTGTAGGCATCTAGACAATCTTCTCCTTAGAGATGATGGACGTCTTTTTCATGTTGATTTTGCATTCATTTTGGGTCGAGATCCGAAGCCATTTCCACCACCAATGAAGCTTTGCAAAGAAATGGTCGAGGCCATGGGTGGGGCCGAAAGGTACTAGTAATGTGAATTTTGTCACATTAACATAAATCTAAAAGAAAAAACATTTGGCTATAATTATAAGGGATTTTGACGATGATTTGATTTTTCTCCCTTGTATGTAGCCAATATTATACTAGATTCAAGTCGTACTGCTGTGAAGCATACAATATCCTGCGGAAATCAAGTAACCTAATTCTGAATCTGTTCCATCTTATGGCGGGTTCTAATATTCCAGACATAGCTTCTGATCCTGAGAAAGGCATTCTTAAGGTGACCTATACTTTCATATACTCTGGTTTATTGCGTCTTAAATCTGTAATTGTGCTAAACGTTGATATTACAAACTAATTGTAGCTGCAAGAGAAGTTCCGATTAGATCTGGATGATGAGGAGTGCATACATTTCTTCCAAGATCTCATCAATGAAAGTGTTAGCGCTCTGTTTCCTCAAATGGTTGAGACGATACATAGATGGGCTCAATACTGGCGTTGATACGGAAAAGGTAAACAATTTATGCTTGAACCAGTTTAATTATTTGTGTATATATATATATTTTCACTACTGATTTAGTTATTTTTAGGTTGATTATGATGTAATTAGTTTACTTGATCAAAAGAACATTCTTCCTTGTTACACACACCTTTACCTCTTACTATTCCATTGCTTTCTATGAAAGAAATTGGCCACAAATTGACCTTATTTTAAAGCAATTTTAAATGTTTTTAGAATAATTATTTTCTTTATTGAGAATTAACTTATATATATAATTATATATAATTATATATATATATATATATATAATTATTCCACTTAAATTAATAATGAAAAAGATTTATAAAAGTTAATGTTTAGCTTGCTCAATTTTTATTTGCAAAATAAAAGAATATACATTACAATTTTTACAATTTTTTTTAGAATGCTTTTGGGGATAATTTTGGGGATGGTTCTAGTTTTTCAAATTAAAAAAAAAAAATTGTAAAATAAAAGTATATACTTAACAAAATTCATTAGTTGAAATAATGAAAAATCCTTAGTTTAATCACTTATATTTATATTTTAACTAGTTGCATATTGGATAACATTTGATATAAATTTAAGAGAAATAATTGGGAGGAATAACTCGCACAATCTTATGAGTTGAAAAATTAACAATTTTTTTTTCTTTCTCTATTCACCTTTTATTTATTTTTTTTCAGTCATGTAGTGACACGATTATTCACATTCTTAAATTTTCTCTCTTTATTAGTCTCTAAATTATTTGAATTCTATTCACATTGTACTTAATGAGGAGATTTCTCTATGTACTTCTTTGTTGTAACTTTTAAGCTTTATTCGGTATAAGTTATTTAAATAACTTATAATTCAAAAAATATCATATCATTTACCTTCTTCTCATCACATTATTCAAGATACTAAAATATTATTTATTTTAAATTATTATTTTTTATTTTATCATTATATATTAATACCCTTTTAAGTATTTTATCAAAAATATATCTACTTTAAAATCACTACAAATCAGGTTATTTATCCTAAATCCAAACTAGTCTTAAATTTTTAATTAAATAAATATATAATAAATTTAAATAAAATATAAATAAGTCATAAATAAATAAACATAACAAACAAAATTTCCAAAATTTATTGTTTTTGTATTTATTTTACAAATAAAAAAAACAAACAAAAAAAACCATATAGACCTAAGCCAAGCAGCCCAGCCGCAAGTCCAGGAGCAACTTCATGCAGCAGCCAAGACCCCAGACAGGAAGAAAAGTCGAAGATCTGTGTGGCAGGCGAGGAGCAAACACGGGAGCCACGACCTGACCCAAATGACTAAAAAGGGACTCAAAACGTCGTCGTTTTGAGTCAACAGAAAATCATTTTTTTAAAATTGTTTTGGCGTCGTTTATTTAATTCTCAATCTTTTTTGAAATCATAAAGTGGAATTGGGCATAGGATTTTGAGGACCAATTTAGTTTGCCTCAATGTTAGTAAAAAGAAAAAAGAATCCATATATATTATATTATATAGAGAGAATGATATATTTTAAAATGGAAAAAATATATATAGAATGATTCTTTCCTAATTATAAATTCTAAAAGCATATATATATATATATTTACATTTTAAACCTAGAACATACAAATAGTTAGAATTTGTAATTATAATTATATTTAATCGATTCTTCGTAGGACATTGTTGGTCTGAACTTGGGTAAATCTCTTGTGTCGTTATTCTATTTATTCTTTGCTTTTACGTTATTGTTCTACATCCATTACGATTGCTATATTTCCACTTTTCATTCTTCGGGTGATAGTTTTCACAACAAACTGGTATTAGAGCGAGGTTGGTTTAAGGTGGTCGCGGTTTAATTTCTTTAACTTGAGATGGGGTCGACTTCTAGGATGGATATCGAGAATTTGATGGGACGAAGGATTTTGGGTTATGGAAGATGAAGATGAGGGCACACCTAGGCAATATGGGAGTCGCTAAAGCACTCGAGGTGGAATCGAAATTACCAGCCTCGATGGACGCGGAGAAAAAGATGGAGGTGTTGAAAATGGCTTATAACACCTTGATTCTTAGTCTTAGTGACAAGGTACTGCGAGAGGTTGATAATGTCACGACGGCAATAGAGGTGTGACTTTAGTTGAAATCTTTGTATATGACTAAGACATTGTCATCTCGGATCTACATCAAGTAGATATTCTTCAAGTTTAAAATGACTGAGGGGAAAGATTTATAGACGCATCTCGACGATTATGTCAAGATTATACTTGATTTAGAAAACATTAGGGAGAAGTACAAGGATGAGGATTAGGCGCTGATGATTTTGAATTCTTTACCGAACTCGTATGAGACGTTCGTAGACATACTCGAGCATGCGAGGGAGGAGCTTACCCTCGATGATGTATGAATGCGTTGAGATCGAAGGACCAAAAGAAGAAGAATGAAGAGAGCAATGTGACTGAAGATGGACTCTTGGTTCGAGGGAGAACCGAGAAAAGAGACAATAAAAGCAAGAAGAAGAGGCGTTCGTCGGTTGTTCAAGAGGTCGAGAATGGGTACGAAAGTGTAGATGTTCTCGTTGTCTCCACTAATCAGTCCAACAAGCATTGGATTATGGATTCGGGTGTTCGTTCCATATGACACCTAACGAGAGTTGGTTCGAGACCTATGAGAAGACTTCAGTGGGCGAAGCTTTGTTAGGTAACAAAAGTCTTGTAAGGCGATGAGGATTAGAACAGTGCGTTTGAAGACGCATGATGGAATCGAGAGGGTATTGACAGAAGTACGACACGTCCCGGATCTTCGGAGGAATTTAATCTCTATAGGCTCACTAGACCAACTTGGTTTTGCATTGAAGGGCGAGAAGACCGTTTTGAGGGTCACAAAGGGGTCACTAGTGGTAATGAGGGGTGTGCGAGAGAAGAGTCTTTATGTCCTTCAAGGAAACACCTTGGTTGGTGATATGGCGGTAGTGGCAGAACCTCGAGATGTATCGTCCACAAGTCTATGGAATAAAATATTGGGGCATGTGAGTGAGAGGGGTTTGAAGGAGTTGAGTAAAAGAGGCTATTTTGGTCAGGAGAAATTTGATGATTTGGAGTTTTGCAAGACTGCATATACGATAAGCTACGAGGGTGAAGTTTGGATGATTAGTTGAGGTGACTTAGAAGACGCTCAGTTATGTTCACTCAGACTTGTGGGGGTCAACAAGGACTACAACTCAAAGTGGAGATCGATATGTTATCACCTTCATTGATGATTGTTCGCGCAAGGTTTGTGTATACATCTTTAAGCACAAGGATGAGGCATTTGCTAAATCAAGGAGTGGAAGAAGATGGTAGAGAGTCAGACCGGGAAGAAGGTTAAAAAGCTCCGAACAAATAATGAGTTGGAGTACCTAGGCGAGGAGTTTAATCAATTCATCAAGGAAGAATGGACGGTTCGTCACAAAACCGTCCGACAGACACCGCAACAGAATGGCTTGGCGGAACGAATGAACATAACGCTACTTGAGTGTGTCCGGTGTATGTTGTTTAAGGCTGGTATACCAAAGCGGTTTGGGGGTGAGGCGGTTAATACTGCGGTTTTATCTTATCAATCGTTGTTCATCGACGACATTGGAATGCAAGACACCGAAAGAAGTTTGGAATGACGCTCCTCAAAAACTCGAGGTATTTGGGTGTGTGGATTACATGCACCAACGGGATGGAAAGTTTGACCTGAAAGCGAAGAAGTGTATGTTTATTGGATACCCCTCAGAGAGTAAAGAGTTGAAAACTCTTTTACAAGGACGAAGAAACGTCCAAGCGTATCATTAGGTGTGATGTGGTCTTTAGGGAAACCGAGTTCTATTATGGAGCAACACAGTCGGTCAAAGTTGACGAAGTCGCTAAAGTGAGGACTGAATTTGAGGTGGAGTTCCTAGGAGGGATTACTAAAAAATCAGTAGACATGGAGGAGGCTAGTGAAGAGGATGAAGGTACGGATCTGGAAGAGAACCTTAGCTCATACCAGTTAGCATGAGATAAAGACCGTATGACAACCTGAACTTCGGAGAGATTTGGTTACTCCGATTTGGTAGCCTTTGCATTACTTATGGCAAACCTGGGGAAAGAGCATTGGGAGGCGACGAAGTAGGTTCTCCGTTACGTTAAGGGATCCTTAGATGTCGGTCTTTGTTTTAAACGGGTGGGTGTAGGTGATGATAAGTTGAGAGGATATATTGATGCTGATTTTACAGGTGACTTGGATAAGAGAAGTTCCCTAACGGGATATGTGTTTACCCTATTTGGATGCTCGATAAATTGGAAGGCACAATTACAATCTATAGTTTCTCTTTCAACAACGGAAGCTGAGTATATCAATGTGATGGAGGGAGTCAAGGAGACACTTTGGTTGAAGGGTCTCGTAAGGGAATTTGGGGTGAAGCATGATAAGGTGGAGTTGTTTTGCGATAACCAAAGCGCCATACACTTGTCTATTGGTATATTGAGTGGAACGGTAGTTGTGAAGAAGATTCACACAGATGAAAATCCCACAGATATGGCCACAAAGGTGGTGACGGGAATCAAGTTTCAAAAATGTTGCGACTTGATTCACGTCACAAAGTTTGAAACATAATTGGAGAAGTATGATGATCGATTCTAAGATGTTCTTAGTGATGAGGCTCATTCGTTTGACAATGGACATAGAGGCAAGGTGGAGATTTGTGGAATTGGGCCTAGGGTTTTAAGGCCCAGTTTAGTCTGCCTCAATGTTAGGTAAAAAAAAAGAATTCATATATATTATATTATATGGAGAGAGAATGATATATTCTAAAAGAAAAAGAATATATATATTATATAATATAATATATAGAGAGAAGAATTTTTTCATAATTATAAATTCTAAAAGTCTGTATATATATATTTACATAGTAAACGAGTTATAGAGAGTGGTGAGACTAAAATTTATAACATACAAAGAATTAGAATTTGTAATTATAACTCTATTGAATCGATTCTCTGAAAGTAGGACATAAGACCATTGTTGATCCAAACCTGGATAAAACTCATTGATATTTTTGAAGCTGACTTTGATGAGTAATGTGACTAGTTAATAATTCAATTGAGCTGAATTTTGGAATGCAAATATTTGACATATTTATCTATAAGTAATATTATACAAGATTGTTCCAGTTTGCAACTTAAGTCATTGTTTTGAACATCACTATTAGTAAAATTTATTTTGAAAATTAAACAATATTTTAATATTTTGGTCAGTTTTCTAATAAACGTTTCGATTTTGGATTGATCCAAATGAACTGAAATTTCGACAGTAATTAGATTGCACGTTTTTATAAAAAATTGTATCTCATACAATTTTCTTGATTCGGGATCTTAGACCTAGTTCTAGGGCCATGAACATTGATAAAATGTTTTTAAAATGACAAAAATGACTTTTTACCCTACTTTAGAAGAGATTTTGGACAAATATGAGTATATTCTACTATTAGTTTGTATAAGAAGGATATAGGTGAATAATGAGTTAAAGAATTCACTTAATTGGTCTATTAGTTAAAGAGATATTGAGCTCCAAAGTTCAATAAAAAAAGAATATAAAAAATATATTTTTTCTTAAGGCTATGATTCTTCGTTTTAATTGGTTTTACCATTTCTTTTATAGTATTATGAATAAAAATTGACTAAAGTATACAAATAATTAAAAATGGGAAAAACAAATAAATAAAAAGGCAAAACTTTTTTATTAAAAAATTTAGATCAATAGGATTTGATAAATAAATAAAGTATAAAATAATATTTTTAAATAACCAAAAACTTAAAGTAGATCATTCGATGAGCACGTGAGACATAACGTCGATACTCTTTCTCACGTGTAACTAAACGAACCAAGAATATAATCTCTAAAACGTGTTTGAACACGTAAAATATTTTTCTTTTTGAATTTCTCGAAAAATAAATTAGGTAACGACTCAAAAAGTCAAAACTAGGCTAAATCGACGTTTTTAAATATACTCTAGTCAAGTTTACCATTTTGGTTTCTCATCTCACTAAAGATGAATGTGAGTTATGAGGCGCGACTATTTAGTATCAAAAACTCATTCTTCGGAAGAGTCGATTTTTGGCATTACAACTTTACTTTTTTATGTATTTTCCATGTTGTCGGTCGCCTTTTATAAAAACACTGACTAATTCCGTAATTTCTTGATAAAAATATTTCATCATTTATAACTCTAGTGATATTTGTAACCAAAAATATATATAAATAAACACATTTAACAAATATACAAAAGCAATATATATAAATATACAATAATTAATCATGTATAAAATCCTTTAAAAAAAAATATGTAAGTAAATATAATATACAAGATGCATATGCAAACATTTAAACATATCAAAAATGTTTCGTGGAGACATATTATAAAAATTTGAAAAAATAGAACGTCTAGACATGTCTAAATCAGATTTTTAAATTGAAAATATTTTTTGTGAACAAATATATTGATCTCATATTTTTTTGGACAAAGGTGTGAAAGTTATGACACATGAAAGTTAAAAAAATATTAAAGGCTAAACGGATTTTATAGGATTTCCTTTACCGTTTTTTTGTTGAAATATAATTTTCAAGCCTTTTTTTTATTTTTAACCATTAATTAAAGCAAGAAAATAAATTAAATACAAAAACACACAACTAACGGTCGAACCGGCCAGGACTGAGTTTAGGCAGAAAGGCATGCCGACTAGGCGAGTTGACTCCTTTTCTTGGTCACTGAATGTTGGGTCAAAAATCATGTCATGGATGGTTTTCGTCGAAAACCAAACAATGACTGAAAAATTCGATCGAACGCCATGCGAGGCTGAATTTCTCAATCGGCGGTCAATGTCTAACTTGATTCTCGATCAAAAACCATGTCATTGGATACATTTGTTCTATCCCTCCTCCAATAATCGGTCGAAAATCTATGTATGAAAGATTTTTTTGGTTGAAACCATGACATGGCTACAAAAATCAGCTAGAATAAGCTCTCCATGGTTGAGTGTTCTTGGTCAAGAACACACTATCTAAAATAAATGTAAAATTGAAATATTTTTGCACACAATGTTAATTTATATTATATAAATAATAATCTAACAACAAATGACATTCATAGAATTAATCATTTGATTAAAATTAAATAAAATCATGAAGATCACTTGAATATTTTTTAAATTTCTTTTATTCAAACCAAATGACGTTTTTAGGGTCAATAAACACCCCCCAATTTATTTAATGTACAACATACATATTCTCTAGCCCGTGTCCTCAAATAAGGGCACAAGAACATTAATTTATCAAATCAATTTTTCTTATCAAATTGGGCGTTTCTTATTTAAATTGATTTATCGAATTCCGTAGGAATACAAAGTTCATAACTCATTTCAATATGCATTATATCAATTCAATTTCATAATCCAAACATCACATACATATACAATTTTAAAATGCAAATATGTTAATCAAACAAAATTGGTCTTACAAAAATGATTAGGAATTGAAAATGGATTCTTTATAGTGATTAAGTTTATAGTGATTAAGGATATCCTTATGAGCCAGACTACGAAATTTCAAAATGTAGAATCTTATGTTTGAATATCAAAAAGACAAATTTACTGTTTTTCTTAGAAAATCGAATTCGGGAGTTTTAGGAGGCCTAGACGTCTTTTGTTTTCTAGGGTATAAGTAAGCTACCATAAAAAAATTGACTGGTATTTCAAAGCCTAACGCTTAAAGCCGAAAATAGCTCTAGATGACTACTAGTGTTTTCGCCTTTGTTGGGGACTTTGTGGTTATTGTTTTGTTAAAATTCCTGGCGTTTATTGAATTCCTCACATCCTTATTGTAATGCAACATTTTTCAGATCTAAAATCAGACAAGTATTGAGGGAAAAAATTTGTTTCACGAAATCATTGGGATTTCACACGGGCGACTTGGACTTGTCTTCGCGAAGAGCTGCTGAAAATACCAAGAGCACGACTTTGAGCTTGCCTAGGCTTCTTGAAGGTTGCCTAGGAACGTTGGCAGCGTTTTGCATGGGCTCAAACGCCATGCAGCGTCTTGGGCTTGGGTCCGGGGCTCGGTTGACTTCCTGCCTCAGCATTGACCAGACCCGATGGGTCATGCCGTCGGTCCATTGGCAGCCTTGTCGGAACCCTCGCCGGTCGACGACTATTCCGACCACTGACCACATTTTCTCCTCTCAAAATACCTAAAAACAAATAATATCATATTAATAACAAATAAATTCTTAAAATTCATCTATTAATTAACATATCACTCATCTTATATAGTTTTTTCCGGAGGAGTCCGATTAACACGAAAATGCCTCCAAAATTTACTATTTATTTAATAAACATAAAATATATTAAATTATTATATCTATCATTTTCTTATTATTTATTTATAGACCGTTCTGTACAAAGATGTCTCAAAAAAATAATTATATATTTAATAATTTGTGCAATAAGCCCGTCTTTAGATTTTAAAGAACAAGTATACTCGAGATTTATTAAAATATGTGAACTATAAAATCGGGGAGTGAAAAATGAATGTTTGCAAGACAAAAAAATTCATTCAACTCATTTAACCATAATCATATTTGCAAGCTTGAAACGAAGTTTTATCATAAAGATTTCAGAGATCAAAATATATTTTTTTTTGAAGTATAAAAGTTTACATTATAAAAAAAAACTTGAATGTTTTCTTGTTGAGTTGCATCAACAATTAATAGAGAGCGGACGATCAAAAATTTATGTTAAGCTGGCTAGATTGATTAATCTTGTTTTAACCTTATTTGTGTATATCGCTACTATTGAAACATTTTCAGCGATGCAAAATTTGAAGACGATACTTTACCATAGATGTAAAATCTATTATAAATGAGTTTTATGTTTTAAATTCTCACATTATAATCTAACTTCTCATTTGGATATATATATATATATATATATATATAATTTAGAAAAATGATTTGAAGAGAGAATTTGGGAGAGGAAATTACGTAACGTAATGTGATTCGCTGAAAAATTAATAAATTTTCTCTTTCATTACCCTTTATCTTTTTTTCAGTCAAAATATAGTGACAAGTCATTTCTTCCTTCATTCTCCCTCTCAAATTTCTCTCCTATCGTTACATTCTTTTAAGTCCATTCAATCTCTAATTACTAGATTTGTCTCTCATCCTAATATGCCCATAAACTATATCAAATAACAAATAACATAGTAATCAAATTTGAAGTCCTTGGTGGTGGTTGTCTGGGGCAGAGGATGTCATCACAAGAGTTGATGAGTCTGGATAAGAAGATGGTTAGTATTTTTTTTCTTCTCCTTCTTTGGTTGGAGCTTAGGTGGCTGACCTAGACCAAATAAAATCGGCATTAGGGAGAGGGACGAGATTGAGAAAAAAAAAGTTTTAAGAATTGTTTATGGTAGGAAAAAGTTGAAAAATTAAATTATGTTTGTGATTAAAAAAGAAATGATAGAAATAGTTAAGATCTGTTTGAAAAAATAAATTGTGAATACATGTATAACAAGTGTACAAATAGCATGTCAAAAATTAAGATCAACTTTGGTCTATTTGTATAAATATGATAATCATTTACACTCTAGTATGTAAATACATGTAATATAGATAAATTTGAGACTTGAATCAAGCTTATGAATAAATTTTAGGACATAAGTGCATGTATAATAATATTTAATATAAAACAATTTAAAATCATATTTAAGTAAGAGTTGGATCAACACAAACCGACAAGATCTAACACGATATTAATATACAGAAAATAAAAAAACAAAACTGAAATAAAGACGTGAGTATTCTTTATAAATGCAAATTGGACTATTTCGATCAAAGCATTCTCCACGTGGTTGCAAGTCATGGTCAGGTTGAAGATATGAAGAACATTATAAATTATGTTCGGGATCAGGAAAAAATTGTTGATTCTAGGCAATGACTGCCTCTTCATGTGGCTGTGGCTAAGGGACATATGGATGTATTGATAGTGTTGCTTCCCCATAACCATCATGTGACTTGAGTAATGACCATCCATGGAGAAACCATTTTGCACCTCTACCTCTGCATCAATCACAATTGTCTTGATCATCTTAAACTGCTAGGGGATATAAAGGATAACGAGTTTGCAAATCGTAAGAAAGCTGAAGGAAACACTATTCTTCGTCTTTATGTCATGTTTGGACATGTACCGTTAAATTCTTCTACTTATTATTTTAATTGTCAAGAGTTACTTATACACGTACATATCGTATAAACTCATAATCGTGTCGTGATTGTATAGTGATTGTATCGTGCTTGTACCATACTTCTCGTGCTTGTGTCGTGTCCAACATACGATTTGAGTGAGATAATAATGTAGAAACTTGTTTGTTTGTGGTATTATATTCTATATTCACAAATTAGTCAGTAAGAATGATTTGTTAATTGATTTGATATATGGAGAGACATGTTAGAACAGATAGGAGGTGAAGGAAGAAAGTAGATAGCACTAGCAGTAAACATTGGATTTACTTTTGTTAACAGGAGAATGTTTATTTATATTTGATTGCTTACATTGAGTAAGAGTATTTATACAAATGACTAAGAGTGAATGTACATTATAAACAAATTTTACAGAATTCAAAGCACTAATATTGAGAAGATTAATGGTCATTTTCTTCTATGAGTGTGAGAGACTGTTTGAAAGCAGAGTTTTTGTAGGGGTAAAAGAATGAGGAGTCTATATGACTTTAATATTCAATTAAATTAAATTGTGTGGCTATTTTGATTCAACTCTAGTCAAGTCAGTCTCTCTATTTTTTGTTTTCTAAAAGAATATAATTTGATCAATCATGTAATTATTTTGAAAACATAGATAGTTTTCCAGCTTTGTTTAAGTATGTCAATCTTCCCTAGATCATCTTGATTAACCTTGTTTGTCTCATCCATTGATCACACTTTGAAAAATGTGATTTGTCATTTTATCTTTGTCATTCCCAATCAATGAGCGCAATTGGTTGGATAACACGAACTAACATGATTCAACAGAATATGATATTATCTCACTCGGGTCATAGTTCAGACACGACACGATTATTAATTTATACGATCGTAACACGGTCACGAGTCGACACAAACACACTACAAGTACAATTAAATATGATACGAGTACAGACAAAACTTATATCTAGTCAGATGACCTAAGTTATTAGTAACTTCACATTTTTTTAAATTAACTTTATATATATATATATATATATATATATATATATATATTAGAAAGTAGCACGATCAGAAAGTCATTATCCCCACTTCAATTTAATTAATAATAAAAAATATTTATAAAAGTTAATGTTTAGTTTGCTCAATTTTTATTTGCAATACATTATAAATTTTCACAATTTTTTTTAGAATGCTTTGGGGAATAATTGTGAGGATGGTTCTAGTTTTTCAAATTTAAAAAAATAATTGTAAAACAAAAACTATACCTTACGAAATTCATTTTTTTAAATAAAGAAAAATCCTTAGTTTAATAAGTTATATTTCTAACTAGGTGCATATTGGGTAAAATTTGATATAAATTTAATTATCATTCTTTGTACAATAACCTTCAATTGGATTAAATTATTTGAATTCTATTGACATTCTAATTAATTTAATACAACTGAGAATATTTTTTTCTATACTTTTTTGTTACAACTTTTAGGCCTTATTTAACTCAAAAATATTATCACTCATCACATTATTCAACTTATTATTCTAAATATTAAAATATTTTATATTTTAAATTATTATTTTTTATTTTATTATTATATATTTATAACATTTTTAAGTATTTTTACTAAAAATATAACAATTTTAAAATTATCACTGGTCATTTATATAACTCGAATTCAAACATAATATAATAATATAATGAATTTCAATAGGGATCCTCCTAATAATTGAGTTTCATATATATAATGAGAATTATTTAAAAACATTTATTCTAAAATGTTTACTTCATAATTTGTTAATGGTCATTGTAATTATTTTAATTTTTCTTATTTATTTTTTTAGATAATTTTGACATATTTTATATAATTTCATAATTAAAGACATTTAAATGATAAACTATTATTTATATATCAATTTATTAAAAAGAGTATATCATTATCATGAATTATAAATAAATAAAATTGTTTCATATATCTACATATACAATTGTATATATTTTAATAATTAAATATTTTTAAATTATTCTTTTATTGGTTTACGGTTAAATTATCTTGATTTTAACTTGGTTAATTTTTTTTCTAATTTCATACAATTAAATATTGTTAATCTTAACAAATTATTTTATTTATTAAAGATAAAATATTTTTAAAATTAGTTTGTTTTTATCGAGTTTATTCAAAATTATTTTACACAATATATTCTTCAAGAAAAAGGTGTATATCTCAATAAGAGGCCTTTTTTAAAACAAGAAGTCATTTAGAAACACTAGTAAGTTAAGTTCATTTATTTTAGTTTATTTTATTAGAATTATAATCAAACTTACTTTTAATATATTTAGAATTATGGTGGATTTTCTACGGGACACGCGCATTTAGATATTAATTGAATAAAAATATGGAAATTATATATTTTAATAAAAATAAAAGAATATAACATTATCATGGATTATATATAAAAAAAAACTATTTTGAATATCAATATATTTTTGAAAATTAAATATCTTCAAATTATTTATTTTAGTTTATATAAAATGTTTGATTAACTTATTTTAATTTAATTTTTATTTTAGAGTTTATAAAACTTAATACAGTTATCTACAAAATTTTCGCACATATAGTCAAAATTGTATATCTATTCAATATAATTTTAGATTATATGTGAATGAATTTTTTTTCGCACAAACATATATATATATATATGATAAACGATTTAATAGTTATTAAAAAATGAGTATTATATAGTTGTAGCATTTTTTTAGTATTAAAATAATAATTAAAATTAATCGTATTGATAATAACAAAAATAAGTAAAAACATATTAAATTATTTATCGATTTATCAGTAAACTCAAACTCAATTTTAAGAATTTCATTGAAATATTAATTTGGAGAATTTGTTTTACGTAAATACTTTCCCAATTTGTTATAAATAATAATAATAATAAGTTGATCAAATCTTCTTTTAAAAGTAAAATAAAAAAATAAAATTTCAGCCTGAAAGCTTTCTTTTCTTTCCACCTTTCTATGTTAATATTATTACAATCTTCCAACAATAGGGAATGAATAGTTTTTTATGGAAAAATAATTAATCACTATTTTATTAAAATTCTAAATAGAGAAAGTTTGAATAGATAGCAAAATAAACATTTACTTGTACTTTTATTTTACATTATTGTCATCTTAAGTTGAAATTTTATAACAATTTAGATTAAGATATAAAAAATTTATGCGCGCTTATTAAGACAAAATTAAATAAATGAATTAGACAAAATATTTGAAATTTAAAACAAATAAACGTCTTTTTTCGTGAGTGAAAATCATATGATTTTTGATAAGTTAAAAATTTGTCACATTGTAAGTAAAACATTGGACAAAATATTTGAAAATTTTAAAAAATCGAAAAATCTATTAACTTGTTTTTCTTAATTGAAAAATCAAACAATTTTTTATTTTTTGAAGTTAAAAAAATTGCTGAAAATTTGTGATCGGTATAAATAATATTAATGAATGTTGTCTAAAAAGGTATACTTTGTTAAAGAAATATTAAAAAAATATATCAAATTGGACTTAACCAACTATTTTTTATTTTTTATTTTTTATATATATATATATATATATATATATATATATATATATATATATATATATATATATATATATATATATATATATATATATATTTGTTAACCATCAAATAATATTTTAAGCTGAAAAGTTTGAACATTGATATAAAACATTATTTATTTTTTAATATAAAAAATCTAGCCTCACACTTAAGTGTCATTAATTTAACTCTCATTTAAAAACGTTTATATGTGTGAATGGAATATTATAAAAATTACATTCACTAAAACAAATTTGAAAATAGTAAAATTGACCCCCAAAAAAAAATGGAAAACTAAATATTTTAAAAAACTAGCATTTTAATTAACACTTCTTCCCAAAATTACTTAAAATCCAACTCCATTACTAATTTATAAAATTTTGTATATATATCATCAATAATTGATTGCTTGAAACACCTACTAAAAAAATGTGCTCCATTACTAATTATATTCACAAAATTCTCATTTTATAACATTTTAAGCAGAGTAATCTAAATTTGAAATTCATACTTTCAATTTGTTGTGTTTAATTATAATTTTATTATTGACTTTCACGTCTCTTCAAAATATAAAAATGAATCCTTAGCGGAATATTTCAAAACGGAAAATAAATTTAAACACTAAATGCATTTCAAGACAACCAACATCAATGGACAAAATATAGTCAAACATTTCATTGAAAAAATAAATTGCATAAACTAATACATAATAAGATTTAATAATTATCATTTAAAATTTATTACATCAAAACTCTAACTCAATATATAGAACAATTTCAATCATATCTATAAAATATATAATTAAAATAAATAAATAATAAATAAATGAATTTGATTATTATTTTGTACCTAAATTCGAAAATAAAATCGAAAACCGTATTCAAATTAATTTAAACTTCGATTCAAAAATCAAAAATAAAATTTAAATTTGATCCGTTAGGTACCGTAATATAATGGAAAAGTAGGTGCATGAATTTGAAATTAAAAAAAAAAATAGTGTAATACTCAATTGTTGATATTTAACTCTTCTTTTACTTGGTCAGTATTAAATGCTAAAGAGAAATTAGAAATTTTGCTAATATATTATTATTAAGAGTTTATTATTAAAAATATATTAATATTGTTATCATATATCATGGTCTCGTGCCTCTTCAAGGAATTTTGTTGAATCTTCAAATAAATATATAAATACTTTTATTATTTAAAAAAATACGTGCACCTACACTGATAATAAAAATATGTAACTAAATATTATTATAAATTAATTTTCAATTTTTTTTAATAAACTCAAACTCACCTCTAACTTGAGATCCATTTCCAAAATATTTAGTATATTTATTATGATGCAATTCCTAATTTGAGTTTAGTCTAAATATGTTGGAAATGTAAGCGAGTAATGAGCGAGCAATTAACATATTTTTTCACAAACTTAAAATAATAAGAATAAAAAAAGAGAATAAATTTTTATTACTATGTAAATACAGCTAGCTATTCTATTTATACTAAGAAAAAATTCTTAAACTTTAAAATTTCTATGACTCTTAAACGGTCAAAATTATTGTTAATTAAGACACTATTAAACAAAAGATAATAACGTCTAATATTAACTAAACCTTTAAATTGTCAGGTAAATTTTCAATTTCTTAATTAATTTTATTCTTAACACTCCTTATAAAATTAATTCTTTTTTGTGATTCCAAGCATACTACTCATTCTGTTGAAAAACTTCATTCCAAGAGGTTTCGTAAAAATATCTGCAATTTGATCAACAAATTTTACATATTCAAGTCTGATCTATTTTTTCGTAATACTCTTTCGGATTGAGTGATAGCGCGTATCGATGTGTTTACTTCGATCATGAAAAACATGATTCTTTTTTAGAGCTTGAGCAGACTTGTTGTCAACAAAAATTGTGGTTGCCTCATTCTTTGACAAACTTATCTCCTTCAATATTCTTCAAAGCCAAATTACGCAACAAGCGCATGTTGTCATTGCGACATATTTAACTTCACAAGATGATAGCGAGACTATCGTTTTTTTCTTCAAACTCCACGAAATTGCATTAGACTCCATAAAAAACACAAATTCAGTTGTGCTCTTCCGATCATTTATATCTCCGACAAAATCACTATCGGAATATCCAACAAGTTGAAATTCCTTAGACGGTGAATAAAGGAGTCCAAAATCAATAGTACCTTTCAAATATCTCAACATTCTCTTTGTCACTTTCACGGCTCCGTCGTGGGCACCTCAATGAATCGACTAATAATTCACACACTAAAAGAATATTCAACCGAGTACATGTCAAATAACTTAGACATCCAACGAGACTTTTGAACAGTGTGGGATCCACATTTTCTCCCTTTTTGTTCTTGCTCAATTTAGCTTCAACCTCCGTAGGGGTAGCCACCAATTTGCTGACATATTGAATCTATCAATAACTTCTTTCACGTATGATTGTTTCCCAACAAAAATTTTATCATCTGATTGACACACTTTTAATCCGAGGTAAAATGACATTAAACCAATATCTGTCATCACAAATTCTCGGACCATATCATTCTTGAAATCTTCAAAGAGACTCGTATTATTTTTTGTAAAATAAGATCATCCACGTAGAGGTAAACAAATAAACAATCTTCATTTTTTTTTATTTTCACATAAAGTGCATATTCATGTGGACATCTTTCAAATCACTTCTTACGAAAATAAGCATCAATCTGACTATATCATGCTCGAGGCGCTTATTTGAGACCGTACAAAGCCCTCATCAACTTTAATATTTTTCCTTCATGTCCTTTCATCATATAGCTTTGTGGTTGCTCCACAAAAACATCATCCTCAAGGAAACCATTAAGAAATGATGTCTTCACGTCCAATTGGAATATTTTCCAATTTCTTTGTACCGCTAATGAAATAAAAAAATATGATTGTTTCTAGACGAGCAACTAGAGCAAATACTTCATCATAGCCCACTCTGTGTCGTTGTGCATACCCTTTGATGACTAATCTCGTTTTATATTTTTCCACAACACATTTGACATTCTTTTTCTCTTTGAATATCCACCTGACATTAATGGACTTCTGACCTGTTGGAAGAGAAGAGTTCTCATGTATCGTTTCTTTCAATGGCTCAAATCTCCTCTCCATGGCTTGTCTCAATTTCTAGAAGCCTCTTTCCATGAGTTGCCCCAAACTCAAAATATTACTCTTTAATTTGAGGACATAATACACATCAGAAATAAACTTGTGTGTACCATCTTTCAACCGAATCAAAAAGGTACATTTACCTTCAATCTGGATTTTCGAAGCATCTCCAAGTGTGATATTTTCGGTTGTCTTTTTCTCAATGTCAACGAATTTCGACTTGTCACCACACATGTGGTTACTCGCATCGTTGTCAAGATACCATTGAGTTTCTCCTCCAATAACTTCTTGATTTAGCGCCAACAACAACGTCGACTCCTCCGTTCTTTCTCTTCTATCATATGACTTCTACTTTCGCGTCTTTGGCATACCAGTAATCATGAGCATAATGACCAAATTTATGATAGCTGTAGCACTCAATGCACAACTTTTTGTATCCCTTCTCGTATTTATCACTTCCTTGTCCTCGTCCGCGTCCTCTTTCTCTTCCTCTACCTCTTGAATTTTCTCGAGGCTTTTCATCATTTGCTCTCTTGACGTCTGGATTCTTCCACATCCTCGACTGCCACCACGAGAATAACCTTGACCTCGAATGTAGTCTCGATGAACTACGCTCCCCTTTTCGCCAAACGAATGCTTGACTAGAAGGGCTTGCTCCAAAAGTTCCTTTTTGTGGTTGTTGATATGTTCCTCGTGCACCCGTAAAGAACCATTTAATTTGTCGATTGAGAGTTTCTCCAAATCTCTGTTCACTTAGATTACAACCACTACATGGTCAAATCTTTGATGTAGAGAATGTAAAATTTTCTCGATTATTTGCACATCTTCTATGCTTTTTCCATTTGGCTTCATCTAGTTGACGATAGATAAGATTCGCGTGAAAGACTCTAAAATAGACTCCGATGCTTCTTGATGAATAGCTTCAAACTTTCACCGTAAAATTTGAAGTTGCACTTAGAATTTCTCATGCCTCCTTTGACGTTGTGGCATTTGCTACTTTCTCAAAAGCAACATCATCCAAACATTGGTGGATGATAGAAAGGGCATGATGATCATTCTTTTTGTTTTTCTCCAATGTTTGAATCAGAGTCAACGTCGCATCTTCATCAGGTTCGACAATTTAATTTGCTCTGATATCACTTTGTTGAAAACGTTAGTGGGTAATCTACGTATTCTCTCACAAACTCAAGATAATAAGATTAAAAAGTGAAGAGATTTTTATTTCAGTTCATCTTTTTTTGTAAATACAGTTAGGACATGCTTGGTACATGGTTTTTTTACTTAGGAATGAGAAATAAAATGAATTTACAAGTTTGGTTAATGGGTTTAATTTCATGATATTGATTTGATTCCCAATAATTATTCATTCATCTCTAACTTGGGAGGAATGAATTCATTATCTCCACTCTCCTATTTTCTTTCTCTCATAATTATAATTATATTTATATTTATAATTATTTTTATAATATATATATATATATATATATATATTTATATTATATGTTATTCTACTATTAACATAATAATGAATTTTTTATTTATTTATCAAATAAATAATTTTAATTATTTAAAATATAATTAATAAATAAAATTTTAATAATAATTACAATTACTAATAATAATATAATTAATTTTAAATATTATATATTAATAATAAAATTTTAATAAATAAATTAAATATAAAAACCAAAAATAAAATAACAATTCTATATAAAAATATTATTTAAAAATATTAAAAAGTTAAATATGAATTATTTTAATAAAAATTGTTATTAAAAAAATTATAACATGTTATAATATATTATTAATTTAAACGTTGTATCCACTGTTAATATATAATATTTGAAAGATTTTTTTTTATATTATTTATGTTTAATATATAATATTTTATTTATAATTAGTCAAAAAATTATTTAATTTTTTGAATAAATACTTTTATTTTGAAAAAGTTTAATTAATATGATAAAATATTAGATGTTTATATTTTATTAAATTATGATATATTTAAATATTTTATATATTTTAAATAATTATTATACAAAATAATAATAATTTATATTTTTAATTAAATATAATATAATAAAAAATTGAAATATTAATACTAATTTTAATAACAAAGTTATATTTATTATTTTTTTCTGATAATCCAAACATTATCAATGAGAATAGGAGACACTACATTTCTATAATCATATCCATTTCTATTCCACGCATTTATTCATCACATCCCCTTATTTGAACGAATCACTCCTTATCCTATTTATATAAGAAACAAGATAGATAGAAAGACTTTGAACTAAGAATTTTAATAAAACAAGAATTTGGAGAATTTGTTTAACACATGAATTTTCCCAATTTGTTATAAGAAAATAATAGTAATAAAACTTAATAATAAACAATATTTTCTTCTAACTTACTATGTTAATATTATTACAATCTTCCAACATAGGGAATGAATAATTTTTTTTATGGAAAAATAATATAGCACCATTTTATTAAAATTCTAAATAGAGAAAGTTTGAATAAATAGCAAAAATAAACATTTACTTTTATTTTACATTACTTTCATTTTAAGTTGAAATTTTATAACATTTTAGATTAAGACATCAATAAATTATAGGTAACTTATTAAGACAAAATTGAAAAAAACGAGCTACAAAGTTAGATAAAGTACTTGAATTTCAAAAAAAATGTATTACTTGTTTTTTTGTTTTTGTACGTAAGTGAAAACTATGATGATATTTTGTTAAATTGGACATTTATCACGTTGTAAAACATAGATAAATATTATCTTTAAAAAGTTAGATATATTTGTTAAGGAAATATTAAGAAACTGAGTGATAAAGTTAGGCAAAATATTTAAAATTTTAGAAAAATCGAACAAACTATTATCCTATTTTCGTAAATGAAAGAAAATGAATCTGAAAATTTGTTAAGTTCCAAATAAATAGTAATGAATGTTATCTAAAAAAATGTAGGTACACTTGATAAAAATATATTTAAAAAAAATTACAAAAGTGGACAATTAAAAAAATTAATTAATCAAATATATATATATATATATATATATATATATATATTTATTGAATTTTTCTAATAGGCCATGACCCAACTATTTCAAATGAAATTGAAACTTTGAACCAACTATTTATTTTTTTCATAAGTAAATAACCAACCAATATTATTTTAAGCAGGAAAAGTGTTTGACATTGATATAAAACATCAATTAATATTGAGAAATGATTAAGTGAGAGAATTTGGTGAGGGAATGACGTGGCATAATCTTATTCGCTGAAAAAATCAAATAATTTCTCTTTTTTCTCTCTTTCCTCCCACTTTTATATTTTCCAACCAATGAAGGTGTTGTCACGTCATTCCCTCACCAAATTCTCTCCCTCTATCACTCCTCATTAATATTATGTAATTTTTTATTTTTTATAATGAAGAAAGATAGCATTACATCTACCGTCTTAAAAGATTCTAAATCAGAATATTATATAAATGTTACTGTCAATAAAACAAAATTGAAAAAAATAAATAATACTAAAATTGACCAAAAGATTTGGAAAACTAATATTTGATTTTAGCATTCAAATTAACACTTCTTCCCAAAATTATTTCCAAATTCATTAAGAATTTATAAAATTTGGTATATATTCACATAATTTTACCTTATCATAATTTTTAAGCCAAAGTAATCTTAAATATATGCTTTTATTTAGTTGTTGTGTTTGTTTAATTTTTTCTAGTTTTATTATTGATATATATCATCAATAATTGATTGTGCTCTATTACTAACTATATTTACAAAATTCTTTCTATTCATGACTTTTTAAGCAAAAGAATCGAAATTCTGTGCTTTGAGTTTTGTTGTGTTTGATTATAATTTTATTGTTGATCTTTCTCGTATCTTCAAAATACAAAATGAATCACTAGCAAAATATTTCAATCAAAACGAAAAATAAATTTAAACACAAAATTATTTTGATAAATAATAGTAAAAAGCATCTTAAATTTTTTTATTCTTATTTGTGATGTGTTGGTTAAGTTGAATATTTGTACATTTTTGTTTTTTATTTTTGTTTTTGTTTTTTTAGTTGTAAATTGAAGGATTTATGTAATTATCTTTCTAAGAAAAGAAAAAAGGCTACAAGCCGCGTATGAACTACCATTATTTAAAGCAACAAGCATATCAATTTATCAAAATCCAATTTATCCAAATCTGCATATCTAGAGAGAGAATTTCGAAATTGGATCAATTCCTAACGATGGAGACGGTTACGAGTTCATCTTTCAATGCCGAATCCATTGAAGAACTTGCAGTTTCTTTCGATCATAAAGCTAAAATCCACGATGTTGATGGTCTAATAATGGCGGATATACCTGATGAATTCGAAGTAGAGTTCACAAACAGAGCTGAAGACGACGACGATGAAGAAGAAGAACATGAAGATGAGTTTTCATTTTCATTTGTTGAATTCGGTTCATCTCCAATTTCAGCTGACGAAGCCTTCCAGGACGGTCAGATCCGAACTTCTTTTCCCTTATTCGAAACAGATTGTTCATCTAATCGAAACGATTTACCTCACCGTCCGTCTGTACAGAAATTGTTCATCGAAATCGATGATTCGATTTCAATTTCTCCACATCGACATCGTCTAGCAACATCATCATCATCATCGTCTTCGGATGACATTTCCGGTAATAATGAATCATCTTCTATTCCATTCGATGCGTGGTCAGGGAAAGCAGTTGAAGCATCTCCTAAAACATGTAAGAAGAGTAATTCAACGGGATTCTCAAAGCTATGGAGATTTAATAAACTTCTCAAAAGGTGTAACAGCGAAGGTGAGGACGCTTATGTTTTCATCAATAATAATGGATCGGCGTCGAGTTCGAAGAAAGACGTGAAAACTGCTGCTGGTACACCATCGGAGGTAATCAAAGTAAAGGCGACGAAATCATCATTGAGTAAATCTGAAGCAATAAAAGCTCATGAACATTACTTGAAAAGCAAAGAAGATGATCGACGGAAGTCCTATTTGCCTTACCGGCCGAAGATTTTAGGGTTCTTCACCAATATCCATGGCGGTTTAACCAGAAACGTACATCCTTTTTGAGCAAGAGATAGAAGGTGGGTCCCACTTCATATCTCTAACTTGGCTTGACTCGGCTTCAAGCTGTTTATTTATTTTATTTAGTTATATGGAATTTTGGTGAATATAATAATGAATTGATTAAATTTAATTCATGCAAAGATATTTGAGATATTTTTATTTATTTATTTATTTATATCGTAGCGTTTTTATTGAAAATATAATTCCTGACTTTTGAACCCTATCAAATTTAGAATAAAACAAATTAAAATAAGTTTATTTAAAAATACTTTTTGAAAGATCAAAAGTATAATTTGAATGATATATTTAATAATAATAATAATAAATTTTATTAATATTTTATTAGTCAAATGAGTTAAAGGATGTTTAATATTATAAACAAATGTGTTTATTTAATATTTTATACCTCTACCTATTTTGCTATAAATTATGATATTATTAAATTATATAGGGCAACAAAATAATTCTGGTTACAAATATAACAACTAAATTAATTGCATCAATAGTAACAAATAGAAATTCTAGATAATTCTATTTTATTTTAGAAAGATAATTTATTCTTACTCCACAACTAAAATAGTAATATATAAATGTTTAAATTTTCTTAAATTAATTAATTACTTCCTTCTTTAATTTATTTTTTCTCAGTTATTTTTATTTTTTAAGAAGTTAACTGCAATTTGACTTTATTGTAAAATCTTTCACTTAGCTTTAAGTTTTAGTGTAAATCTAAGCTGAAATATTTATTCTCTAGTGACTTATTGATTTTTTTTAAATAATATAATTAATCTATTACCTAATTTAATTTATTAATTATAATATTAATTTTTTTTATTATATATTAATATATTTTGAGTGTGTTTGTCTTGAAATTAGAATATAATTTTAGTTTTTAAAATTGATAAACTATTTAAAGTTAAGAATGAAAATTCTAATAAAATTCAAGTTCATCTTCTTTTAGTTCTTAATTTTATTTTTTTTAATTTGAAATTGTAATTTTAAATAATTCTTTTATATTTTTAAATAAAAAATTATATTATTTTATCATTTTAAATAAAAATAAGTTATAATGTCCAACAATTTTTTAAAAAATTTAATAAGTTAATATTTTAACTGATATATATATATATTTTTAATTTAGAAAGTTAAAGTTTTAGATCTAAAAAATTAACCTATATCAATTTTTAATAATTTAATAAGTTAATATGTCTGATATATTTTATTTATATTTTTTTTTTTGTTAAAGAGAATCGATCTATCTCTAAACAAATTTTTTTTTACACTTTAATTGAGCTTCTTAAGTCTATTTAAGGGGAGCCCCTCTTTCTTATTTATCAATAAAAAACTTTTTATGTGTGGGTGATAAAGAATCCTAAAAAAGATCAATTGACTCCTACATGGTCTCACAAAAATCTCTACTAACTGGACAGTGAGATTTTTCGGTCTGCGTACATACTCAAACAAAGAAGAGTCTAATCCGATCTTCATTCTCGTCGCTACTAAGTAACGGGGTTTCGGTTTTCTTTTCCTTTAGCTACTCAGATGTTGTGTCAAAGATTATATATATTTAATTTATTTTTATAATATTATTTTTAAATATAATTAAGTTATAACTTTTTTAAATATAAAAATTTAATTATAATTCAATTTCAATTTTAATTCCACTCATTATATAAATCCTTAATTTTTTTATAAAAAAAAAAATATTTTAAAAACAAACACCAATTCATTATTAATTTATTTTAGTAATTTGTAAAGTAAAAGGATTAAAAAAATGAAATAAATTGTTTTTAATTTGATAATGAATAGTAGAATGAAATTAGAAAGGTAGGAGAAAACTATAGAGAGAGAGAAGGAGATTCATCATACATCAGTCTTTCTGTTTTCTTTACCAGATCTCAATTTCTCCTCACAAAACCCTGTAAATTTCCTTACGCTTCGTCAAATTCATCTGTACAGCTCTCGGATCTCATTGTTGCTTCGCGCTCGCTCATTCCGTGGTTGATCATCTCTCTCTCCTACTCCCAACTCTCAACTGGATCTGGTCACGCACCTTCGCAAAGGACCTAATCATGAATCCGTTCTCGTCTGCAACGCGTCTGAGGTAAGTCGACAAATGTTTCTTCTCGTTCATCATTGCGAGCGTACATATTTCAATCGTTGCGAGTTTATTTCAGTTTTTAGTTGGTAAAATGTTAATGTGAGCTGGATCAGGAGTTATTGATATGAATACTGCTTCAAGCTACTCACTAGACTTCTAATCCTTGCTTAAATTGTTCTTGTTGGATGTACAGTCAATGTGCAAGAAGTTCTTATGATGCATTGCTTGAGGATTACTGGCCTTGCGTTTAAAAAAGCATTTGGCTCATTTGATTTGTGTGGATATGATTTTTGACTTTGATAGAGTAGAGAAATAGGTTAGGGAAGTTCATCAGAGTCACAAAGTTGAACTAATTTGTATTGTCTTAAACCTCATTCACAATGATTGCTTTGGTTGATGCACATATTAGTTGCCTAGTGTTCTTTTTTCTCACTTTCCACAAGATCTGTATTCTTTGAGTATGCAATACTTCCATGTATCACCTATATGAAAAGAGTTCATGTTCTCTTTTCTTGAATTATTAGCTTAAAGATGCAAGCAACAAATTATGAAAATATCTATAATCAAGATTGTCCCCAAGTTTATCATTCATACAACTGACTGAGGGTGATAAAACTTCTTCAGTTTTTATTTTCCTTCTAATGATCCGTTTGATTTGACAAATCTTATCGGCATCCTTAATTCCTTGTTTGACGGATAATAAATTGAAAAAGACTTGCAAACAAGAATAATGAATTAAAGAGATTCGAGTGAGAGGAAAATGGAAAACAAACGTTTTACAGGTCAGTCATATGTAGGTAAAGATACAGCGATTAGACAGGACATGTATTAAGAAATCGAACTATGGTATAAATTGTACCATTTAGTTTCATGGAGAAAGTAAGGGCACAAAAATGAATTTTCTCTGGCCAATACTTATCACTCCATAACAATGTAGGGACATGATACGGGCTATTCGTGCTTGCAAGACAGCAGCAGAGGAAAGAGCTGTTGTAAGAAAAGAATGTGCAGACATCCGCTCTTCAATTGGGGAAAATGATCCTGATTATATGCACCGTAATCTGGCGAAGCTCATGTTCATTCACATGCTTGGTTACCCCACACATTTTGGTCAAATGGAGTGTTTGAAGTTAATAGCATCATCTGGATTTCCAGAGAAGAGGATCGGCTATCTTGGCCTTATGCTACTTCTCGACGAAAGACAGGAAGTTCTGATGTTGGTCACAAACTCACTAAAACAGTATCCATTATTTTATGGTTCTTTTTTGTATTTTTTTTTCCACCTCAAATTGATTACTACAAAATTACTTTATTATCAATCATAATGTATTAGTAATAAATTTAACTCTTTGTTTCTTCTTCATTTTTATGCTACTTAAGAATTATATCCATTAAGAAACTTAACATACATTTAGAGATCTCAACCACTCCAACCAGTATATAGTGGGGCTGGCTCTTTGTGCTCTGGGAAATATATGTTCTGCAGAAATGGCTCGTGACCTTGCACCAGAAGTTGAAAAACTATTGATATTTCGGGACCCTAATATTCGGAAAAAAGTAAGTACTAATTTCAAGAATTGCATACCCTGCAAACACATGTTTTTCTTTCTCTTTATGTGTCACATTTGTTTTTGCTGTGATAATTAGCTTGTGATGGGATTTAGAAGATACTGCTAAAATTTTAACTTTGTTGAGAGTAGTTCTGTTCCCTTGATACTTAAATATGGCCCTGATTAGTTTCTAGTATAATTTTTTAGAAAGTATCTTTTGAAATATAGTTCCATTACCCATATAGTTCATCACAATAGATATGTATGCTCATATTTCCTAGTGTTAGCCACATTTCTTCATGAATTGGAAAGAAAACATCAGGAATACCTATCTTCTCTAGGTAGGGTAGGAAAATATTGCAATTGTATGTTTCATTTTAGTTATCAAAACAGACTCATCTTGCTTACCATGATCAGTTACACATTATAGCTCGCTCTTAAGTACATTATATCATCTTGGCAAAGCTTTATTCTGTATATCTCTAATCCTAGTACAATCATGATCCAATTCTTATTTCCTTTTTCGCTGCAATATTTTTTGATCAAGTCATCCAGTTGGGGGGATAAGTATACTAAAAATTCTGCAGCAATTGTAGAATACTTTCAGTATGCGTTTTTTTTTGCATTTACTCTCTTTCTGTTATTAATTATGATAAGTACATGGCTTTCTGTTCTAACAATATGCATAGTCAAAAAGTGACATTTGTATATTTTGTTGTATTCCTTCTGCTCCTAAGGTCCTTAAAGTTTATCTATTATGGAAATTAACTGTCATCAGGCAGCATTATGCTCTATCAGGATTGTGAAAAAAGTACCAGAACTGGCTGAAAATTTCATAAATGCTGCTGCTTCCTTACTTAAAGAAAAGCACCATGGAGCTCTGATTACTGGTATTCATCTCTGCATTGATCTATGCAAAGTTAGTGAAGATGCCCTAGAATACTTCAGAAAGGTAAATTGACAAGTCATACTGATCATTCATTGACACTCACATCATGAGTCATTTTTCATTGTATGCTTGACTTTATATGGAGCTTACTTTTGACCTTTAATGTTCTTGCTTATATTCTTGACCGGTTTGATGGTCCATGAAAGATCTCTTAAAATTCCCTCATTCTTACAGATCTATCTGAAAGAACCTCAAATCTTTGTTTTAGATGGATTTAAGATGAACCCAGTTGTAGAGGCAAACATCTTTATTGAAGCTCAAACATCTAACTGGCCTATTGCAACTCATCAGACTTCTTGCTTGCAAGATGGTCCATACATTGACAAACATCTGTCTTATTACCTTGGGCATAAAAAATCTCATTTATTTGATTGAGAGTTTTCTCTGAGTTGCTCATCATTTCTTTCTATCCAGTTGCTCCTCCTTGGTTAAGGAAATTGTCTTATCTCACTCTCTTCAAAATTTGCACCAGTAATAGTTACTGACCTATAATCTTGTCTGGTTGGATTTAATTGGTTGGTTACAAACATTATGATTCTTGCTCATACTGATATTACAAACTTGTTAGTATGAGCAATTGATGTATCTTATTGCTGTGAAACTTGTTTTCTACCAACTGTAAGAATGTACCAAATATATCTTATAGCTGTCAAAATTGTTTTTACATCTTTGCTATAGTATCTTAGATTGTTTCAAATTGCCTAGAAGCTGAGAAGTATCTTAAGCTAGACTTTGGCATTAAAAGATTCCAGTGGGTCGTGAAGATGTATCATGCTGTTACAAAAAATTTAGTGCTTTAATAGTGTTTTCATCCATGTAACATCACAAGCATAAGTCAGAATTGACCTAGATCTGCACATATGCCTTTCACATTTTGATGAAGCATTGTGATAGAATTCAATTCCTAGGGTTGAATTGATATCTAATGATGTACATTTTTTTTGGAAAGACCAAGAGGAATATGGAAGTCAAACAACCCAATCAAACTAATTATCAATGATGTTAATTCATATGCCCTTACAAAAGGTTGATCACATATTTATATCTAGTCTAATGATAATCTTATAAGATAAACTAGAGACAATAAATCCAATATAATTACTTATAATTATCAGCTGACATAATTATCCTAATAAATTAATAATAAAAATTAAAATTTACTCGCAATTATATAAACTAATTAGGCTTTGATCTTCCCGTCACGTCTTCTTTTCATTGCCCTTTGAAACACAATATTTATTCCGTATCGTATTGTCTCTTATCTTGATGTTGCTATCTGATCTCTCTTGATCATGCTTTATGCATTGTGCTAGAAATGAGAGCTCCCCTCCACATGGTTGTCTTTTCTGCAGTCAATCTAGATTCATTGGCATCTGGACATCTTGAATATTTACCTGCAGCTCTTCTTTTCAGAAGGTTTTGGGCCTTTTGGCTCATCCTCAGTTCATTTATCTGATCTAGCTCATTTGTGATAAATAAAGATAGTTTTGCCAGAGGAATTGCCAAGACCCATATGTGTCTTAACATTTTGAGACCTATGTTGTTTTGGGCTTATTCCTGTGATTTGTGCATATATATAAGTTAGAAGAAAGTATTTGAATTGACTAAATATGTAAATTGATGATTCACATTTTGGGCAAAGATATGGGATTGGACCAATTGATGATTCACATTTTGAGAGCCTTTTTTGGGCTTAATTTCTGTGAGCTTTTGCATATATATAAGTTTAGCCACTTTCACATGTGTGAGGATGGAGTTGTGATGCCACTTTATAGCATGTAGTTGATAAATTAACTTCTTATTAGATTTTTTTTTTTCTATATTCATACTTCTTTCTGACTGCAGAAATGCACAGACTCCATTGTCAAGGCTCTCAAGGATGCGGTGAACAGTCCATATGCACCTGAGTATGATGTCTCAGGGATTGCAGACCCTTTCCTTCATATTCGGCTACTGAGATTTTTGCGAGTATTAGGTCAAGGAGATGCAAATGCTAGTGATTTGATGAATGATATCCTTGCTCAGGTTGTATACATCTTTCTTCTTTATACCTACACTACAAAGCTTATTTTCCCTGCTGCCAAAGGCATTTCCAGGAATTCTCCAAATCTGGAACAAATGAGAATAAACTAGAAAAGATTACTGCTAAAACCTGAATAAATGATATCATTTTCAGTATCTTCCTTCATTCATGCCACTTCCCCTTGGGACTGCTGGAATTCAGGTCTTGCATGAGTTTGATGCAAATAACTTTGGAACCTTCTTGTTAGTATTGCATGGTCTATTAGTTTATGCAGCCTTTGCTTTGTAATCCTTTTTCATCTTTCTTTCTGATGGGTATACCAGTAGGTGTGCTTATCAAGAAAATGCTCACTAGAAATTTTGTAGAGAGTGATATCTTACTGCAACATTACTCATCTATTTCCAGGTTGCCACAAAAACTGAGTCAAACAAAAATGCAGGTAATGCTATTCTATATGAGTGTGTTGAAACAATCATGGGAATTGAAGACAGCGGTGGCTTACGGGTACTTGCCATCAATATCCTGGGGAGATTTTTGTCAAATCGTGATAACAATATCAGGTATCAATGGGAATGGATCCAATGATTACCTCCAGTTTTAAGAAGAAAAAAAAGCTGCATGCTGAATGTGACGATTGCATACTTCATACGTAAATACAGAATAAGTAATTCTTTGCGACAATCAACATATACTTGGAATTAACGATTGTGCAAAATCAATATGAAGACAACACTATTTTTTAAAGTGGTTTTGTTCATTATACAATTTGGTGCCCATGTGGAGTTGGATATACCGATGCTAACCTTTTGCTTTTATTAACTAGGGAAATAAATCAGTTATCTGATTTCACTTCAATAAATGCATGTTGATTCTCAGATGTAACCTTTTGCCTCTCACAGATATGTTGCCTTGAACATGTTGATGAGGGCTTTGTCTGTAGATACACAAGCTGTGCAGAGGCATCGAACTACAATCCTGGAATGTGTAAAGGTATAGTATGGCTACGTTCACCTATCATATTACATAATATGCACAGCACTTCAAATGATTTATGTATCCAAAAAGAGGTACATAGATGAAAGCATAAGATGCTATTTTCTAGAAGACCACTAGATCATCCGCTAGTAATGCAAAACTTTTCCATTACAAGTTATTTTAGATGAATTGCCTATCTGTCTAAGTCTTCATTGTTTTCTAGGGTAGCATTCGAGTTACTTTTTGCTTTCATATCCGCCCGTTTTCCACAAGTAAAAGATACAAACTTATTTCTTTGCTTAATCTTGTTGAAATATAGATATCCTATTCTTAGAATTGTGATTATCTAAATATCTGATATCATTGGAATAATCATATATGATTAGAATCCTATTACTTTGTGGTATCTTATGAATAGATAGATGTAAGGTTCTTTATTATCTAAGATAATATTCCCAGTATTTGTCTTTGGCTTAAAGATGCTTTGCCAACTTTGACAATGTCTGCCATAGGCATTATCGGAGGGCTTTTTTTCACTCTAATCCAGCTTTTTCTTTCATTTTCCTAATTTACTCTTGATGTTACTTTTGTTTGTATTATTCTTTTAACTCTACATAATAATCCTTGACAAAGAGGTTGAAAGTCTTTTCACAAGCTGCTTCTAAATCTTTGAGGTGTTTGGTTTTTTTAGATGATAAGAGAAGACATTAAGGAGTTGGGATTATGTCCTACTATTTTAACTATGTGAAGTTAATTTTGCCATCCCAAAAATGAACCCAAGACTTGATCTTACCATTATCAAAAGAATTTGAGAAAGCACTTTTTTTTAGAATGCACTTTACTATTATCTTAGATTTACATTCTTAATTTTTTGAACCATGTTAGTTTGACTTTTTAATACATTACTAGCTTCATATAATTTAAATATAACAAATCTTTGTTTATTATTAAAGGAAACAATTATTACATGGATACTTGTGAAAGGATGAATACATATTTTGAAATCTGAACTTATGAAATAAGTTCCTATTTATAAAAATGTTGCACATAAGGGCCTGTGTATATAAAAATCATTAAGTATTTTTATATGAACAGTTTTGTTCTTCTACAGATGATATAGAAGCTATATATACCTAAAAACGTCTAACTAGACCTGCCCATCCTAAATCTAAATATAATATTCAAATTGGTCAGCCCAAAATATAATATGTGACTGTCAGTCATGTGGACGATAAGAAAAATAAAAAATGTCTAACATGTAAATAGTTAATATCCGTTAAACTTTTCTGTTAAAAAGGAACGACTTAGGACATTTTGTAAATATAGGTCCTATTTATTAGAGAACGTTATTTGTTGCATTTTTCACTATTTTGGGTCCAAAATAGGTATTCGGCCTTTATGAATGATGAGATAAATTAGGCGTTCAATTTATTCAAATGGCAAGATAGAAAATAAAATATGAGATATAGTCTACAAAAAAATCTGGGAATTGTTGAACACTCATGGACGGTAGACTTCCAACATGACTATAGTAGAAAATAAATAATAAGGGTGTGAATACAATGGACAGTCATGAATTCAAAGTTATATTAGACGAGTTGAAAGAACTACTTATGCATATATTGTTAGATATATAAACCAAAGGATTTAGTTATTCATAAGGTTGCGCACCAGTTTTTCATCCCAAAAGAGGAATAGTATATCTAGTTAAAGAAAGACATGCCTAAAAATGTAGATAAATAAATATTACTTAGAATCTGGACTTATTCTTAATAACTATCCAAAGGATTTATTCTTAATTCTATGTCATAGCTTCCCAATCATGTATCATTTACTTACATTTTATAAAGAAAGTTATAATTATTTAATTATAAAAAACTTAACAAAATGAATGAATCAACCTCACAAAAATCATTCCATGAGACTATATTCATTTTCCCCCTCCCTCCTCCATATGCTTCCAGAACCTATAGTAACAATTGAGACACAAGATCTCACTTATCAAACAGATACCTCCTGCCCAAACCATGATTTTTGTATATGAACTCAGTCTCAGACCTAGTTCCTTCTCTATGCATAAAGAAAATTAAAAAAATTCTAAAAAAGTTGGAGACAAATCAGTTATAGATGACATGACTTTGAGGAAGCCTTCTAACATGAGGGCTAGCTAGGTCTCTAAACTACTTAGGACAGAGTAATACAGGCAGATACATAGATTAGAAGTGAGAGACAAAGCCCAAAAGCAGGAGACGATGCCATTGCTATTGTCACAGTCTGAAGTTACTTTTATAGAATTGCCAAGTTGTTCATGAAATTTACTTTAGTTTGAGGGGGAATGTTGGTATGAAACATCACAATCCTAAAATTATGAGATTATATCAATATTTTGTGTAATATGATCATGATTTGATTGAGTGTAATCTATATGATCAGATTTGATTGGCTATTATTACCTTTATAGTGCCGATAAATGAACAAAATGTTCTCTACTACACAAGATAATATATTATTTGTTAATGATATATCTTTTCTTCTTTGCTTTTCTACAATCATATTACCAGGACTCTGATGCTTCCATCAGGAAAAGAGCACTTGAAATCATATGTCTGCTTGTGAATGATAGCAATGTAAAGTCCTTGACAAAGGAGCTTATTGAATACCTGGAAGTAAGTGATCTGGAGTTCAAGGAGGATCTTACTGTCAAAATATGTTCCATTGTGGAAAAGTAAGTAGAAAAACTGTGTTGTTTGTTAAGGTGTTGGTTTTTACATTCTTAATTAGAGAACTTACTAAGTTGTTATGAAACTGGGCAGAAGTGGTAATATGATGTTTTACCTTATGTGTTAATCCATGTCATATCTTAACTTTTTCCACAAGGCAACATGGTAGCAAAAAGGATAAGACATGTGTTTCATCTGTCTTTATATCTCTATTGTTTTTGCTACCTCATCGTTCTGTCTTTCTTAGTGATGCACTTTCTTTCTTTTCTTCTGTGGCCTTTCTTGTTGACATCATACATTTTGGGTGCATATGACTTATTACAACAGTTCCATTTTAATTTACAAAATTGTTATAAATTAGTTTGGAACAGTAATTTAGGTTATGGTAAACACCTTTTCTATGGATTTTATTTCTGAATCTTCTTTGACATTTTCAATCCAGGTTTTCTGCTGAGAAAATTTGGTACATTGATCAGATGCTGAAAGTTCTTTCGGAGGTATAAATTCTGCTGCTTATAGCCCTCTGAATCCTGAAAGATGTTTCACTTGTGTCAAAGCATGTTTATGTATTATTTGTCTGGTAGATGGTTTCCTCTTTAAGTTTGTGTGCTGATATTTATATAGTAGTTAATATCATCCCTTTCATATGGTTTACCATTCAACATTTAATCCAACAAATGATGTTTATTCAGGCACCACACAAATTCCTGAATATTTTCTTTTGTATAAGATGTGACTGCATTATCTCTATGGTGAAATGATTTTGATAAAGCCTTTTTTTAGTTTTGGTCATTTTCGATGTACACACATGTTTCACATCCATTAGTTACCCGATTTAGATATTGAGCTCTGCACCAGCTTTTTTGGAGATGAAATTGTGAGCTATTGCTATTGCTATTGCATACAGTTTCCTATAAAGAAGGCCTAAATCATTTTCAGATGGAAACTTATTCTTGTTCCTGTAATTACCCTTTTAGTATCTCACAGAGAATGCTGATGCTTGAGCTATATTTTTAGGCAGGAAAATTTGTGAAGAATGAAGTGTGGCATGCTCTAATTGTTGTGATAAGTAACGCCTCTGATCTCCATGGATACTCAGTACGTTCTCTGTACAGAGCAGTCCGAACTTCAGGAGAACAGGTGTGTGATTATCCCTATGTACCATTGATGATTTTCTTTCCACGAGATCTATACAAGGATCGATGATGGTCTAGTTTGTTTTAAAATGAAAATAATATTCATAACATGCCTTCACAAAAATAGACAACATCTGACATCATAAGAGGGAGTAGTTTTTGTATGGTTCTTTTCATTTGATTACTCTGAAACATCTGATATCTTATGATTGAGATGTTTCCGATAATAATTTAAACTTCCATCTGTATTACTATTAACAAATAAAACTATTAGATATGCCTTTTGGAGTGTGATTCATGGTTTTCATAATTCATCAGGAATGTCTTGTTCGAGTGGCGGTTTGGTGCATTGGTGAATATGGGGAAATGTTGGTCAATAACATTGGAATGATCCATGAAGAAGAGCCATTAAATGTGAGTTTGACTTTTGCCATAATCTTAAAAGGAGTTTAGTTATTATTTTAATTGTTTTGCCACCATCTTAGGGGCATGCTTGGGTTTTCTCATTCATTGATGAACTTTAAAAATACATCTTTCACATGCAATTTCTTTTGTTTGATTGCAAGGGTTTTTATCAATTAATTCAATACAATAAATTACACTGAATATTAACTTAATTAGTTTTAAATTGTATGAGAAACAATTTTTACATATATTTTTAATTATCATTAATCAAATTAAATGTTTAACATTAGATAAAATTGAGTTGACCTAAAATTGAACACCTATTTTTTGCTCCACTTAATGAATTAAGTGGTATGCTCAATTTTGTTAGAAACCTTTTGAATTGAAAAGTACAGGACCTTTTCAGATTAAGTAATTAGACTAAGAGTAAGTTCATTACTGAAGATATGATATTATTCTGACTTGTTTGATTTACAGGTAACCGAGTCTGATATTGTGGATGTGGTAGAAACAGCAATAAAGCATCATTCCTCTGATCTGACTACTAAAGCAATGTGCTTGGTTGCTTTACTAAAACTGTCGTGTCGTTTCCCTGGCTGTTCACAGTATGTCTTTTATTTTCTCATTTATGTTCTCAATGGTCCAAGTATAACCTACTAAATACTCTGTCTTTTTATATACATGCAGCAGTTTAGTGTTGTTTATATAGTGTTAGTCATGCTAGGAAGAGAATATCCTAGTTATTATTCTCGCGCCAGGGATTATTTTAACCTCAGAAACTTCATATAGTCCTATTTGATGTGATCACAACTTGACATTCTTTTTATACCATAATACTTAACTTCATGTACATGGATATATAAGATGGTAAAAGTACTCTTGTAGTAAGATTCAAATATCAGTCATGACCTGCATCAATTTCTTCTGGAGAAAACTTGACCTCAAATATTCATTTTGTTCTCATGGATGATACTCCTGACTAACTAACTGTATGCCAATTCTAGTATCTGGTATTCAGAAAGTCAGAAAAGTTCTCCTTATATGCAGAACATTATTAGATAAAAATAAGAACGATTGCTATAGGTCTCATCTATAGTTATCGTTTCTCAAATTCAATAAAGTTCTCATATAAAAGTTATCCAATTGGTCCCACACAATATTCCAAATGGGCTCAATTAGTATTGCAATGTATTATATCATGCATCCATATTAGCATGAGCTCTTTTAACATTTGCAAATGCACATAGTGAACCCTTTGAATTCAAATTAGATTAATGCATTTTCTACTTTGTAGGCGAATCAATGATATTATAATCAAATCTAAAGGAAGCCTTGAGCTTGAATTGCAGCAAAGATCCATCGAGTTCAATTCTATTATCCAGAAGCATCAGAATGTCAGGTATGTGCACATTCTTTAACCTTTTATTGCTTAATGATTACTTCTTCTTCTGATTTATTATACAAGTTTCTGGTAGTGGAAGTGATTAAACTGTTGGTTTTTCCATGTAGATCTGTGCTTGTTGAAAGGATGCCTGTTCTGGATGAAGCAACCTATGTCCGAAGAAAGGATGGGGCCTTGCCAGCAGCAGTCACTTCCTCAAATGGAGCTGCACTTAAGCTTCCAAATGGAACAGTTAAAGCTAGTGCTGCTCCTCTTGTTGATTTACTCGATCTAAGTTCAGATGATGCTCCAGTCCCTACCCCATCTGGCAATGATTTGCTTCAGGATCTGCTTGGTGTTGATTTATCCCTATCTGCGCCTCAAACAAGTAAGTTTCTGTTATTTTATTTTATTTCTTAAAGACAGCTATTTTGAAAATTGGTTTTTCATAAATAAGGTGTTAAGAGATTCTGCACCCTAAGTGCCTCGAAATTTATCTATTTCTGACACCATATCTATAGTTAGCACATTCATCATAGTTTTGGGACTCCTCAATTGCGTTTTGCCCTTGATCATTATCATTTGGATATGTATATTTTCCACAGTAGGAATGGAGTGTTCTATTCTCATCTTAACATTTTACAATCCAGTACCATGCTTCGATTTGTTCATGCAATCACAAATTCTGCATGTATATTTGGAAACTAATATTTTATCATAATCAAGATCTCATTGTAAAATCGCCAAAGTTCAAACTTAAAGTGATTTTGTTTTTCGTTTGGTATAAGATTTTATCTGGATCATGATCAAATTACATTTTTGGATCATGATCCTGATTGTAGTGTGATTTTGTTGCTTCATTTGATATAAAGATTCGTAACTAATGTAGATTGTTTAGATAATTATCAATGTGACAAAAAAGTTAATAACAAAACAGGCCATAGTTTACTTGTTTTTATAGCATCATAATTAGTGGTATGTTTGAGAGGCTTACTGAACTCCTAGTTCCTCCATAAGGGTTTACAAAATGTCCTTACCTATTCTAAAGTAAAAATTAAATCTAAAAATCTATATCTTTTTTTCAGATAGCAGACAGGCCCAAAAAAGTGGTACAGATGCTCTATTGGATCTCTTATCTATTGGGACGACACCAGAACCAGATCAGATAAACTCAAACACTGATATATTATCGTCCAAAAAATCTTCAGTGGGTATATTGGAGAGTTTATCATCACCTTCCTTACCATCTGCACAACCCATCTCTCCTGCCACTGGCTCTTCTATGATGGATTTACTTGATGGCTTTAGTCCTAGCACCGCAGTGGTTCCAGGTACAAATTGAGTCATTCTCCTTTGTTATTAATTAAGCTGTTGGATATTGTCAGGCTGTAATACCAATTCTCTTTTTCATTGCTGATCAGAAAAAAATGGCCCTGTTTATCCATCAATAGTTGCATTTGACAGCAGTTCATTGAGGTTAACATTCAACTTCTCAAAACAACCTGAAAATCATCAGACAGCCCTCATCCAGGCTACTTTTACAAACAAGTCAACTACTCCCTATACAGATTTTATTTTCCAGGCAGCTGTTCCAAAGGTGAGCTGTCACATATGCGTGTCTATTTTTGTGGCTTTGGTCTTTTTATTGATTTGTGCGTAGAAATTGGCTTTAGCATTATTCTCTGCATGGACTTTGAAATGTTCTGGGTGAGGTATATTTTTTTCATTTTCTTCATAAGTTAGAATAATTTGCTCAATCTAAGGTGGATAAAAAGAAAGAATGAATATTTTGGCATTTTCATATATATAGAATTTCACTGCATCAACTAGGAAAAGAGGACTTGCAAATGATGATAATTTTTTGATCTTATTGACAACTAACTTTTCATGTTTTGTATTCCCCCACCCCCCCATTTCGTTCAATGTTTTCTTTCTATGAAATGCAAAGTAGACCTTTAAAAACAAAATTCATAATTTCTTGTTTCAGTTTAGAGTGGGGATTTTGTTGATCTGTGGTCAGTACTGTAACGATAGTAATGAGATTTATTACTAATATAGTAGGGTAGTATGGTAATTAGTAATAGGATAGGGATAGTATGGTAACTAGTAGAGTAAATAGATTAGCGGGTTAGTAGTATATAAACTGTGTACTAATTACCAAAATAATTAGTTGGTTTTGGATGTTTCAACTAACAAAACAAATTGATGTTAAAGCAGCTTCAAACGACGTAAACCAATGAAAAATACAATTTTCTTCGTATCAGGATTGTTTCCATATGACTTGGCTATGAAATTAAGTGTAATTAATTCTTTGACCACACTCTTTGAATGATAATGAGATATGATTATTTAATGTGCAGTTTCTTCAGTTACATCTTGATCCAGCTAGTGGTAATACTCTTCCTGCAAATGGTAATGGATCAATCACACAAAATCTACGAATCACTAACAGTCAACATGGCAAGGTATTATCTTATTTATATGATATCTTGTAGCGTTGTGTTCTTAACTACAATATGTCAATTTCAGAAATCCATTGTCATGCGGATACGAATAGGATACAAAATGAATGACAGAGATGTTTCTGAGGAAGGACAAATAAGTAATTTTCCACGTGACTTGTGAGATTCAATTTGACTCGCGAAAAGAGAATCGGAATTTATCGGCCTGCAAAGGTTAGCATATTTGTTTTTTGGATCTATTATTGTGGAGAAATATGGCTGACCTTATTATTCAATTTGGATTTTGATTTTTAAGTTTTAAGGATACACCCCATGTTTGTGTACAATATGTTATAGAAAAAAACAAAGTATTCACCAACCTACAAAAGTTTGTGTGTAAGAGGCAAGCTAGTCTGTCACAATTCGGCATCTGAGCCTGTTTGTTTTTAACAAACTTCGTTTTGTGTCTTTTGTTCCCTTGATGTGTTTGTTGTCTTTGGTCGTAGAATGCTCTAGTCCCGATTTCATGTTTACTTCTATGGGTGACAGATAGAAGTTGAATCTTTGTTGGTAAACATGTATTTGGCCTTACTTAATGTCTCATATTCGATTCTCATTTGAAGTTTGAGTATCACTGTGAGTGCTAGCTTCTTAAATAATAAACAAACAAACATGGGTAAGGTCATTCCAATGAGGAAGTAGGTTTAACCTTTAGTAAGCAAACAATGTGGGGGGAGTAGGGCTAAAAATGAATAGAGTAGCTTGGTCAACACTCGATTCGAGTGGTTATATAACTCGACTAAGTACTCGTCGAGCTATTCGAAAAATAAATATTATATTTTATATTTTAAAATTTATATTTTATAATTTTGTTAAAAATTTAAATTATCTCAATTTCTCGAGTTTGAGCTTAAAACGAGTCGAGCTCTTGACCTACTCGAAATCGAGTTAATTGAGCTTGAGCTAAGTTCTTGAGCTCCGTTAAAATTTAGGCTAATCGAGTTGAGCTCGAGCGCTACTTCTATATTCGAGCTTGAGTATTAATTTTAGTACTGAACTCGAAATATTTAATATTTCTTGAGCTCAACTCATTTTCAGTCTTAGTAGTGGGAGGAGGGTAGATTGGTCTTTTTGATTCCGGATCTGGGTGGGCTCTACATGATTTTTAAAACCATCTCTGATCCGTTTGGTTGAGGGAATATTTGCAAGACAACATTTGTACAATATTTTTAAATTCTAAGATAAAATATGACTACCATATCTTCTTAATTTTTAGAAAATGATAACCTTTTATTAATATAATAAACAATTAAACCATTGCTACTTATTTTTTCAAACTAATCACTTTTAGAAGTTGTTGATGTGTCATTGTGTTGTATTGAATAAAAAGGTTTTAGTTTGACTCTTTTTAAATAAAAATGGTAAAATGTAATAATTTTATTTTTCTATGTTCATACTATTTGTTTCCTTCCATTACTCTTGTATTAATAAAAAAATTATATTGCAAATTTAAAATTTGCTAATATTTCAAGAATAAGTTAAAAGGAGTGGGCCAATGATTGATTCTTTTAGCAGGGACAGGCAGGCTGTCTGGTACAATGGCTTTTTCTTGAAAAAAATTGCCAAATTCCATATTTGAATATTGATATATATATATATATATATATATATATATATATATATATATATATATATATATATATATATATATATATATATATATATATATATATATATATATATATATATATATATATATATATATATATATATATATATATATATATATATATGTTTGGACCAATTCTCACCTCAATCCAATCTCATTAAATTTGGGCACACCCAACCTGACAATGACCAAATCATATAAAATTTCATTTATGTTATTTTAATAAATAATTGATTCTTGTATTTATTATTAAGATATAATGTAGATTATTTTATTAAAACAAATATTGTTTGCAACTATATTAAAAAAAATAAAAATCTTTATTTAGGCTCGACAAGTTATCTGTGATTCAGTGACTAAAAAGGCCTACCCACAGTATATAAAATATTATAGGTCCCCCACACTGGGTCCACTCCCCCAAACTAATAGGCCCAAAAGGAAATAAATAACTTGAAACTCGTTTGATTTATTATTTTTTTTTTATCAGAACACAATTATTCAACTTATCAACTAATATATTTATTTTTAATTTAAATATAAAAAAATGTTTTAGTAATTGAATCAAATAAAAACTTACAACCAATTTTTTCAAATAAGATAACTTTTTAAAATAAAACAGAACTTATAGGAGGGAAAGATATTCATCATAAAAATCTTGCCATCACTTTTCATGGATTTCCCACCATAATTATTATTATTATTTAATTAATTTTGAATTTTGAACTGTCCTTTACAAGGTTTGAATCTTTACTTTATATTAATTAATTAATTAGGACTCTTGAACATCCTTTTTTTATTAAGTAAAGAAAAGCAAGGTATAAATTCAAAATCTAAATTTAATCCAAGTTCAAAGGGTGAGTTTATGCTTCTTCAACCCCTTTTTATGGCCAAGAAAAACAAACACTATTTTTTTTGTTTAATACAAGAAATCAGCAAACCTCAAACCAACCTTTAATCATTGTATTATATAATAATCCAAAAGATAAACAGAAATCAAACCCAATAATTTTAAAAAAAAAACAAAACTCGAATTCAAATCATTTGAAGTGAAGGATCTTGATGATTATGATTAGCCATCATTAGGGTTTCTGAAGAAGTTGGAAATTTGCCCTTCTTAGACCACAACCAAATCTTAGAAACAGAAAAACTATCACCTTTGATTCTACTGTTAATCCTTTTCCCTTCACCATCAATGTCTGAATTACAATTATTCACAGTCTTCATTGTCTTCCCTAACAATCTCATACTTCCTCCATTAACAACAGCAGCAGCTCTATGATTATTATTTCTTCTCAAAATCACTTGAAGTTCTGAATTCTGAACAACATACTGAAATGAACCCATTGAATAACATCTCCTTGCACCCAAATCACTACTACTAGTTTCACCATCACCATTATCAACATTTGTTGTGCTTTTAAATTTCCCAAGTCTAACTGGAAAAACCCTCTTCTCATTCACAATTTCTCTCTCAGATGATGAAAATTGAACTTGAACTTGAACCCCATCTTCTTCTTCTTCTCCTCTCAACTCATCTTGTTCAAAATCAAAACATGGATTTTCTTCAATAGAGAAATCTTGTGTGAATAGATTTCCTCTACAAAGTGGACAAGTTGAATTTGATTGTAACCATGTATCTATACAATCAATATGAAAAGCATGGCTACACAATGGAAGTAATCTCAATTTATCTCTATCTGAGAATTCACATAAACATACTGCACAATCAAATGGTTCTTTTAAACCCTTTATCTCTTTATACATGAAAACTGGAAGAGAATCAATAAAGGATTGATCAAGTCCAGAATCATGTTGATGGAAGAGCTGTTGTAATTGTCTCTGGACAGTATCTGTACCTGACATTTCTGGGTACCGACCGGAATCAGACGTCGGTGAAGAAGATCTGTGTTTTATTAAGAATCTAAGTAGAAGATGAAGAAGACCAGCTATGAAGAACAAAACTGATACTATAACTATGATAATAATAAGAGCTGGACTTATTTTAGAAGATGGTTCCTTGTGTGGAAATGGAGATGGCAATGAAGAAGGAGAAGAACTACTGATTTCAGATTGAATTCTACGCATTTTTAACAGGAGAGGGAAGAAATTACAGGAAACAGTTTAAATTGTGATGAAACAGAGTTTTTCAATGCTTTAAGAGAAGATTTCGTGCTAAGAAGAAATACCATTTCTCTGTTTGCTTTGACATAAACCCTAAGCTATGAAAGGAAGGAAAGGAGAAGATGAATACCAGGAAAATTTCGGAGATCTCGAAAAATACTTCAGATTTACCTACCCTTACTTACAGTTGTTCATAATCTTGCTTAAATGGCGCAACCCACTTTCTGATTTGCGATTTTGGTGATCTTCTTTCATGATCATAGTAAGATTACAGCTCTCTCTCACACAGTAATCTGTGTAAATCAAAATTGAAGAAAAAGAAGAAGGGAAAGATGTTGAGTTCTCCGCTCCTAAAGAAAGAGAGAGAGAGACTGAAACTAGAAGCTTCCAAAAAGTAAAAGAGGGGAAGTGACAGAAAAAGGAAGAAGAAGAAGGAGGAAGAAAGAATGGCGAAAGGGCTAAAATCGTCATTTTAGTCTTACAAGCTCTTGTCATCCTGATGTCAAAATTAGCAATTAATTAAAAACACTTTCACTTAAATTTAAAATATTCTTAATTATAAAATTTTAATATAGTGAAAACTTTTATTATTTAAATTAGTTTAATGGATTAAGTAGTTAATTTTTTTAAATTAACTAAATGACTATAACTTATATCATATTGTCGACCTTTTAAAAAAAAAACATGACTTTATAAAAATAAAAATAAAATTGCATATATTGATTCCTAAATTTGTATTAAGTTTGAGATTTATTTCTAAAATATTCAATATTAATTCTTCATTAGTGATTTTTGAAATTTAAAATTAATAACTAATTTTAAAAAAAAATATTTAATGCTTAATTTTAAAGTATCCGAATTGTCGGGTCGAAAACGGTGATTAATTTGGATATATGTGAGCGTAAATGAATATTTGAGTCGGATCGTGGGTTGACCCGCTCATAAAGTTATTTCGGTTAAAATTAAAATTAAAAATGTTATAAGTATATTTCGAATTTACAAATATAATAAAAATAAGTATAACTTTTTAACAAAACTATGCTAATAAGACTTTATATTTTAATTTCAACACCAAATTTGATAAACGTGGGACATTCTTAACAATATAAGTTTAACTTTATAATTAACTAATATATATATATATAATGATGCTTAATTTCAAAGTGTCTGAATTACGGGGTTCGATAAATGTGATTAATTTGGATATATATGTAAGAGAAAATGATTAATTGGGTCGAATTGTGGGTTAACCCACTCATAAACTTAAAACGGTTAAAATAAAAAATGTTATATGTATATTTCAAATTTGCAACCTAACAAAAACAAGTATAACCTTTCAAAGTGTCTAGATTGTCGGGTCGAAAATTGTGGTTAATTTGATGAACGTGGGATATTCTTCACAATATAAGTTCAACTTTTTAACTAACTAATATAAATATAATAATATTTAATTTTAAAGTGTCTGGAGTGTCGGTCGAAAGATATGGTAAATTTTAATATATATGTGAGAGTAAATGGATACTTGAGTCGAATTGTAGGTTAACTCACCCATAAACTTAAAACGGTTAAAAATAAAATTAAAAATGTTATATCTATGTTTCGAATTTGCAACCTAATAAACAAGTTCAACCCTTCAAAATGTCTAGATTGTCGGGTCGAGAGTTGTGGTTAATTTTGATATATATGTGAAAGCAAATGAATAGTTGGGTCGAATTGTGGGTTGACCCGTTCATAAAATTAAAACGGTTAAAATTAAAATTAAAAATGATATATGTATGCTACGAATTTGCAATTTAACAAAACAAGTACAACACTTTAACCAACTAGGCTAATAAAATTTTATATTTAAAATTCAACATCAAATTTGATAAACGCGAGACATTTTTAATAATATAAGTTTAACTTTTGAACTAACTAATATATATATAATGATGCTTAATTTTAAAGTGTCCAGATTGTCGGGTCGAGAGCTGTGGTTAATTTGGATATATATGTAAGAGTAAATGAATATTTGGGTAGAATTGTAGGTTGACCCGCTTATAAATTTAAAACGATTAAAAATAAATTAAAAATGTTATATGTATATTTCGAACTTGCAACCTAACAAAATAAGTACAATTCTTCAAAGTATCCGGATTGTCGGGTTAATTTGGATAGATATGTGAGAGTAAATGAATATTTGGGTTGAATTATGGATTGACCCGTGCATAAACTTAAAACGGTTAAAATTATTAAAAATGCTATATGTATGTTTCGAACTTGTAACATAACTAAATAAGTCAACTTTTAATCAACTAGGCTAATAAAAATTTATATTTTAAATTCAACACCAAATTTGATAAACGCAGTTCATTCTTACCAATATAAATTTAACTTTTTAAGTAACTAATTAATATATATATATAATGATGCTTAATTTCAAAGTGTCTGGATTGTCTGGTCGAGAGTTGTGGTTAATTTGGATATATGTATGTGAGAGTAAATTGATACTTGAGTCGGATTGTGGGGTTGACCCGTCCATAAAGTTAAAACGGTTAAAAATAAAATTAAAAATGTTATATATATGTTTGAACTTGCAATCTAATAAAAACAAGTACAATCTTTTAACCAACTAGGCTAATAAGACTTTATTTTTTAAATTTAACACTAAATTTGATAAACGCGAAACATTTTTAATAATATAGGTTCAACTTTTTAACTAACTAATATATATATATATAATTAATGATTCTTAATTTTAAATTGTCCGGATTGTCGGTTGAACAGCCCATAAATTTAAAACGGTAAAAATTAAAAATGTTATATGTATTGTTTTACCAAAGTGAATGGAATATGATTTTTTATTTTTTATTTTAATATATTATTCGTGATTTGTTAAGAATTTTAAACTTTGAATACATATTATTATATTTTTTATTAAATTTATTTTGTTTATATTTTTATTCGTGTGTATCGCATTAGAATTTTCCTAGTTAATTTAAAATTTAAACCAAACCAAATCAGAATAACTAATTAAGTTTATATATATATATATAATGATGCTTAATTTGATTGTTGGGTCGAGAGCTGTGGTTAATTTGAATATATATGTGAGAGTAATGAATACTTGGGTCGGATTGTGGGTTGATTCGTCTATAAACTTAAAATGGTTAAAATTAAAATTAAAATTAAAAATTGTATATGTATGTTTCGAATTTGTAATCTAAAAAAACAAGTACAACACTTTAACCAAGTGTGATTGAGATGTAGATTGCCGATTGATAATAGACTGGTAACAATTGAAAGTGGTTAAAAAATATGAATCAAATATTTGATTGATCAAGGTGTGAAGTTCTAATATTAAATGTTAAAAAATATGAATCAAATATTTGATTGACTAAATTTATAGTATAAAATTACTGAGATGAGAGGTTAATTAAGAAAAAAATATATGAGAAAAGTTTCTACATTTTATTTTAATATATTATTCGTGATTCGTTAAAAAATTTAAACTTTGAATACATATTATTATATTTTTTTTTATATTTTTATCCATATATTTTGGCACGAAAAATTTTAATTAGTATAAATTTAGATTCACTCTATTTTCACTTTAATATAGGTTCATAATAACAATCTAATATAAATATTTTTTAATATAGTGAAAATTATTGTCCTTTAAATTAACCTAATGAGTTAATTAATTAAATTTTAAAATTTATTTTAACAAAATTAAAAATTGTATTACCCTTAAATTATGTAACTTTTTAATTTAAATTATTATTTTTTAATAAACGAGGCTAGCATGACTTTGGTAGTGATGACATTCAATTCAAGTAAAAATGTTCTAATATTTATCTTAAAAACTATTATTTTCCCTTGAATTAAAATGTTACTTTAGTGGGTTATAGTAATATATTCACTTCAACTAAAAACGTTCTAAATAAAATCGAACTCGTAATATTGACGAAAAATTATAATTGTCACTTGAATTGAAATATTACCTTAACGAGTTCATCTAACTTAAAATTAGTAGCATAGAAAGTAGGGATTCAATTGTTCAAACAAAACTATATCAAACAAACCCTTCAATCTTATTGAACAAATTGAGTACAATTACTCACTAAAAACATGGCAACAAGATGTATAAATCTCTTGCCTACTTGAGGTACTGGTTTTGAGCCGACAACTTTTATATCTAACTAAATTGTTAAGTGTGTTTGCGATATATATAAAACCCGCAGGGATTAGTTGTACTTTCCAATATAGAAGCGCCACTTAAAAAAAATAAGTACAATTAATAAGACATAAATGCCCAAATAAGATCACATCAACCATGAATATTATTTGGACAAATCAATACAATTAATTAATTGTAAGTTCAAATTAACCCATAATGAGATCTCCGTGCTATCTTACAAAACCAAAATCATCTACCCACAACACAATAACATTATAAATATCTATAATTATGAATAACCCAATTCAAATGAAGATTGATCCTATGTGTATGTGAATAAACAAGTAAAAAAATCAAAACAATTATTTCACCCATTAAATAAATTTTAAAAAAAAAAACTTCATTCTTGCCATCTTTTGATAACTTCAAAAAGTATCTCATTCCAAGTATCAATAGGACCCGGCATACACCAATGAACACAATCATTTTGTACCCTTTCTTTAACCCCATCCTTAAACGGATTCGGATACAAATAAGGACCCGGATGTCCATCGGGTCTCAAAAGTGCCATTTTAGTCACATCCACACCTTCCAATCGGACCTTCCCGGATCCTCCAAATTCCTCAATCTTCATTTTCCCAACCCGAATCTCCTTCATTTCCGATTCCCTCATTTCAAAATCCATCCCTTCAAGTTTCTTCTCCCATTCCTCAAAAGGCATCGTTTTAGAACAAGCCCCCAATTTATCCCATTCTCCTTCGAAATGATGAGGCGAAAATGTCGTCACGATGACATCAAAAAATCCGCTTCTATAGCTTCTTGTTTTACTTTGTCTTTCGATTATGGCATCGATAGATGTCTTTATTGCTTTTCCAAACACGTCGTAGAATCCGATCTCGGTGAAGTTCATGCCTTCGCATGAATGGCAGCCGAGAACGGATCCATCGTAGGAATAAACTGCGCGGTGAAGGAACCAGTGGCCAACGGATAAGATAATTGTGTCTATTTGATCGAGATCGGATGCCCATTTTTCGTCGACGGATTCTAGAAACAAACGATTGTAGTTTCTTGATTCGGTTTTTTCGATACCTTTGACGAGAAATGGAGACCAGTAGATTGAGATTGTGAAGTTGTGAGATGGGAAATTCCAACGTCGGAATTTGTTGTCGTCCCCATTGCTGTAAATTAGGTTTGGTGTTGAGTATGAGGAGAGCATACATAGGAGAGACTCCATCTGATTCCTGCGTGTTAAAAAAAGTCATAATTATGAGTTAATAATCGAGCATTCGAAAAGAAATCACTCCAATTTAAGACGTTTAAACGAGAATCGAACTGATTATTCGCTCTCTAAGTTTCATCATTTGAATTAGAGTGGAGTAAAATCGAACAAATAATCTAACCAAACAGAATAATCGACTATTTATGAAATAGCCAAACCGAAACCATTCGTAGTCAAAATCTAATTTTTGTTTTATATATTGTTGAGATATAGATTTAGATGAAATAATTTTTAAAATATATTTTAGTTATCTATATTAACAAATTTAATAACATTTACCTATCTCACTTTTTCAAAACAAAATTTAAACTTTATTATAGTATTTATAATAATCTTTTGGGATCACTATCGAATTGTTGTACATTCCTTATTCTTACTTCCCTAATTTGAATGGCCAAAACCCAAAATAAACATTAAATTTGACATAATCTATTTTAAGCACAAAATTCAAATTCAATCTAATTAACTTAAAAGTTTAATTAAATAAACTTTGGGTTAAGGAAACTAATCAAAAAATCATTTTATTCTCATTTCATCCATCTCATATTTCCCTAAACTATTTTCAAATAAGTTTATGACATGAATCTAAAGTGTAATATTATAACAAACAGAAATAAAGCTGAAAAAAAAGATTTTGACCTGGCCATGGAGTCTCCAACAAATGCCAAATGCTTGTTTATATGTAGAGAGAGAAAATGAAGAGAATCAAATCTTGGAATTTGGCATTGATCTTGATTAGGTTTCCATCTCCAATAGAGATAGTCTGTATCTGGTCTGCCATGGCTCATACAGTTCTGTCCATCTTTAATGGTACCACAGCTTGTTCCATTATATAAAGGGCCCCTTTTATCAGGGACCCATTTCCCATTTCCATACTCACATTCATCTATTACTACCCTTTCCTTTTCTGCAAAATCAAAATCAACCCATTATAAACAACATGGATCAGAACTCACAAGAGAGACAAAAAAAAAAAAAAAAAAAAAAGGAGACCTTTTGGTGAAGGAGAAGGAAAAGTGGCTATGGTGGTGATAATGGGTTTTATTGGATGATGATCATCATCAATGTTAGTGAGTGGATAGAAGTAGATTCTAAAGAGAGCTAATGGGAGGAGAGAGAACATAGCCCATGGAAGGATCTTCTTCAAGTAGGGAGACCATTGTTGTTGTTGTTGTTTAGTATTCAGTTTCATGGATGATAAAGTTTGGATCTTTCTTCTTCTTCCTAGAAACTTTCTATAGATTCTCTTCTTTCTGGAGATGGGATTCTTTGATCTTCAGATTTGAGTTAAAGAAAATGGAGATTTTTTAGAGAGAGAAGGAAAACAGAGTCAATGGGGAAGAGGAAAGTGATGTGCGGGATGATTTGTCTTCAACCTATTGGGGAAGATCAATTTTCCCTTCTTTTTTTTATGTGTAATTTAGTGGAGATTTAGGCATTTTCCTTTTCAATTATTACATTTAAATATGGACATTTTTAATACATTCAATTTTTACCTTTCACAAAATTCATTGATGAAAAAAAACATGTATCAATGTTATCTATTTTGTTTAAAGATATTAAAATTTATTAAACAAATATACTTTTTCACTTTTTACTCTATTTAATTCAATGTCATCCTCTGATTTTGTAATAAATCTCACTTAAAACATTCAAAGATAAAAAAATATATCATTTTGTAAAAAAAATTATACATTCATTTTTTATCTACACAAAATCTATTAAATAAATATGTATTAATGCTAACTATTTAAAAACTATATCAAAATTTATTAAACAAATATACTTTTTCATCATTGTTTGTATAATTTTACTTTGTTTAATTAAATATAATTTTTATATTTAAATTTATCGTAAATTTGATTTTCACTTAAAATATCTGGGATAAATCTATTGTTATTATTTTTCTCAAACATGAAAAAAAACATTTTTTATAATAAATATAAATAAAATTAATTTTACCTTTTATTTTATAATTATAATAAAATGTTATTGTTATTTTAAATACTCACTAATTTTTTTTATTATTATAAAATATTAAATAATTTAACATATGTATTTATATAATTAATAAAGTATTATAATTTAATATGTGAAACATGATTTCATTCAATATTATAAAATATTAATAACTACTTTTTTTTAATTAGGAAACACTACATCACAATACAAATAAACAAAATCCAAGAAAGGGTTACATTAATTATTAAATTTAAATCTATTTATCTTTAATTTTTCATTAATTTTATACTTAATAAATTTTTTTTTATTATTTTCTTAATGCTTAATCGAATTTTTACTAGCTTTATAAATACCTAAACCAGTATAACATTAATAGAAAAGTTTTTAAGGAGAATTGAAACAAGATTAATATTTTTTAATGATGTTTTTTATAACAATCTGTTGATTTTATCTATTAATGTTAAACCATTCTTTTGTTTTTTATACATTACATATAATAATTATTTTACAAGTTTTGTTTTGGAAATAGTTGATTTTATTTTTACTTATATCTTAGTCAGATATAAAATAATTTGATGGTAAAAAAACTATTAGTAAGAAATTAAATTAAATTATTATTTAAATCCACTCTATTATCACCATTATTATAGTCCAGATCTACCAAATCTCGTCCGTACATTTTGGTCATAAAAATATAAAATTATTTATAATATAAATAATTGATTTAAGACAACACTTACTTATTTAAATTGGTTTGTTTTTGTTATTAAGTAAAAAAAAAATTAAAAAATTAATATTTAATTAAGAAATAAGTGAATGGATAATAAAAAAAATACTAGACTAGTTATCTTTCAAAAACAATATTTTAGATATAGAATGGTGAAATGATAAATATTTCATATGTCCATTTTTCTCAACAAAAATAATGTATGGATAGTTTTAATTAATTAATAAAAATTCATCATAAAAGATATACAAATATTATAAAACTCAACTGCATTCTAATTTCAAATGTTTTGGAATTAAAGTCTTCATTGAAACAAATGACCTTTAAAAGGACATAAAAACAATAAAGCATTAATTTGTAGGGTCATTATAAGGGCTCTGTTTGATTCACAATATATAATTGTTGGTACAATATAGAATTTGACCCTACAAATAAATATATGCTTTTTGCCTGTCAAACATCTAATGCAACTTCTTCTCCTTTAATTTAGGACTTGTTTTATGTGAATTGTTTTGAACTAATTCAAATGAATCATTTCACTTTTTTCATTAAATCAATTAAAATATTAAATATTTTTATGATATTTTTAAATATTAATATGATGATCTATTTTTGAAAAATAAACTCATATATATAAACAAACAAAAATAGGTGTAGTTTAACATTACAGATTAAAAAATTAAGAAAAATAAAAATTTTGAAAGTATCAATAATAAATTTTTTCTTCTTTCAAAATCACTCCATGAGAAATAAACCTAATTTTTTTTAGGTAGAGAGTATATAAAAAAAAGATTTTGTAGATCAGTTTACATAAAAATAATAATAATTAATATTTTTTATAAACAAAGTAAAAAATATATATTTTACCAAAAGAAGCCATAATTTTGTTTTGTTGTGTTTTTTACACTTTATAATAATAATATAGAGAGAATAATTAAATAACTTGAAACATATTGACCTCCTATTTAATTATTATTATTTTTATTTAGATCTAGATTTAGATACAATACTAAATTTATTTTTAGACAAATTAAAAAATTTATTAATTTTTTTATCTCAATTCTTACAAAAGTTTACAAGTGTTTATAATTGACCCTTGTAAATAATTTCTTTTACTACTAATAATATTTTAAATGAATTTATTAAATTAAGAAAATTTATCTCGAAAGTGTAAATGAGTTTTAATGAATAAATATTATTAAATTTATTAATATATACATAATTAAAATATAGTTTAAACCTCGATCTCCCTTGTCTTTTTTAATTTGACCAATATTTTAACATGAGTCATCATTTAAATTATGGTGCTCTTATTTTAAATCACATAATTATAAGACTTAACAAACAAGCCCTAGATCTAGATGAGTGGAGATCATTGGTTAGTCAACTCTAAATAATTATTGATTAGATTATAACCACCTCCACATTCACATCATCACATGGCCTTATTCACATGAATATCATGTAAGTACTAATAGCCATACAAAATTTAAATAAAAAATAACCAAAACGAGACCTAAACTATTGTCATTTTTTATTTACTTCATCCTTTATTTTTCTTTTCATTAGGTTTCTTTAAGTTTTATAAACTTTTATTAGTACAATACACTTAGTTTATTTCTTTCTATTAAAATTGTTTTAAGTTGAACCGGATACATTAACGTGAGATTATAATAACTTTCTAAAATTATAAATTAAAAATAATAACGTTGTGGTGTGTGTTTTATTTTTATTAAATTTCGTTGTTTAGAAGAAAAATTCCTTTCTAATTTCTTAACTAAAATATATATATTTTTATCAAATATTCAATTAATAGTCTTGATCTCTATTTCAAATTAATATGTTTTAAGTTTGAATCAAACTCGTATTATATATCATAACTTAACTAGTCGGGTATAAATTCATACAAAAGAATTAATTGTTTTTTTCATAAAGTTTTTTGTTTAGTTATATAAACCAATTATTTTGAACGAACCAAACATTAATTTGGGCTGCGTCATAGATGGGGCCAACTTTTATAATTCAGCCCATTTAGGGCCTTTTGATGTGGACTACTAGAGTTATTTTTAAACAATTTAATACTTTTACAAAAAATAAAAGTGAGTTATTTTATTTTTTCAGTATTTCCTTAAAAAAAAAACAGAATTTGTTTTATGGAATAAGCTGCCACAAATCTCCGTAACTATGGCTTTATTTTATTTTAGCGTTTTTATTAAAAATTAAAACAGATAATTTTTTTTTTTATGTGAGATATTTTAGTAATGGTGTGGTTTAACAAAATTAAGATACAAACACCTTTAGTTTAGAATAAATTGTGACAAAATAAATATAATGTACATTTTACACTTTATGCATATTTAACATTTACTTTACTTTAAAAAAATAAACATTTAGTTTACTCTCTCTTCCTTTAATCTTTACATTTTAAAAATAAAAATAAATTTCAAGTACTCATGTAATTTAAACTTACTTATTATCAAAAATTAGTTCATTTAGCCTCTTTTATTAAACTATATTTAATTTATATATTTATTAATTAAATATTAATATATTTTCTCTATATTTCTTTTACATTAATAAATTAAAATTAATAATCAAATATTAGACAAAATAATGTTCTTACTACTATAATTATAAGTCATGAATCAAAAATTAAATAAAAAATTATTAATTTTGTTTTTGTTAATATTAAATTAAATAAGAAATAAACCTTTCAAAACAAATACAGTAAAATATAAAATTCATTTCAAAAATAAGAATTTAAGAATGATGAGAAATAAAAACTGATAAAAAAATAAAATAAAAAAAAACTAATCTAAAACTAATAAAAAAATTTAAAATAGAATGAACTACCTGTTTAATTAATGAAAAAGAAAATACATTAATATTTAATTAATAAATATATAAATTAAAAAATAAAAGTTAACTATGATTATTAAAAGAGGTTAAATGAGTCAATTTTTGATAATTCGTACGTTTAAATGACATTTTATTAGTACATATGTCTAAGTGAGTTAATTGTATAAATACATACGTCTAATGAATTTTTTTCCTTTTTTATATACTATTCAACTATTTTATAACAAAAATATCATACTCGTATTTTTTTAACCCATTATTTACAAAATTATTACTAACACAATCGTTTTTTATACTATTATTTTATAACAAATACTTGTTTTTTATATACTTTATAATTATAACTTTGAACATAATTTAAATTTATATTCATAGTAAATAAAATAATGTAAATAAACCATTAAGGTAATTAAAATTGTAAAAATTGTTGGCTGAGAAATTAAAGAGTATGAGTTGCTTAAATTAAATAAAATTAATAAAAAATTTAAAAATAGAATAAATTACTTGTTTGATTAATAAAAAAGAAAATATATTAATATTTAATTAATAAATATATAAATTAAAAAAATAAAAGTTAACTATAATTATTAAAAGAGGTTAAATGAGCCAATTTTTGATAGTACATATGTTTAAATGGCATTTTATTAGTACATATGTCTAAGTGAACTAATTTTACAAATATATACGTCTAAACTTAGACGAAATTTTTTCCTTTTTTATATACTATTCAACTATTTTATAACAAAATTATCATACTCGTATTTCTTTAACCCATTATTTATAAAATTATTACTAACACACTCGTTTTTTATACTATTATTTTATAACAAATACTTATTTTGTATATACCTTTATAATTATAACTTTGAACATAATTTAAATTTATATTCATAGTAAATAAAATAATGTAAATAAACCATTAAGGTAATTAAAATGGTAAGAATTGTGGGCTAAGAAATTAAAGAGTATGAGTTGCATAAATTACACTCAATTATCATGCTATTTTCCTAAATAAATTAATAACTATATATACATTAATTATTATATTGTTTTAGGAAAGTTGATATTTTGTTAGTACTTGGATTTTGGTTATATCTTAATCATTAAGTCATGACTTGCATTTTATAATTTTTGGTTGAATTGTTATTAAGAAAATATATATCTCCTCTTCTAACTTTATTTAACTTTTCAATTTATTTTATAAATATTGAAATTAATTTCATATATTTATTAATGGTAGTGCTAAAATAAAATCTAAAATTTGAGAAGATAGTCAAAATAACACCTAAACATAAATATTTGCTTTCATGTAACAAACTATGATATTATATATATATTGATGATTCAACCATCTAACATTTTATAATTCACGTAATCATATATTTTATTATTCCTTTTTTTTAATTAAATTTTAAATTTTAAAAATTATAAATATAATTTATCTTAAATTTTTTTCTTTCCTAATTATTTTCTCCATCATTAGTTATATATATTCTCACCATCATAAAATATATATTTTTATTAATAATTTATATATAATATATATAATATATATATATATATATATTAAATAGTTACCTTATATATTATATTATTTTTTGTCATTAAATTTATATAAATACATTTTATCTTTGATTATACATTTTTTTCTCTAATTATATAATATCAAATATATTATATATATATAATATAATAATATATATATAATATATTATATAAATATATATAGAGAAATGATTAGGTGAGGGAATTTGGTGAGGGAATGATGTGGCATAATCTTATTCGCTGAAAAAATCAAATAATTTCTTTCTTTTCTCTCATTCCCTCACTAAATTCCCTCACTCTATCACTTCTCATATATATATATATATATATATATATATATAATATAATATTATATATATATAATATAATATAATATATATATATATATAATATTTTTTATTGACATAAATAACTCTTTTTTAATATAAAAATTAACTAATTGATAATAAATATTAAATACAAAATATATATATACACAAAATAATAAAATTATTTCAACAATCTCAAGTAATTTAGCGGTTAAAGTGTTCACATTTCATGTTTGTGACCATGATTCATGCAAATTTAGATTTTCAAGAATTTATTATTGACTATAATATATGGTGACATAACTTTTAACAAAGAATACGAGGCATCTAAAAGTGTGAGGTCGGAATTAGTAGTTGGTTTGGCGAGCTTTTCAAAGTGCGAGGTCACGAGATGGAGGTCAGGTGATTTGTCGAGTGTGAGGTCGGAATTATTGGTTGTTTGACAAACATTTGAAAGTGTGAGGTCACGAGATGGAGGTCGGGTGGTAGGTGATTTGTCGAGTATGAGGTCAGAATTATTGGTTGGTTTAACAAGCATTTGAAAGTGTGAGGTCACGAGATGGGGGTCGGGTGGTGGTTGATTTGTCGAGTGTGAGGTCTGGGAATTAGTTGTTGGTTTAACGAGCATTTAAATGTGTGAGGTCAAGAGATGGAGGTCGGGTGGTGGGTGATTTGTCAAGTATGAGGTTACGAGATTGAGGTCGGGTGGTGGGTGGTTTGTCGAGTATGAGGTTAGAATTAGTTGTTGGTTTGATGAGCATTTGAAAGTGTGAGGTCACAAGATAAAGATCGGATGGTGGGTGATTTATCGAGTGTGAGGTCGAAATTAGTTGTTGGTTTGACGAACATTTGAAAGTGTGAGGTCACGAGATGGAGGTTGGGTGGTGGGTGATTTGTCGAGTGTGAGGTCGGAATTATTGGTTGGTTTGACGAGCATTTGAAAGTGTGAGGTCACGAGATGGAGGTCAGGTGGTGGGTGGTTTTTTGAGTATGAGGTCGGAATTAGTGGTTGGTTTGGAGAGCATTTGAAAGTGTGAGGTCACGAGATGGAGGTCGGGTGGTGGGTGATTTGTCGTGTGTGAAGTCGGAATTAGTGGTTGATTTAACTATTATTTGAAAGTGTAAGGTCAAGTGAGTGGTTTGTCGTGTGTGAAGTCGGAATTAAGATTGGTGGTTAAGTTTGACGAGACATAAAAGATGTGTCATCAATTGAGGTCGACTAAGATTGGTGAGTGGTTTCCCGAGGGGATAAAAAAGACATATGAAAAAGTGTGAGTCACAAAATGATGGTCAATTAAGAGGTTAAGTGGGGTGTCGAGAGGATAAAATATATGTTAACATTAAGTTTAAGATTTAATTAATTTTTACAAACTAAACCAATTTTAAATTAATTAGATTTGAATAATATTAATTTTATCTAAAATATTTATAGATAAATAATATTTTAAATATATATTCTTATATGTGCAAATGCACGTGATTTATGCTAGTAATATATAATAATGCTTAAAATCAACGAGCACTATAATAATCCACGTCATAGGTATATAATCAACGTCATTATATATATTTTACTTTCCCCGGTTCCGTTGCTACCGTGGGTTTTACGCTCCTTCCTAGCTCTTATTCTCTTTTTCTTAATTAAATTTTGTTTTCCTTTGTTATTATTATATATATATATATATATATATATATTTTCTTACCATATATCATTTAAAAATTTATCTATATTAATATTAATTCAAGATATAAACATTTTTTTTTATAAATGCACATACCTTCTTAATTTTTATATGTATTATATATATATATATATATATATATATATATATATATATATATATATATATATATATATATATATATATATATGGTTATAAATGCACCTAACTTTATAATTTTATATTTACTTATTACCTATAAATATTAAATACAAAATATATATACATACATAAAATAATAAAATTATTTCAATAATCATAAGTGGTTTAACGGTTTAAGTGTTTAAGTGTTAACATTTCATGCTTAAGATCAGGGTTCAAATCTCAAAACATGAAAATTTATATTTTCATGAATGTATTCTTGACTATAATATATGGCAGCGCAACTTTTTAACAAATGATAAATATCTGAATGTGTGAGGTCGGAATTAGTGGTTGGTTTGACGAACATTTGAAAGTGTGAGGTCACAAGATTAAGGTCGGGTGGTGGATGGTTTGTCGAGTGTGAGGTTGGAATTAATAGTTGGTATGACGAGCATTTGAAAGTGTGAGGTCACGAGATGGGTGTTGGGTGGTTTGTCGAATGTGAGGTCAGAATTAGTGGTTGGTTTGGCAAACATTTGAAAATGTGAGGTTACAAGATGGAGGTCGGGTGGTGGATGGTTTGTCGAGTGTGAGGTTGGAATTAATAGTTGGTATGACGAGCATTTGAAAGTGTGAGGTCACGAGATGGGTGTTGGGTGGTTTGTCGAATGTGAGGTCAGAATTAGTGGTTGGTTTGGCAAACATTTGAAAATGTGAGGTTACAAGATGGAGGTCAGATGGTGGGTGGTTTGTCGAGTGTGAGGTTGGAATTAATAGTTGGTTTGACGAGCATTTTAAAAGTGCACGTACCTTCATAATTTTATATTTATTTGTTACCTTATATATATATTATATTATTTTCCATCATTAATTTTATATAAATACATTTTATCTTTTATCATACATATTTTTTCTCATCATATATATATATATATATAATATTTTTTTTATGATTGTAAATAATTTTTATGTTAATATAAATATTAAATAATTGATAATAAATATTAAATACAATATATATATATATACAAAAAATAATAAAATTATTTCAACAATCATAAGTGGTCTAGCAGTATAGGTGTTTACATTTCATGCTTAAGATCAGAGTTTAAATTCCAAAATATGCAAATTTATATTTTAAAAATGTATTATTGACTATAATATATGGTGGTGCAACTTTTAAACAAATTATAAGCATATGAAAGTGTGAGGTCGGAATTAGTTGTTGGTATGACGAACATTTGAAAGTGTGAGGTTACGAGATGGAGGTCGGTTGGTGGGTAGTTTGTCGAGTGTGAGGTCGGAATTAGTGGTTGGTATGACGGACATTTGAAAGTGTGAGGTCATGAGATGGAGGTTGAGTGGTGGGTGATTTGTCGAGTGTGAGGTCGGAATTAGTGGTTGGTATGATGAACATTTGAAAGTGTGAGGTCACGAGATGGAGGTCGAGTGGTGGGTGGTTTGTCGAGTGTGAGGCCGAAATTAATGGTTGGTTTGACGAGCATTTGAAAGCATGAGGTCACGAGATGGAGGTCGGGTGATGGGTAATTTGTCAAGTGTGAGGTCGGAATTAGTGGTTGGTATGACGAGCATTTGAAAGCGTGATATCATGAGATGGAGGTCGGGTGGTGGGTAATTTTTCAAGTGTGAGGTTTGAATTAATGGTTGGTTTGACGAGCATTTAAAAATGTGAGGTCACGAGATGAATGTCGGGTGGTGGTTAGTGGTTGGTTTGACGTTGGATAAGATTTGTGAGTAGTTTGTCGATGAATAGAGGCATATGAAAAAAATGTGAATTATAAGATTAGGGTTAGTGGGTGGTTTGCCGAAGGGATAAAGAGACATATGAAAAAGTGTGAGTCATAAAATGAGGGTTAGTGGTTGAGTTTGACGAGATATAAGTGGTGTGTCATCAATTAAGGTCGATTAAGATTGGTGGGTGGTTTATCGAGCAGATAAAAAATGTATATAAAAAGTGTGAATCATAAGATGAGGGTCAATTGAAATGTTAAGTGAGTGTCAAAGAGATAAAATATAAGTTAATATTAAGCTTAATATTAAAGTTAATTTTTACAAACTAAAACTAATTTTAAATTAATTATATTTGAACAATATTAATTTTATCTAAAATATTTATAAATAAATAATATTTTATATATATATTTGTATGTGATCAGGCTAGTTTAAGTAAAAGTTTTTTTTAATTGAGCTATGCATTTGATTTTCTACCTAGTTGTTTATGGTAAATTTGTTTATATTTATTTACATTTTTTTTAAAGTTTATTAAAATAAGAACACCCTAAATTAAAATAATAATATGAATTCATATTATACAATGGATTTGTAACTATTCTATATAGAGATAATTAAAAAAAACGTTAAAATGTCTTAAAATGAAATAGAAATAATGGTCCCAACATAATGTTAATAGAACAAAATAGTTACAAAGTCAAAATGAATTCTCATTTTTCGCATACATGTTCATATATCTTTAAGCATTTTTTGTGTGCCAATTTAAATCTGCAGGTAGTGAGTTTTTTTTATTCATTAGTTATATACATATTTTTGTAAACTATTTTTTTTTTTATAAAGTATTATGATTTTCCTATTTGATTTTACATTAAGAATAAATATGTTTATAATGATTTTAAACTCTCCATCCCATGATTTAATAAAATAAAACTTCAAGTCTATTATTATTTATAAGGTTTGATTCTTTTTAAGAAACATGACTTAGATATGGAGAAAGCTGATCATAACCTTGGGTTCGGTGAGCTTTGAGAAAGAGGGTCATTTTATTCAAGAATGAATAACTAGAAAAACCAAAATCTATTTATTATGGCTAATGTTCTAAAGAATATGTTTAGAGTCATTATATACCAAATATAGAAGAGAGAAATGCAAGAATTTTATAAGAAAAAAAAGGAAGAATTGAGCAAGTTTGGCTACATGGTATATATTTTAGTGAGGTAACGATGACTGCTCAATATAATGCACGTTATTTATATTGATTTATGTTTTATTCATTCTACATAACTTTGATTACTCTTATTTAACCGTTTGTTTAGTTGCGCATTTGTTGAGTCAATTATTTGTTTTGCCCAACTAAACTATATTAATCGTTCATTTTTTACTTTCTTAATGGAAAAATCTATTAAATTGCTTTAAAAGAAATTATGAAGTTTCTTTAACCTACTTGTCATTAATAAATAATGAAATTAGTATTAATGTACTAATAAAGTTGGAATTATAATTAAAAAAATCCAATATATTTGGTATCTTATAGAAAGAATGTTTATGTCCACTTAAATAATTCATGCTAAGAATTTACCAAATATACATGACTTCTTACTTGGATTATAATTCGAGTTTAAATATCTTTACGGGTTTGATTTTCACTTATGTGGTTCGAGTTTTCATAGCGATAAAAACAAAAAATGAGGCAATCAAATCTGGCTATAAGTAAGTTACAAGAAGACCCCTATTGTATAAAGATGTGTTATTAACGGCTCCTAAAAAGCTCATGAATCAATACCGATTCTCTTACATCACGAAACACGTATATAAAGGTATAAATGAGTGTTCATGGAGTCAGATAAACTATGTGTGAAATGAAATTAGAACATAGGTTCGGTGGAGAAATTAGCTTTATCTTTACGTGAAAAGAGAGTAGCTATCTTATAAGACCATAATTTAACTGTTTTTTTCTTCAGAGATTCCATTCGTCGTGCTTCTTTTCTCTCATTTGAGTGTATATGTTTTCTGCTTTTTCCACTTTTTCTCTGTCCTTCTTCTTCTTCTCTTTGGTTTTCCCCATTACCCAACTTCTGACTTTTACTTTATTGAAATGGGTTTTACTCTGTATTAAGAAACCATTCTTTCTCATTTCAGAAAACATCTCTGATCAGATTGGTTTCTGGGTTTTAGCCGGAAAAGGAAAAAAGGGTCATGGCCGGAGGTGGAGGAGGAGGAGGAGCTGCGCCGCCGCCGAAGCAGGAAGAGTTACAACCACACCCAGTAAAGGAACAACTTCCTAATGTTTCTTATTGCATTACCAGTCCACCTCCTTGGCGTGAGTTCTATTATGAGTTCTATTATGATTAGATTAAGGATCTTTATAATGTTCTTTTGTTTGATTAATGTAGCTGAGGCCATTCTTCTTGGTTTTCAACATTACCTAGTGATGCTTGGGACAACAGTTCTGATTCCATCTTCTATTGTTCCTCAAATGGGAGGGGGGAATGTAAGGTTTTCAGTTCTCAAAACTTAGGAATTCAATGTAAAACATAATGTTTTTTTTTTTTTTTTGTATTCATTTTAAAGGCAGAGAAGGCAAAAGTGATTCAAACACTATTGTTTGTGTCTGGGATCAACACATTTACTCAGACATTGTTTGGGACAAGATTACCAGCTGTGGTTGGAGGATCCTACACTTTCATTCCAACAACTTTGTCTATTATTTTGGCTGGAAGATACAATGATGTCTTAGATCCTCAAGAGGTAATGAGCCAATGTGACTAATGACTTAAAAAAAACATAGTTATTGATCTATTTTTGATGTCATTTACAGAAATTTAAGAAGATAATGAGGGGTATTCAAGGAGCACTTATAGTTGCTTCTACTCTTCAGATTGTTCTTGGATTTAGCGGTCTTTGGAGAAACCTCACAAGGTTAAACCAAATCAAATTGAATCGAATTTGAAATGAGGGTTGATTAATGAAATCATGATTAGCTAATATGATTGTTTTTCTTAATGATTTCAGATTCTTGAGTCCTCTTTCTTTGGTTCCTTTGGTTTCTTTGACTGGCTTTGGGCTATATGAATTTGGTTTTCCTCTAGTATGTGTTCTTTCTTGTTTCATTAATCAAGATTTGAAGTTCATAGTATTACACAAATACCCATTATGAATTAATTGATTTTTTTAATTGTTTAGCTGACTAAGTGTGTGGAAATTGGACTTCCTCAGCTCATCATTCTAGTCATTTTTGCTCAGGTGATTGATTGATTGATTGATGTTATAGATTTGTTTTGTTTTCAAACATGAATGATTCTTGATCTTTTGTTGTTTTGTTTCAGTATCTTCCGCATTTAATGAAAGGGGAAAGACAGATATTCAATCGGTTTGCTGTTATATTCTCTGTTGTTATTGTTTGGATTTACGCTCATTTACTCACAGTTGGCGGTGCTTATAAGAACAAACCAATGAAGACTCAGTCAAGCTGTCGAACTGATCGCGCTGGAATTATTGGTGGTGCTTCATGGTAATTTAGTGGTTCTTGGTTCATTTAAATTGAATTGAATTGAAGAAAAATGATTGAGTTTTGTTGTTATTATTAATTTCAGGATAAGTATTCCATATCCATTTCAATTTGGACCTCCAACATTCGACGCTGGCGAATCATTTGCAATGATGGCTGCTTCATTTGTTGCTCTAGTAGAGGTTTTTGCTATATATTATGCAAATGAGTCAATGTGTTAGTTTTTTCTTTAACTATGTTTTGCAATTTTGAACAGTCTACGGGTGTTTACATTGCTGCATCGCGTTATGCAAGTGCGACGCCAATTCCTCCTTCTGTTCTTAGTCGAGGTGTTGGTTGGCAGGTATAATATAATCTAGCTTTGATTAAAACAGAAATTTTTATTCTTGTTTAATTGTGTGTTTTTTTTTTATTGAAGGGGGTGGGAATACTATTTTCTGGGGTATTTGGAACAGGAAATGGTTCATCTATATCTGTGTAAGTTTCTGGTTTAAAAAATCTACTAAAATTATCGGTTAGTCGCCATTTTGGAAACCTTTGTTCTTTTTTTTTTCCTTAGGGAAAACGTCGGTTTGCTTGCATTGACTCGTGTTGGTAGCAGACGGGTGGTGCAGATTTCTGCCGGTTTCATGCTTTTCTTTTCCATTCTCGGTTAGTCAGATTCACCCAAAACTAGTATTCTATATTATTGTTGTTATTAATTATTTTAACTTTAAACATTCTTCATTTGAAAATTCAGGGAAATTTGGAGCAATATTTGCATCAATACCTGCTCCAATAATTGCAGCTTTATACTGTCTTTTCTTCGCATATGTAGGTAAGCCTCTCATTGTTCATAAGCTCATGAGATTATTTCAATTTATTTTTGTACAAAAAAGTTCAAAATAACTGTTTTTTTTTGGTATGCAAATGTGGACAGGTTCAGGAGGTCTCAGTTATCTACAATTCTGCAATTTGAACAGTTTTAGAACAAAGTTCATATTGGGATTCTCGTTTTTCATGGGCTTATCAATTCCGCAATATTTCAACGAGTATACAGCCATAAATGGATATGGACCTGTCCACACGAAATCGAGATGGGTATTTCTTCATCCAACCAACCGTTTCATCATTCTATAGACTTAACCATTTCATACCACAAACTATAATTTGTTTTTTTGTGTGTTGTTGTTATTGAGCAGTTTAATGACATGGTGAATGTGACATTTTCTTCGGAACCATTTGTGGCGGGAATGTTGGCATTGTTCTTGGACAGTACAATGAAAGGAAAAGATACCGCAACCAAAAAGGACAGAGGAATGCAATGGTGGGAAAGGTTTAGATCGTTTAAAACAGACACGAGGAGCGAGGAGTTCTATTCGCTGCCATTTAACCTTAACAAGTTCTTCCCACCTGTCTGAAAACATAGAATTATTTGTTCTTATTAAGATCTTTCCAATTGGGTTGTTCTTGAATTTAGAAAGCTTTGTCTTTTGGAACAAACAACAAACAGTGTAGAAGAGGCTCTTTTTTTATATTTTTGGAACTACAATCCAAGAATTTGGCTTTTTAGTTGAGTGACTCTTTTCTCCAATTTATTTGTTTTTTCTAAAAAACAAAAGTAGGGAGAATATATATGATATGCATATCTTTATATTTAATTAATTGTATTAAAGTGACAAAAAGTTAAATTATTATTATTCTCTTATCTGTAAAGTGGGTAAGAATCTTGTTTTGATATATGTATTATAGTAGTAATAAAGCAAAAAGATAGGTTAACTTGTAGATCAAGATCAAATAGTATTCCCAACTTGGATGACATGGAACCAAACCAACAATAAAGAATCAAAACAACTTTCAAATATATATATATATATATATATATATATATATATATATATATATATATATATATATATATATATATATATATTAGTGTGATAGACAAAAAAAAAAAATAAAGCAAATTATTGAATATATTTTCATTTTCCAAAACTAATGATAAAATGGGTTAGTTTATGAAAGTTTACATAAGTTTGTGCCTTATATCTCCACATTTTTTTAAGCATTACTTATTCATGTATCTTCAAATTAATATTTATTTTAGATGTTTTATAAGTATATAGTTTATAAGTATTTCTATAGTAACTTGTGATTCTTCATGTTACTATTGAATTTGTATTTTATATTTTTTACTTTAGAAACATAAGCTACAATATCATAATACAATCTAGTATTTAATGGGCCATTGAGGCCCACTTTTCTTCGACTAATAATTCCAGATTTATGATACAAACTAAAACCCAATAAATGAGGCTACCTTTGTTCCTTTAACACACTAATTCAGGAGGAAATATTTTCAAAATTTAAAATTTTTCAAGTTGAAAATATTCCTTATCTATTAATTTTTTAAATTTAATTCAATATTTATTTATCTAATTATTAATAAGAAGACAGTAATAAATATTTTTATTCACTTGTTTTATTTAAAATTTTATTATTATTATAAGTTCACCCCCAAATTATTTTCAAGTTCACCACAACTCAAATTCATTCTTCTGCACAAAGACTAATCATATAAATTGACAACATTTATTATGTGTTATTCGGGTCTAATATTACTTATTATTATACATTTATTTGAAAAAAAATAATATTAAAAAATTAATTAACCAATTCATTTAAGTTTTTTTATATTTATAATGATTTTGATTAGTTAATTATCAAATAATAATTGATATTTATCGAATAACATATTAATAGATAATAAATAAATAATAAATAATTATAATAGATAATTGAACAAATATAAAAAAATATGTTAAATTAATATATATATATATATATATAAATAATTTTAAAAAATATAAGTAATAATTAAAAAATGTTTTTTAAAGTATATATTGTCTTGTTTTTCTAAAATAATAAATTATTATAATAAATAATTGAAATAATGTTAAAAAATATTTAAAATTAATATAGTAATTAAATAAAAAATATGTACTAATAATAATTTGTTTTTTACATTAATAAATTATTTTAATAGATAATTAAACAAATATTAAAAAGATTTAAAATGAATACATATATAAATAATTAAATAAAAAATTATATGGTAATAAAAAAAATTATTCTTTGATCATAAATTATATTTTATAATAATAAATAAATCTTAAATATATTTTTTAATAATTTAAAATTTAACCTATTTAGTTAAATATAGTTTTAATTTTTTTCATTTAAATGTATTTTTTAATTTGTTTTATATTTTTTTTTCTTTAAATTATTTTTAACAAACATTTTTAATATATTTTGTTTATTTCAGTATTTATAATTAATATATATATATATATATATATATAATTATTATTTTTGTGTCTCAATTTATTTTTTTTATAATAATAAATAAGTTTATATTACATTTCTAAATTATTTTACAACTTAACCTGATTAATTAAATATATTTTTAAATTTAATACAATTTCGCTTTTGGTATGATTTTAAGCATTTACCCAATTCGTGGACAAACCTTGCAGTTTTTAAAAATGCATTTTTAAACATTCGATTGCACTTTTTGGTATGATCTTAAGCCTTGAATCATTTTTTCCTGTGAACACGAATCATTGAGTTTTATCATCAAAATTTGTATTACTTAAGCTGACATTTCCTCCATAGACGAACCATTCTATTACACCTTTGACATGATCTTATAGCATAATTTATGCTACGTGGACGAACCTTTAAATTTTCTCACAACATTATCTCATTAGGTTAGATTTTGTAACTAATATATTATTTTATTTTTTGTCTCATCAAAATTTATTTTTTTATTTTTTTCTAATATATATATATATATATATATATTATTCTAATTAAAAATATTTTTTATAATTATTTTTTAAATAATTATATAATATTATATATTTTATCATATTTTTGTTGACTAAAAATTATAAAACTGTAAAAAAATGTTAAATCACCATATATATATATATATATATATATATATATATATATATATATATATATATATATATATATATATATATATATATATATATATATTAATTACCTTCTATGGACACAAATTAATCATTGAGTTTTATCACCAGTATTTGCGTTACTCAAGCTAGCTGACAATTCTTTCATGGACGAACCATTCGCTCACCCTCCATGAACAAACCCATAAGTTATCTCACTAAAATTTGTTTACTTAAGGCGACGATCTCACTTATCCACCACTATTATATGTCACACTTCAAGTCAAATTCAGACTCACATTTAATAATTACTTTATTGTTTTTAAATATGAAACGTGAATATTTTAATCGTCAGACAAGGTAAGACGTTTGAAATAATTTTATAATTTTGTGTATGTATATATATATTTTGTAAGTTAAATTTTGTAACTGTATTTTTTTTTCTATCTCATCATAATTTATCTTTTCATTTCCTTTTCTAATATATATATATATATTATTCTAATTAAAAATATTTCTCTAATTAAATTTTTAATATTCAATAACTATATAATGTTACATATTTATATATATATATATATATATATATATATATATATATATATATATATATCATATTTTTCTTAAAAAAAATACAATTTTGGTTTTTTATTAATTTATACTCTTATATATTTTTTCTCTCATCATATATATATACATTCGATTACAATTTTCGGCATCATCTTAGGCCCTAACTCACTCTTTGTGGACACAAATCATTGAGTTTTATTACAAATGTTTGCATTACTCAAGTCGACATCCTCTTCATGGATGAAGCATTACACATTTCGACATGATCATAGGCCCTAACTCATCCTCCGTAGACGAACCATTAAAATTTCTCACCAGTGTTTATGTTACTTAATCAAACATTTCTTCGTGGACGAACCCTGATCTTAAATATGTAACATGACTATTTTAACTGCTATACCAAGTAAAACGTTTGAAATAATTTTGTATATGTATATATATTTTGTAAGTTAGATTTTATAACCAATGTAAATATTTATTTGGTATTTATTTTTTAAAATATCTAATAAATATTTATTATTTTAATATATTTCGATTAAAATTTTATTTTTTAATTTAATTAATTTTGAGGTTGACTATATATATAAACGACGAATTTTTATTGCTGATTTTTAATATTTTTGTTACTTATTTGTCTTTCATTTCAAAGCATAACTTGTATTATTAATTATTAATATATATATATATATATAAATATATATAAATATATATATATATATAAATATATATATATATATATAAATATATATATATATAAATATATATATATATATATATGATATTTGTGTATTTATTATTTTAAATATATTTTAATTAAAATTTATTAATTCTTAAGGTTCATTTTATATATATATATATATATATATATATATATATATATATATATATATATATATATATATATATTATATTAAAATAAAATAATAGGTATTTATTATATATTTTAAAAAATATAAATATATATTTAAATAATTAATAATATAAAAAAATAAATATCTATAACTTATATTTGTTAAGTTTTAGTTTAATTAATTAAGAAAAAAAATATAACTTTTTTATATTAATTTTTTTTTTTTTTTTCATTTTTTATATTTACTGAATCGACTTATTATCTCTCGACGAACTAAATATAAATTTCAATGTTATTGGCCTCTTATTCATCGGTAAACCAATTACCAATCACAATCGACATCTCATCTAGTAACCTCACACTTTCACACTTATATTCCTCTTATACTGTCAAATCAACTATCAATCTCAATCGGTCTCTAATTTCGTAATTTTACAATTCATTGTTACCGACATTTTTATCCCTTAACAAATCAACCACTAATCCTAATGTTACCGGTCTCTTATTCCTCGATAAACCAATCACGAATCCAAATCACATTTTTAATTTTATTTTTAACAATTTTAAGTTTATGGGCGAATCAATCACGATCCAACCTAAGTATTTATTTACTCTCATATATATATATATCAAATTAACCACAATTTTCGACTCAACAAACCAAACAAATTCAAATTAAACATTATTATATATATTAGTTAGTTAAAAATTGAACTTATATTGTTAAGAATGTCCAATGTTTATCAAATTTGATGTTAAATTTAAAATATAAAGTTTTATTAGCTTAATTGGTTAAATGGTTATACTTATTTTGTAAGGTTATAAATTCGAAATATACATATAACATTTTTAATTTTATTTTTAACCGTTTCAAATTTATAGACGGGATAAATCACGATCTGACCCAAGTATCCATTTACTCTTACAAATATATCCAAATTAACTACAAATCTCGACGCGACAAATCAAACAAATTCAAATTAAGCATTATTATATGAGTTGTACTTATTTTATTAGTTTGCAAGTTCGAAACATATCTATAACATTTTTAACTGTTTCAAGTTTATGAACACCTAAGTATCAATTTATTCTCACATATATCTAAATTAATCACCGCATCTCGACCCGGCAAACCAAATAAATTCAAATTAAGCATTATTAATTATTATATATATATATATATAAAAGTTATTTAAATAACTAAAGCTAAAAAATCCATAATCATTATTATTTTATTTTTTTGAATTAGAAATAAAAACATTATTATTTATATGTTATATTGGAAGATTATTTTATGCTTTACAAAATATATGTGACAAGATTTTAGGGCACAAAACTTACAAAATTGTGAACAAATAAAAAATTATAAAATGAGATCTAAGAGAAAAAAATATATATATATATATATATATATATATATATATATATATATATATATATATATATATATATATATATATATATATATATATATAATAAAAGTTGATGTGAAATAAGTTATTTATTGAGTCACCCTCAATTAAAATTGTATGATTCTTATAATTTTTTATTCAGAATTCTTTTTTTTAATTATTCAAATAATTTAATATTTAGATTAATAATAGTTTATTTTGATTTTATAAATGTTAAATTATTTTACTTACTAATTAATAAATTAAATTGATAATTTAATTTTATAAATTTTATTTACTGATTTGTTATATGTAGCTCTAGGTTGAATTTATAATAATTAATTCTTTATAAAAAAATAATAAATTATTTATTTAAAATGTTAGGTATTTTAATTATTTTTTAACATTTTATAACATTACGCTATCATATCACTTTATTTTAATTACCAAATTACTTAATTTATCAAAAAAAAAAATATCAAAATACTCTCAATTTGATTTTATTAAATTTTAAATATGAAAACTTTTCATAATTTATCCAAACAAATCTTAATAACCTAGCTATTTTTTATTATACAATTTTTTAAACTCATAAATATTTTAAAAGAATCCAAGATCAAACTAACCTTAGGTTATTTGGTCAAAATAAAGATATTGTTAAGATCTTGTTTTTTATTTATTGATAATTTGATGAAATGAACGATGAATGATGTGATGTATTTATTTGGATAAATATTGTATTAATACACTTAACTCGTGGTTATCTATACACAATTGAAAGACGTTAATTTTAGCAATTTGGATATAAATAATTTTAAAAAATGTTAATAAAAATCTTGATGATAACCAAGATAATAGTATTATTATTAAACTACTAATTGATAAATCAAAATTGTTTTTAAAATATTTAAGAATATTTATCCATAATTTGTAAATAATGTGTTTACAACTTTATTAATCTTCTTTTTGACTCAATTGTTATTTAATGCTCAGATTTGGATCGTTTGTAAATAAGATTCGGATATTCAATTTTGTCATACTCGAACTATCATGAGATTTTTATTTTGTTTTTGTACTCTAATGTAATTTTTTTTTTTCTTAACTAATTTATCATATTTTTAAAAAATATCAATTCCCTCTTTTTTTAACCATTCTAACAAATTACATATTTTTTAATCTATTCAAAAATTTAAAAAATGTATAACTCAAACAAATATTAATTTAAAACACAAATATGTTTAAATTGATATATCCTAACGAATGTTATGTCAATCTAATGTTCTAAAAAAAACAAATATCAAATCTCTCCTCATATCACATTAGAATGTGTAGGTCACGAAAAAAATACTCTATTTAAAATAAATAGGTCAAAAATATTTTTAAATAATATTTTATCTATAAACGTGACAAATTAATTAAAAAAAAGAGAATAATATTAATACGTTAGAATAAAAAAACATTTATACTAATAAACGTTTTCTCTAATTAAAAAACCTTATTAAAATTAAGATAATTTGTTTCTCAAAATTTTACCCTCATATAATAAAAACCTCATAAATTCGAGAAATCAGATAACCGATTGAGTGTATATTTTGTTCTTGAAATTCACATATTTTGTACGAGTTAATTTTTTTATTTTTATTTTTAATGAGAGAGAGAGAGTCCGGCGTACAAGATACGGCGGCTAAGGGTGGCAGTTCGGCTACTGATTTCAATGTGAGACCGCCAGCTTACACCTTTGACTATATAAAACTACTATTTAAAATTAAATAAAAAAACAAAATTTGATAAACTTTTATTTCAATTTGATAACATATTAAAATATAATTTATTAAGGTAGTTTCTACCGTTAAAAAAAATGCTTAATTTAAGAAAATATTTGAAGAAATATAATAGGGATAAATTTAGAATTTAATTTTTACAAATTAAATAATTATATAATTTTGTGTATGATTTATCAATTTAAAATATATTTGTATTTTAAATTAAGTATTTTTTTTAGATATAAACTTTTTAATATTTTAAATGAGGTTTAAATGTCTTAACAATTTATGTTGTGTGAAAATATTTAGAAAAAAGTTGAAAAGAAAATAATAAAGTTTATTTTTTTTTTTCAGATGTGAAAAAAAAAATCTTAAATTAAGAAACATACATTCATTTATGACTAAACAAGAAAACATATGTTAGATTAATAAATATACATTCATTTATGAAATTCTCAAATTTATATATATATATATAATGATGCTTAATTTTTAAAGTGTCCGGATTGTCGGGTTGAGAGCTGTGGTTAATTTGGATACTTGGGTCGGATTGTGGGTTTACCCGTTTTTAAATTTAAAACGGTTAAAAATAAAATTAAAAATGCTAGAGATATGTTTCGAACTTGCAACCTAACAAAACAAGTACAACTCTTTAACCAACTAGGGTACAAAGACTTTATATATTAAATTCAAACACCAAATTTGATAAATGTGGGACGTTTTAATATTAATATAAGTTCAATTTTTTAACTAACTAATATATAATAATGTTGAGTAAATGGATACTTGGGTCGGATTATGTGTTGACCCACCCATAAATTTAAAACGGTTAAAAATAAAATTAAAAATGTTATCCGTAATTTTTTTCACGGTTTTTTATATTATTACTCGTGCAAATGCACGGGCTAAATGCTAGTATTTCATTTATGAAATTCTCAAATTGATAAAATTATGATAGTATTTCTTTAAAATTTTATTTTTTTAAGAATGCATGATGAAAACTCAAATTAATGACATTGAGTTCATGTGTTTTATTATTGAGCTACTAATAGTTTCCATCTTAAAAAATTTTAAAATCAAATTAGTTATATTAGATAATCAAGAGTTTTTATTTATGATTAATAACTTATAACCATACCAAAATGAAACGATTAATAAACTAAAATTAATAGTTTGAAATTTTTCTGAAATGTTTATAAATATTTTGTATTACTTTTTAATCAATTATAATTTTTAATCAAATTTTGACATTTATATTATCTGATTTATTTATATAAACTTAATTATAAAAAAAATGAGATGAAAAGTGTACCAAAAAGTCCAAATGATATTAATATATATTATAAACCGCCCAACATTTAGGGCTTAGGGCTTGTTTGATGAATTCAAATCAACAATATTATATGAACAATCATTTATTCATCCCATAATTCATCATCAATTAAAATAAAATCATTTTAAAATATTTTAATCATTTGCCCACCCCAATAATTCAATAAAAACCATTTTTTTTCTTCAAAGTTTCAAATTGTTTAAAAATAATCCTAGAATTACGCAAACTAAAACACATATATTATATTTTATTTTATTTTCCAATTATTCAATAACTTAATTTGTTAATTAAAATATTAATATATATAAATATATTATATAATATTTAAAACATTATAATAATTTAACCAAATAATAACCTACATTTTCATTAAATATTTTATTTAAAAACAAAACTCAATAAAAAAAAATCTAAATAACCCAATATCAAACAGCAGCCATTAAATACAGATGTTGAGTGGTCATGTTTGAACAAGTGATAGCTAATCTCAATAGTCCATTTTAATTTATTTATTTAACATATATATACTCTTTTACCACCTCATTCTATATTTTGTTTATTATGAGAAATTAATTAATAAATAATAAAATATAAAATCTATAAAATTAAAATAATTAAATGATTATATAAATATTTTATAAAAATAAAACTCCCAATAAAAAATATCCGAGTAACATTCATTTTGTTAAAGATTCATAAATAAAAAAAAATTATTTGAGTTCATTAACGATGAGTGTTGAAGTAGCTAAAGCAATAAAACGGTATCGGAAGAATCTTTATCAAATATTCTGAGCAAAGATTCATAAGTAGCGGCATCTAGCCTCGAATTCCTATTTTCAAAGGAAGGAAGCTTTCCACCAGCACCCGGTACGGGAGAAGATAAAGAATCGGATGGATGAAGAAGCTGCTGGTACTATTGCTTCTTGTGATGCAACAGAACAATTAGGATCTCAAGACGCACAATTAGGATCTCAAGACGCAGCAACACCTATGATGCAAGGAATAATAGACTTACATTATGATATCTTTTTCTTCCTCATTCTTATTTTGGTTTTCGTATCACAGAGCAACAATTAAAATTATCTTTAGTCGAGGGTTGATAAGTAACGCCGAAAAATGTCATGTCAAATGAAAATGGACAATCTACGTATATATGGTCAAAATAGTGAAAATTCATACAAATAATGAGAAGATAAATGTAAAAGTTCTCCATATGCCATATGAAAGATTAAATATAAAAACTCCTTATTAAAAAAATGAAAAATAACTCAATATCCAATTATTCTGTCTTCTTTGATACTAAGAAGATGCCATATGAAAGATTAAATATAAAAACTCCTTATTAAAAAAATGAAAAATAACTCAATATCCAATTATTCTGTCTTCTTTGATGCTAAGAAGTGGACAGACACGAACTCGAGAAAAGATCGTCAACATAAAAAACCGATCCGACTAAATAGAATGTCGGACTGAACAAATAACACCAACTTAAATCTGAGTGATGGAAAGAGAAACAATGCACCCTCTCATGCTAAAAAATTAATCAAAGGGATTAAAAAAGATTGACCTTTCAACTTTTTTTTAAAGTTTATATATTTTTTTTAAAGAATTGAGATTGTAAAAGTTATTTAGATTGATTTTACACGTAATTCCTATATATATATATATATATATTTATATTGATTATCATTTATAATAAAATAAATTTCTTAAATAAACATAGTAGATTCTACAAAATCAAATGTCAATATTTTTATTTTCACTTAAAATTTCAATAATCTTAAGAACTCCAATGAAGTAATGAAGGTTTTTTGCTACACATCTAAGTTCTCTAATTACTTGATTTTGTTTGAACTCTTGCATCACAACTTATACAAGTGATTTACATTATTTATTTAAAAATACACATATTTTATTTTATTAAATATAACTAAAGATATTATCTAATCAATCATGCAAAAAGTCTTCAATTAATAATTTTTTTTATAAAAAATAATAAAAAAATTGGATCAACTGAATATTTGTACTATATCTACGGGAAACTAGCAGTCGCCCAAATTAGATGGGCCAAATTGTAGTCAAAGATCATTAATGTGATGGGTTTTAATTTTCTCTATTTTCTATCTCATAAAATAAATGTCTTTATAATTATATAGGAAGAACATGCTACCTAGGCATGTTTGGTTAATCAATCAAATATATTTGATATTATTTATCTAATTCATATAGTCCGGAATAAATTGAGGTAGACTTAGACTATCCACAGTAGAGTGTCAAATAAGGTATCAAATGAGTGTTAAAATAATATCAAATGGTGCAGCAGAGTATCAAAATTAAGTGTTAAAATATGGGTATCAAATTTTGATACGGAACCAAATTTGATGTGGCCCAATCACAGCGTGCCAAGTGGCAGCGTTGGTGGTTACTTTTTTGTTTTTGTTTTCTTTTTTAAATAAACTTTTGCATAATAATTGATCCAAAAAAATATATATATATCATTATTTTTTATTTTTCGAGATCTATAAATAGAGACTTGGTTTGTGTCATTTGGACACCAAAAAATTTCTAAAATTTTCCACCATATTATCATCCTTGTTTGTATCACCTTTCTTCATATCATCATATGGATATTCCCCAAGACCCTTTCAATCTCGAAGAGATTCAACAACAATGGGAGTTGGAAGAATCTTTACTCAAAAGGCAAAAAGAATTTCTCGAAGAGCTTCAAAGGCGAAACAATCGTTTTAAAATTTTATTTTAAAACTCTCGATTAGAGTTTTAAAAACACTACTTAACAAATTACCAATGTTTAGAGTGTTTGTTTTCTTCTTCGTTTTAAATAATATTTGTATGTTTGATTTACCAAGTGATAAATAATATTGTTTATGGTTAAAAAAAATAAAATTATGTATAAATGATGTGCAAGTGAGAGAAAGTGAAAAAGTAATTTTGATACCTTGAATAACACTCTGCTGTAGGATATGCTAAAAAGTGGTTATTAGAGTATTAAATGAAAAAATTTGATACCCTACTGTGGATAGTCTTAAGCCACTCCAAATATTTATTTTTTTTAACTATAAAATTCACTATTTACGTATGAATTTCTAAAAAAAAATAAAAAAAAATACCCATCTCATTTCTAATTTTTGGATGTGTCCCATTAATTTTTTTTAATAATAAATGATATTAAAAATATGGAGAAAAAAATTGGATAAAAATTATTTTGGTTGTAAATTTTCAACTTTTTTTTTTATATTTGATTCTAATTTATTATTCTTATTTCTTATAAACTATCCAACTTATTCCTTAAATGATGATCATATACATTTTGATTTTATTTATTTCCTAGTTTATAATCTGGTAAATATAAAAAAAATCTTATATATTATATAGTTGAATTTTAATATATGAAATTATATTACTCATCAAGGTTATCTAGTGGTAAGAGATGGTTTAAGAAATAAAAAAATCACAGGTTCAAGGATTCAATTAACCTAACCTAGTGGTAAAAGATGGTTTAAGAAATAAAAAAGTGACAGGTTCAAGGGTTCAATTAACCCAACCTAGTGGTGAGAGATCGTTTAAGAAATCAAAAAGTCACGGGTTCAAGGGTTGAATTCCATATAGTAGGGTGTTATTCCCGACTTGTTTCTATATATATATTATAAGCGAAATCAAACAAACCTTATAGAATGAAGACTTTTTTTAGAATAGTGAGAATATAAAGAAAGAATAGACGATTGAATGTGAAAGGAAATGAGTCTCCATCCCACAATTTCCATTCCCTTGTCCCAATATATTTATAATTTGCTTACTTGCCATAAATAAATAAATAAATAAAAAGAAAGAAAGATCTGATTTTTGTTTATTATCATCTTTCTTTTTCTTGAGAGAGAGAAGAGAGAGATGGGTAATTGTCAGGCTGTGGATGCAGCAGCAATGGTGATACAGCATCCGAATGGGAGAATAGATAGAATGTATTGGACGATGAGTGCTAGTGAAGTTATGAAGATGAACCCGGGTTATTACGTATCTCTCATCATTCCTTTGCTTTCCAATGACCAACAACAACAACAACAACAACAAGAAGAAGAGATTATTAGGTTTACCAGAGTTCATCTTCTCCGGCCAACCGATACCCTTCTTCTTGGCCGGGCTTATCGACTCATTCCATCTCAAGGTAATTAATATTACATCTTCAATCATGGGAGGGATTATTTGAAAAAAAATTATTATATTTGTTTTTAGTAAGATAGATAGCTAGCATAACTCATTCATTTAATTAAGATTGATTTTGACAGAGGTTAAGAAGGTTGTGCGGGCAAAGAAGCAAGCAGATGAAATGAAGAAGAAGAATAAGAAGCTGCAGGAATCTGTTGAATCGCAGAGAGAGAAATCCATTAATGAATCAAACAATAGACCGGCAGCCTCTTCTAACGCCGCCGCCGCCGCCGCCGTGAGAAGGTTAAGATCATGGCGGCCTTCTTTGCAAACCATATCTGAATCCACCACCACATCTTCAACACCAAGTAGCTAGCTAGTACAATATTTTGGATCATAATAAAAAGTTGTCCAAAACTTAATTCATCCAGTTTTTGAGAATTGAGCCACCACTTTTATCAATAAAAAAAACTTGTATTCATATAAAAGAATGTTTATTTATAAATTATATATATATATATATATATATATATAATATATATATATATATATTAATGAAGTTTTTTCAAATAAATGTTTTTTTTAGCATGTTGATGTTGTTAATTTGCGGGTTAACTCATCACAGAACTAAGAAAAAATGTGCATATCATATTTTCTATTTTACAAGCTTATAAAATTTGAATTATATTCTTCATATAAGTATTAATATTACTTTAAATAATGGGATTAATAATGACCCATTAGAACGACATGTAGTGTAGTATTAAAAATATAGTTGCAATATTTTTTAATATGATTCATCCTAATTCTTTTTTAATAGATTATATGATTGAAGAATCATACTCGCATCAGGCTTATAATTAAGATATTATTATTATAACGTTTTTTTTTTTAGATAATCAATTCTTATCATTTTTAATATATATAAATTATTTTAAAAATATATAAAATATATTTTCATGTGATAAAAATTTCTAAAAAAATGCATAAAAATAAATAAAACAATAAAAAAACTTACATCAAACAAACTATTGAAACCTGCTAACTTAATTTATAGAATAAAGTCTAAAATAAACAATTATAAATTTTTAGTGCTTTTTAATATTATTATTATTATAATCATCATAAAGTCAAAACTAAAATTTTGCACTTATAAAAATTGTACTACAAAACTAAACTTCTGCATAATAAAAATTGTACTACAAAACCAAACTTTTGCCTCAAAAGAAAAATCAAAGGCTTCCACAAAACAAAAACCAAATGAAATTTTTGGTAATTAAATACTGTTCAAAAATTGATGGCAATTTCCTTCTCCGTCATTTCAAACACATGGTCTCTAGCATCTGTAAGTGCAGTCTGAATGGGACAATCATAATAATAAACTTGAGTTACTTCGCACCAAAAAGAGAACAAAAAAAACGTAAAAACCAACTTTGTTCATACCTTCCCGAGTTTCGTGAGCAAGTTGCTAGCAAGATTTAACGACGTAAGTCTAACCTCTTCGTTAGCCTTAAGTGCTTGTGAAATTGAGAATGCTCCCTCATCCTATGTTAATTTAAATAAAAAAATCATATGAAACATGAGAAACTAATGTTATTATTATCCAAGAACAAACAAAGCATTCGAGATTCAAAGTTCAAACCCTGATTTCATTGAACGCTAGATCGAGAGAGGTCAAAACTTCATTAACAACTTTCAAACTCCGAGCAAGCAACATTGCACCCTGTAAAATATGTCATCACCTCAAAGCCGAAAAATGATAAAAAAAAAGATAGTTCACTCAGTCATTTCTTCGCAAACCTCATCTCGAAGTCCATTAGCCCGTAAATCCAGAGTTGATATAGTCGAATTGTATTTCAAAGAATCAGCAATGTACTCGGCACCCTTTACTCCAATCTGCCACGAGAAAAGAAAAAAAAGTTAAGGATTCATTCCAATAAGTATTAATGACTTCAATCCTTTTTTCTTTTGTGCATTACCTGACACCAACCAAGACTAAGAACCTTTACATTTCCATGAAACTTCAGAACGTCTGCAAAAGCTTTGGCTCCTTCTGGTCCGATGGGATTATATCCAAATTCTAACTGACAGAAACGGGTAAAGGGAGGAGGAGGTAAAGCCAGTTTGTCCGAGTACATATATATACACAAAGCTCGTATTACTTACATTGGTGATAACATTATTATCCTTCAAAACTTGAGCAATAGCGATGGCTCCTCTCGTATGAATATTATTGCCACCCTGCACAATATCGATGTTAAATGATGGAGATGTTCAAATCTTTATGAAGAGCAGTGTTTGTACTCACCAGGTCTAAGTTTGTAACTGACCGGTTCTCCTTTAGAGCTTCTGCCATTTTCTCAGCTCCCTAAAACAAAATTATGTTCCAGAATAAACAAAACTTGGAGAAAAAAATCATATAAAGGTACTCGCAAGACATAACTTTACGTTTGGAATCAGATTTTTCTTGGGTTAGATTTCTTAGATTCGGAAATGGTACTTTCTCATCTAGATCTGGATCGTAGAAAGTACTGTATCTCAACATATATATGCTCCTCAAAATTGAGTGAATCACAAATCTAGCCACTATTTCATTTGCTAAATGAAATTGTGATCTCACCGTCAACAACTTTTTATTTATCAAACGAGAAAATTTGTTTCTGAAAATAAATTGGCAGATTCTCAATGGGATAGAGCTACAACTACAATTTTTACTAAAAAGAATGTAGTTTTCAAACGGGCATCAATAAACTGAATAGGGTATATATATATGATGGAGAACAAGAAACAAAACACAATCAAATAATTGGGGAAAATTTTCTCAAGAGGAGAACAATACCTCATCTCCAATATCATTCATGTAGAGATTCAAAAGTAACAAGCTCTTACTTCTCTTAACATAATCTGCAACGCGATGAGCACCTTTCACACTGATTGAATTGTTTCCAATGTCCAGATGCTGTATTCTCCCTAAAAATGAAGTTAGTTTGTCCACATTAGGCTGAGTTTGGGGAAATGAAAAATAGAGCCTTGCTTTAAAACCTACTTCAAAGAAACGTTCCTCAAAGCAACTAAAACCCAACCTTTTCGTTCAAATAAGCCAGACATCAGAATTCGAACACCTTCATCTCCTATGGAATTCCCATTCAAATTGAGCACCTAAACATAATGATGATAATTTTATTTTAAGGCATGTATAATGTCTCTCTGACACAAATTCATGCTTGCAACTTGAGATCTAATCTAGAGGAAAGTTGAATTTCAAAAAGAAGGTTGCAACTTATGGTCCTATAAATAGGTGGAGCGTCATATCAAGAAATGGGCTGCTATTTAATCAGTAAAAGGCGGATCAGACCTTCTACTAAAATCAACCAATCATAAAATAAATCTATCAAACTCATCAAGACTCAACGCCTCTATTTCACCCCTTGTGTTGATTGGGCAAATCTGAGAAATTGACTTGTACAACATTCCACCGCCTTGACCCTCCACTTCAATCAAGTGGGAATCGAACCTGATACCTCAAATCTTAGTTAAATATTCTTATAATTTGAGCTACCTTGGGTGGGTACCTTTCTTATCTTTTATGTTTCCTTCATCTATTTGGCTTGTTTTAGCTATAAATATGTTGAAAGTCTTTTTGCTTTTTTGGTTGAAATACTTAACCGAATGAACTTGCCAAAGAGCTTCTTCATTTATTAACACAAGGCTCTTGCCTTTCCAATATTTTTAAAAATAAACCTATCAATACCATTTTTTTTGCATTAGCTTTATATCTATATATGTTTCATATCTCATAGTAAGGTCATTTGACACAACAAAAAATACTTTCTTCAATCCAAAATAAACATCATATATTTTAAAGAAATTGGGCATTGGGCAATCTCTTATGATATTAGTTTTAGGTTAAGTAGTATAAATGGTTGTGTCCTTTCATTAGTAGATATACTAAAAATTAGTTGAAGTCAGAATTTCCCTTCTATGTCAAATTTCGCTCCAAAAAGAGTCTGTAACTGCCTATCTTAACATGGTTCCTTCGTTTCTCACTTCTTTCTATTACAAGCTAAATCACATTTTTCATCCATGCATACAAAAAAAAAAACATCAAACAAGAACTTACCCTCAATGTTTTGTTTCCCTCCAGCCCTTTTGCCAGTGCAGAAGCCCCCAGAGGACCACCATAATTGCCACTAAACGAAAATAAGAAGCAATGAATTCATGAAAAAAAATGTTAATAACAATATAATTTTTTTGGAACACTCTATGGATAAAGAAACAACTGAAATACAGCTAATTGTTAAGGTAAGAAAGAATTTTTCAACTTTATAGTATCATGAGGTCTTACGTCAGAGACAAAGATTGCAGTGTATTGTTTTCCAGAAGAGCTGCAGCAATACTTTGGAACCCCTACTTTCAATTTTCAAATGTATATATAAAAGAAAACGAATTATAATTCATCATAAACCATTTGAGAAAAAGGCTAAAAGATTATAGATTCAGCAGCATACAGAAAAATCAATTATATTGTTGTTAAGTTCCAGAATAAGTAAGGTTGAATTGATCTTCAACATGTCAGAAATAGCCTTGGCTCCCTGAAATAGAGTCAGCCCAAACAAGCCACATGATTACGAAATTATTTGAACATATGCTAAAGGTAACTATGAAAGCTTACCTCATCTCCTATGTCTGTGCTATTCAGTTGAAGCATTTGAATCCCACTATTATTCTTTAGTATCTCAGATAAACACTGAAAACAAGAAATATGCAAGTTTTACAATATCAAAAACCAGTCTGCTAAATAAAATTGAAGCCTAAAAAGATCTTAAAAAATTTAAACTGACCTTAGCACCTTCATCTCCAAAGGGATTTCCAGATAAGTTAAGAGTCTTTAACGCAATGTTTGACTGAAGAACACCATCAAATGCTTTAATACCATCTGCCGTTATCCCATTAGCAGTGAAATTGACTTCCTCAGCTGTCTGCAAAGTGGAAGATACACCAAAAGTTCTTAAAATTTTTCTATATACACTTCTTAATCTATATGATTGGAAGCTAACTAGTGTTTAATCAAGAGTAAATTGAATCATATCAAGATCAACCTCCATAAGAACTTAATCTCATTTTCAGTAAATTTGTTTTTGTTTCTCGATCTACATCTAGAAACATAAATAAAGTTTGGTTTTCATAAAAATGGAAAGAAACAAAACCTGATTATAGGCTAAGCTCTCAGCAAGAAAAAACAATCCTTCATCTCCAAAGTTACGACCTGTCAAAACATTCCCATATAATAAGTTTCTACAATTACAACATCCTAACATGAAGTTATATTACCTGACATATCAACACTTGTAAATACCCTAATCTCTTTAGAAAACTCATTCAGTTTCAGCTTAGATTCCCTTTCAATCTTCGCCCCAAAACCCGATAACAAATTTGTCCCAGGAGCAATTGACCACTTCATTCCTTTACCAGAAGGCTTATCTTCTAATGATGAAGTCTTCACTGGCTTTGGAAGGAGGAGTTTCTCCATCAATTTCCATAAAACTGTCAACTAAAGAAATAACTTAGTTCCAGTTCAGGATCATAATCCTCTTAACAATGAAATGGGTATTAAGTTATTAACTATTAATCAAGACAAACAATAAGCACTACTACCAAAAGTGGCTACAACAAAGGCGCCAGCAGGAATAATGAAAGAAGCAATATCCTTAACAGGAACAGAGGATAAGGGTCCTTGAGTTTGCGACTGTCTGTAAACCTTCCGCTTGGGTCCGGCAGAATCTGATCTCACTTGAAAGATTTTCAACATGGGAATCTTTCTATTAACAAAATGTGGGTCTTTAACAAGAAATGGAAGATTAGGTGGACAAATAGATGTACGGGAAATGGGTATTCCAGGTCGGAGTAAAACCTGCGCAGTGAATGAAGTTAGATTATAATTTCATACTGAGATGATAACAGGGAATGAAATAGAAGAAGGGATTTGTTTACATTAGTATTAGAGCAGAAGGAGAGCGCTGAAGAGGTGCCCATAAGAGGGTTTTTGCGTTGTATACCAATGAGATATTTAGTAGAATTTCTTGGTTTCAATGGATTGGATTAGTTACAGAGAAGAAGAAGATAGATAGAACATTCGAGCGGCGATTTCGGAGTTTTGAGAAGATTCTATTTTGCAGACGCATAGATTCAAACATTGAAAAGATTGGACCTTTTTTTTAATTAATTAATTATTTCAGTAAATGTTAACCAATTTGTTTGAATATATAGTAAATTATTAAAAAATTGTTTGGTATTGATTAGGGTTGAAAAAATTACTAATTGAATTATTGTAAAATACTGAAATTATGAATTTATTAGGTATACTCAAAAGAAAAAAAAATGGTAAAGAACTTTATGATAAAATCAACTCATTATTAACAAATCATTTATAATAAATTTATTGCACATATTTAAATCTATAACTCTAAAAATATTTTTTTGATTGGGTTATTAGAGAATGAAAAAATATAATCAGTGATTATTTTGAGAATGTGAAAATTATTATTATTTTTTTTATAAAAAAAAGTTAAAGAATGTTGATATATATAAATAAAATATATAATAATAATTTAAAATATAAAGAATTTTAGTAATGAATTAATTTAATTGATTTTATAGATGATAAAAACTAAAAAGATGGAGTGATGTTTTTTTTTTTTTTTAATTATTTGAATAACCCAAAATCAAATCATGCCTAACTTTTAATAAATTTATTTTCTTCTTTAAATAGATTTGTTGTTAATTTTAATTCTATTGGAAAGTTGTTATAGGATAGTTTTGATTAAACTCATTAAAGTGTTTAGAAAATATAAGTTAAATAAAAAAAAATTAAATTATAAATAGTTTGTGCAAGGCTTTGTTATATATATATATATATATATATATATATATATATATATATATATATATATATATATATATATATATATATTTTAGTATTTATATAATAAAATACATTATTATTAATTTTATTATTTAATTTATTAATTGAAATAATAAAATAATTTATTTTATTTTAAAAATTAGCTCTCAAATAACCAATTTTTTAAAATAATTCAAACATTTACTATCTAGTGTTAGAGACACTTATAAGGTGGTTCAAAAACTGAAAAATAGATAAATAAATTGATTTTAGTTGAACTATTTTTCTACCGATTAAATAAATTAATAATAATTTAATTATATATTTATATTTTATCGTTTATAATTTATATTAGTTATTTTGTAAATATTAAATATATTATAATATTTAATAATTTATATATTTTTTATAATTTATATTAGATATTTTATAAATATTAAATATATTATAATATTTAATAATCTATATGTAATAACATAATATAATATAATATGAATAAGAAGACGAAATAAAACAAGTTTTGAAAAAAATATAAAAAATTTCACTTAGTTTTTCTTTTAATTTAACTTAAGTCTTCATTTAATTATTTTTTTTTTAATATAAATGTGGACTCTTTCAATTAATGAATTTTATTTAATAATTCAGGTTAACCAGCTAGTCCCTGTAAAATAAGTAAAATCCATACCAATATCAGTTGGTGAACCAATTTATAAAATAAATAACAAAATCGAATTTAACCAACCAAAACAACCATAAACAAATCTTGTATTACTAACATTCCAGTATCGAACAAGATAATCCAATAGAAGATGTTTATTCTCTAACTTATTTTTTAAAAATACATTTTATTATCATGACTTTTAATAAAAACTAGAGAGTCAAGTAAATAAATAAAATCATAAAAACAAAACATCCAGTGAAAGACCTACAAAATTGTGAGTTCCAAAACCATATATATATATATATATATATATATATATATATATATATATATATATATATAATAAAATGCATACTCATATGTATTTAATTTCTTTCTCCACTCATTAAAATTGCACAAAAATAGTAACTAAATTCCTACATTTCTAATTTCAAATAAACAAACTATTACCCTTCTATTTTTAGAGAGCAAATGAGCTAAAATAAGGTTTCCAAGTTTGCATGCATGTCTCCTTAATTTTCTCTCATTCACAAGATTGTATCTCCCAATCAAATAGCAAACTCAAGCCCCAATAAGGCAACCAAAAGGAAACAAACTCTTCCTTGTTCCCCATCACCTTTTGGCCAACAACAACATGGCTCTCTTCCCTTTACTCCTAATCCTCCTACAATGTCTATCAACAACACTATTCCTAGTCCCCTCGGTCGAATCCAATCTAAGCGTCGATTATTACAACAAGACATGCCCTAAATTCCACGAAATAGTCACCCGCATAATCTCCGAGAGGCAAATCGCCACCCCCACAACAGCCGCCGCTATCCTCCGTTTGTACTTCCACGATTGCATGGTCCGAGGCTGCGACGCCTCCCTCTTGATCGCCTCCAACGACTTCAACAAAGCCGAACGCGACCACGACATCAACGCCTCCCTCTCGGGAGATGGCTTCGACGTAGTTATCCGCGCGAAAACCTCCCTCGAGCTCGAGTGCCCCGGGGTCGTATCATGCTCGGACATACTCTCAGTCGCCACTCGAGACCTAATCACAATGGTCGGAGGGCCCTTCTACGAGGTTAATCTAGGCCGTAAGGACGGCCTAGTCTCCCTAGCCTCCGAGGTTGAGGCGTCAGTCGCAAGGGCAAACACCTCGTTGCCCCGGCTCGTAACAATGTTTGGGTCCAAAGGGCTAACAATCCAAGAACTAGTTGCCCTATCCGGGGCCCACACAATCGGTTTCTCCCATTGCGACCAATTCGCCTACAGGATCTTCAACTTTAGCGCCACATCCCAAACGGACCCCGCGTACAACAAGAGGTATGGGGACGGGCTCCGCCAGCTCTGCGCAGATTACATCAAGGACCCGACAATGGCGGCCTTCAACGACGTGATAACGCCCGGGAAGTTCGACAACATGTACTACGTCAACTTGCTTAATGGGTTAGGGCTACTAGAATCAGACCAAGCCTTGTTGAACGATCCTAAGACCCGAAAGTTCGTGGAGTTGTACGCGGCCAATCAAACCGCGTTCTTCAACGATTTCGCGAACGCGATGAAGAAAGTGAGCGTGACCGAGGTTAAGACAGGAAAAGAGGGAGAGATAAGACATAGGTGTGACACATTCAACCAATTGATTGTCACCAAAGGTCTTAATTCATCTAAAGGAGCATAATAAATTAACAAGAGTCAACAAGTTGTAAAGAAGAAGGTCAAAAAGAAAAGGTTGAGGATATTTATTATCCATTGATTGTTGGGAGAAACATATAGAATATGAGCAAAAAGGCATATGATGTAGGCATGTCTTATTGTAAATTTTATTATCAAAATACAGCTATGCCTTTTATTATGAAGCCAACCAAATATAGTAATCAACAATGGCTGAAACTACATATTTATAAACTTTCTTCTATTATTACACCATTTAAGCTTAAATGGATCAAAATATTCAACCATCCCGAATTTGGCAATGGTATCAGACATGAGTATAACTACAAAGACAAAAAAAAAATCATGTAGAACAAAACATAGCACAAAGCCGAGGGTAGAAGACTTATCTTTTTTTCTAGCAAGGCCTATGCTTTTCCATTTTGAGGTGAAGATTATACCATCTTTTCTTCTTTGGTCTATCCCTCGTCTTAGTAGGTTCTGTGTCTTTGTCTTCAATCTCGACCTCATTGGATTCGCTCCTACTCTTGGTTTTACTGCAGCTCCTTTTCAGTGGTGGAACGACTTTATATGAAGCATGTATATCATTCCAATTATTAAGAAGCTCATCAATCTGCACAATTACAGACAAACATCATTGAAAAAAATGTTCTTCATTTATCCTCTACTCATAAAAGAAAGCGTCGAAAACAAGAAAGAAATTATCTATTTGTCCCTAAAGTTTAAAAATGGAAGAGTTAATACAATAACTGTAAAACAAGAACAGGATATTTAACTTACTGCCTGCATTTCATTTGCATATCTGCTCGTCATCTCTGTGAACCGTTGCAGGACCTGTTAGCAATATCACCAACTATTTATTACAAACCAGCCTAGAGACCAAGAATTTGTAGAAGAAGATATGTAGATGTTGCCAGATTCAACACTATTTCATTCATAACTCTAAATAATACATAGAGCTTGTTTGATGTTTGATTATTTAGGATTTTTGGGAAAAAAATTTGTTTGATGAAAAAGTAGGTTATTTGGGTTTTTATTTAGTTGAATTACTATAATGTCTTTTTTGTTTCAAAATTTAAATTTCATAAAAATAAAAGTAAGAGTATTTTAGTTGATGAATTGAGTGTAGTTGATGAATTGAGTGAATGTTTGGTTGAAAAGAAAAAAGATGTGATATGTAAGTTTTTGTAAAAATTCCGAAAAACCTAACATCAAATGAGCTCATACTCTATTATTTATAAGCTACGAACTCTACTAATCACTATTAATTGTCATAGTAACCTTATCCTACTATTACAGATATACTATCAAATAAGTAAAATGAAAATAATCATATTAGTTGAGTGACAAAGGTCAAAGGCGGGAGCATCCAACCTCTTTGTATTCAGTTTCAAACTTCGAAAGCTCTGCCCTTTTCTCTAAGATTTGGGATTCTACATCTCTAAGATTCTCTTTTGCTTCTTTACACGATTCAGCACAAAGGGCTTCAATCGTGTAGCTCGCACTCTTAAAAAAATTATCACCTGATGAAAATAGTATACGGGAATTTATTAACAGGTTCATCCACAAAAATTGATTGAGAACTTGAAAAAAAAAATTAAAAATTACCATAAACAGCAAAAACATGGTTCCCGGCTTTTAATTCAGTTATCTCACATGGTTGGAATCCATCTAACTTCTTGAAGAAGGCTTTATCTGGATCATTTGTAGCTTCCATCTGAAATCAGCATTATATATAACAAAAGAACATTTATAAGAAAAAAAAAGTTGCTTTTCCATTAATAGATTAATATAGAAAGAGCTCAACTCACAGAGGTAGCTGCATAGTCCAACCTATAAACAGGGAAACCAAGAAAATACATCCCTGCTGAAGTCACCTTTCCATTTTTTGCACTATCTTCCTGCATAAGTTCCAATAAAAAAGATCAATTTACAGAAGAAGAAAATCTAGCATTTGCTTTACTTGACTGCTATCAGTTCAATCTATGTTGAGATAGCTGATCGGAAAAAAAATTCTCATATAGAGACAAAATAGCACAATTTTGAAAGAGAAGTATATACCTGTAGTGCAAGGCTCAATCCTCCATTTTCGTCCACATCAAAGTATAATAGCTACAAAGAATAAAAAGATTCTTGTAAGAAAATTTTTAATGCATTAATCCGATGATGCATAAAGATCGAATGGCCAAAATTTTAGAACATGCCAAGATCCATATATACTGTAAATTGACTTTCCTCCAGGTCAGGATATACTTTTAGGAAAGAAGAAAAAATTTAGAATATCTTAAAGAGAATGCTGATGGTGGAGGGACAAGTGAAAAAATGTGTTAAGCTAGCTGGGTAATTAGTTTCAATTTTTAAAACCTATAACAAGAAAATGTTTGAATGACTCCTATAATATTGGAAAAAGGTTTGATCTGCAACCCGATAATCGTTTAGTTACGAACAGGAAAAGGCGTAGAACCATAGCACTCACAGTTGCATGTTCAATATCGGTCTCTACATTGAAATTGTATGACCAAAAATAATTGTATATAGTGATAAAATTTCTCCTATGAATGCAAATGCTTGTGAGGTGTAGTTGTGTACATAATTTGGAAGGATTGCAGTTTATTTCATTTTTTAGCCTGAAACTCGAGAGAGACTCCCTTAAACATACCTTAAACTTGCTTTTATCAGAATTCAAGTATTGTACACTTCATGAATGACAGGTACATACCTTAAACTTGCTTTTATCAGAAGATTTGACATGGCATACAAACCCTGAACTTGCTTCTTCCTCTGTTATGCTGACAGAATAAAAGTGAGCACACTGTTTCTCAACCTGTTAAAAGAGGCATGAAAGTCTAAGCATCTTGAACCAAAAGTCATACCAAATGGAAAAACATAAAATAATATTAATTTACCTTTTTAACCAAAGGATTGCCCAGATCAAGAGGGAAAATCTCGGCCTTGCCATTTAACGCTTCCTCTAGCACAGCAGCAGATATAGTGGTTTTGATAGGAACGCCAAGTTTACTTTACAAAAATAGACAATAGAGTAAGCTAGTAGATACTCTTATTCAACAACTAAAAATATAAGCATAAAATGATGAGAATGCTGTTGCAATATGTACTAACCTAAAAAGTGCTGCAAACACGGTGTTTACAGTACCCAAACTCGAAAGATCAAGCTCCAATTCTTGGCTCCCTGATTCAACAGCCTGATAATATCATAATATTTTCCATTAACAAAGTATAATATGACTAAAAATTATTAAATAAGAAAAAACCCTCTATGAAACACATATCAAGAAAAAAAAATTCAATTTCAAATTTGTGGCATGAAAATAGTGTCAGTAAGACTTAGGTGGGTTGTTCACTTGTTTGATATCAACTTTTTTCATGTTGATCATGATCCTGAAAAATCTATATTTGTTAGTTTGCACAAAATCACAATGTTATAGCAGGATCATGATCCAAACCACAATCTGATCATGATCTAGAAAAAGTAAAATAAAATCTTTATACCAAATGAAACAAAAAATTACACTATAATTTGGATTATGATCTAAAAAAAATTGTGTAGGAAATAAAGCAACAAAGTTCACGCTAATTTTTTTTTTTTTTCTAATAACTAAGCTTTTAGTGGAACTACCGAATTCACCTTCTTCAATCCAAACATCTTACCTCAAAACCAGCCTCGTCATACTGGCGACGCTTTTCTGGATCAGACAAAATATTGTTTGAAAATGTAACCTCATTAAACTTATCAGCTGCTTCTGTATCATTTGCATTTTTATCCGGATGATACCTAATATAACATGAAGAAGATGCTTATCAACATTTACATCTTCCAGACTCCAGTAAAGGGTTGCATTTACTTTAATTGTTGTTAACACTACTAGCAAGCTCAAAACATAAGTAGACAACAAAAAACTCAACTTCGCCATTTTCCATCTTTATCTCTTAGAACACAAATGAGATCTACTTGTCATCAAAATTTATCATCATAAAAAGACCAACATAAATCAAGAAAAAAAATTCAAACTATCCGATTATAAACCATAAATCTGACTAAAAATAAGACCGGTATCTCATACACTAATCAATCATTCTACATAATGTTCAACAGTTCCAATCAACATGAATTCGTAAAGAAGAATCAGCCTTCACTATAAACCGATTATGAACAACAGCTACAAATAAGGGTATAAAATACAGACACTAAGCCTAGGTGATCAACCAAAGTAAGAAAATCTGGGCTTGAAATAAGAAATGGATAAATTAATGTCAAACTGTTCAAAATCCAAATTTACAAATAAAAAAATTGACAATTCCTAAAGGATAATCATCCACAATAAGGAACTATATAATTCAAAATCAACCAACTGCTGCATACACAAAGAAACAAGTTTCTGTAATCATTATTTGATGCTGCACTTTGATTGTTGCCTAAAAACTTTTTAGTGATTTCCCTTCTTGTCATCTAGTCAATAACTCTGATCTAAGTACACATTTCAATCTATTTCACCAATTTACCAGAACAAGAAGCTAGAGATAGGTTCAAGAACAGCTAGTGCTGTCACTCTACTATCAGCTGTTTCTCTATCTCTATCGCTATCAGTTCAAATCCGCAGAGGCAACAAGGAAAGTCCTCAACATACGGGTAAATACAACTCAAATACAAAAACTAGTCGTTGCAAGCTTACAAAAACCATTATAAATTCATAAACAATACAGAAACGTACTTGAGAGCCATTTTGCGGTAAGCGGTTTTGATTTCCTGATCAGTAGCATTCCTGGAGATACCAAGAACTTCATAGGGATCTCGGCGAGTCGGTTTCGTCGAATCTTGTTTATCTGATTTTGAACGATGAATAGGCATCTTCTTGGTTCAAATTCACAAATCTGAATACCTTGAAAATGGAAAGAACAGTGAAAAGGTCGTCAATTGAAGCGAATCTAACAAACCCGTCTGAAGAACCATCCAATAGTTGTTAATTTGGATCAAAATCGATAGTCTTGAAAAACCCTTAATAGATATAGAGAGAGACTGATTTGTGTTGAAAAAAATTCAAATTTATTTTTTCAACACTATTATATTTTATAAAAATAAAATAACTTATATAGTAATTTACAAACCATGAACTAGGGTTTGGACAAATATTATTTTAATAAAATAACTTATTTTTTATTATTTTTATTTTGATAATAAATATTGTTTTATGGGTACTTATCATTTTCAATTAAAATTGTCCCGATTTTTGAATAGTCGTAAATAAGGTAGCAATTTGAAACTGTTTTGTGGTAACTAAATTGAATTGTCTTGTTTGGAACAAATCGAGACTGAGACATAATAATATTTATGTACTCATATAAAAGCCGACAATTTAATGTTTTATAAGAAATTTTAAAATTTTATTTTGAATTTTCATTTAATTAATTTACACTCTCATTATTTTTCATCAGTTTAATATGATTAATTTAAGAAAATTAAAAATTAATAGAACTGATTTAAGTGGAGACTAGTTAGTATTAAAGCATTAATAACTCATGTCTTATAATTGTGAGTTCGAATATTCACACATCATGCAGTAAAAAAACCTGATTTAAATACTTTCTAAGAGTAAAAAAAAAGTTCTACACTATAATTATTTTTAAAAATCTTTAAATTTCTCTTGTCAATTTGTTTTTATCGGAATCTGATAATTTTTTGTGACATTGCTCTATCAAATTGAGTTTAATATTGAAAGTCTTATTTAAGTATTGTACTTAGGGAAAGTTAGGATAAAAAAAACTCAAATATATAAAATATGATATTAACTTATTTTTAATTATATATATATATATATATATATATATATATATATATATATAAATCATTTATAATAATTTTTTTTTATTAGTATTTTGTCTTTAAATAAATAGAAAAATATATATACATATGATATTACACATAAATTAAATTAAATAAAATATACGAAGAACGAAATCACCAAATTTGAGACGTTGATTCGAGGTATGTACTTAACACATTTCTCTTAAAACAGTTTCACCGTCTTCCGTTTGTGCTGGTGCTTATCGCAAATAATTGTCTCCCATAGTACGTACAACGGACCTAGTAGTGATTCTGCACTGAAATCACTACGCATCGAACTTGACCAGCGTACTTAATCTATCACCGGATTTCAACAGAAAATATCAAGCGAATAACTTGAAGATTACTCAAAAAATAAGGAGAGTACTTTTGGAATTTTAGAGTGAGAAATGATAAGATAATGTAGTGATTTGAGATTAGAGATTAGAGATCAGAGATGAAGGGTTTTATATTTTTAAAAATATAAACTTTTATGAAAATAAAATCAACCATTAATGTTTGATCTAGTGGCTGATCTTGGTTGCCTTTTCATTGCCCTTTAAATTTTTTTTCATTAAAAAATACACGTTACATGATTTTCTAAATTGTTAATAAATTGATAGCAATAATATCATGAAGATGAAGGTTACAATGACAATTAACAAAATTAAATATATTTAATTTGATAATTGTTCTTCAAGCTATTAAATATTAATTACATAATTAATAAATTAATTATTTGTATCAAATTTCCCTTTAATTCACGTGTGAATTTCGTTTGAATTTCATTTGATTTTATTACCCAAATTCTCGTTTTCATTCATTAATAGAACCTATGAATTAGTTTAAAATTCAAATAATCACCCACATTAATGAAAATTAAAAGATTAACCTGGTGAAAGGTTCAACAGTTGAATTCTACATAGGATAAGTAAGGGTAACCCTTTGAACCTTCCCTTATGAAAGTATATATAGCTTTACTAACGGATTAGTAGACTCGATGTCCTTGAACTATTTTGCCATTTGTGTAAACGATTACACACTTTCACATAAAATTCTCCCTGATACATGTCAAGCTCTCATGGTTGTGTCCGTTTTGGCCATGGAACACGCGCCTAGTTCTGTGAGAGGGTATATAATTGAGCCGTACAATTCCTTCGAAACAACCCCGCTTCTCCCTCACACATGTGATCTTTTTGCTCACAAAAAATCATTAAAAACGATATTCTTATCCTCGTTAAAATATATATTATTTCGTTATAGGATTAATCGTAAACAATAACTTTCCAAGTTAATTGAACCTAGTTCTTGGGATCTCCAGTCTGTATAGATTGGATTTTCCTTCATACCAACTTATAGTAGGCTAATGTCTCAAAAGACTTCAAATTAACTCTCTATTCAATATTTTGGTTAATGGATCCACAATGTTATCTTTGACTTACATAATAAAATTTGATAACTCCATTAGAGTGTATAGTCTAATGACATATTTCTAAGACGTGTATGTCTAGACTTGTCATTGACTCTAAGTTTTAATTTTAAATTACTATCACAATAATCAGAAATTTTTGTTGGTTCATTTTTAGATAATCTTGGAATATCTTCTAATAAGAAGCATAAAGAAGCATAGTGATATATATATATATATATATATATATATATATATATATATATATATATATATATATATATTATGAAAATATTGTTTACTTGACTAACTAGCAGATAAAATGTCTTTGAACCATTCTACCTTCGTGTAAGCAATTATATATTTTTCATATAATGTTTTATTTTTCGACATAAGTCAAAATTATAGATTATAACGTTTAATCTAACCATCATAATTTTTCTTAGAAGATTTTCATACGTAGATTGAACTTTTAAGTGTAAACATATTCACTTTTAGACGTAAAGTTTTTCATTTAATAAAATATCAATATATTATTTGATAACAACATAATATTTCGTGTGCTGCAATTCACATCCTTAATGGATTTAATCATTTTTTATCGTAATTTTTAACGATAAAAATATTGTCAAAAGACACGTAATGAAATAATGTTCATTGTCTTCATGATATATATAATTGTCACATCTACTTTTTAATCAAAATATGATCAAATTTTCATATATATATTTATTATAAAATTTGTTATAAGTTATATCAAGACTTTATAAATTTCCTTTTTCATTTATTTCATAAAATTCTTTTAAAAACATTGGTTCTTCAAATTTTTGATGAAAAATAATTTCAAATATGACACGTTTCTTGATTTTAAAATTCTCAAATTTAAAATAACGATTTGAGCCCTAACTCTGCAAATATAAATAATATATTTTCTTGTTATTTTATTTCTTTTATAAAGTTGTACAACTTTATTTTTTTTTTTTTTTGTAATTTTTTTTTTCTTTAACAATAAATTATCTTTTTATTTATCATAATGTACACAATTATTTTTGTGTTATTATCAATAAAAATATTTGCCCCCACATTCGTGTTGATACCATTTTTTAAATCACACATATTTATATGATTTAAATCAATTATTTTCTAATCAAGAAATTGTAACACAATTTTTTTAAAATTTCATTTGTTATACTTATCATATAATGAATAACATAATCATATTATAAATATTTAATTGAATAAAACATAATTTATATACAAGAGATTACAATGTTTATTCATATATAAATCATTCTTCACATAATCTCTACGTAAGAAATTAAAATATTTATTTCTATAAAAGAAACTAAAATATTTATTTAAATAAATATTCACCATATCACGTTATTTCTACAAAAGAAATAATAATGTTTTAAGCCTCTTTGACCAAAGTCGTTTAAACATTTATTTTTGATTGCACGTTTGCATCATATAAGATCGACACGTTTGCCACATTATTATCAAATCAAACAAGACTTTTCTTGTAATTATTTGATTTCAAAAATATCAAATTAAGTAAGTCTTAATGATACAATTGAACAATGTATATCAAATATATTATATTAAACCAAAATTAATATATCAATATATATGATATTATATATTATTGCTTCTTTAATTTTAGTCATCACGACAAAAACAACTATATTCACACTCTCTCTATATATACAATTTCATTTATATTAAAACTACCTTTATAAAATACATAATAATTAATTAGACAATTAATTAAAATGTTCACCATTTAACTTTAATCAAATATAAAACTTACTAATTATATAAATAAATATTTATGTCATCAATTATTCGTTTCTTAATTAATTAGATGACCTTTAACATTTTATAACCTTTAACATTCTATAACAAATCTTTGTCAATCAAATAACACATTATTTTGTGACAAATTTTAAAATTATCTATTAAAATAAAATAGATAGAAAATAAATATTTATTTATATATGTAAATAAATTTTTAGATAATCATACTTATTATGAATGAACATAAATCATATTATTAGCTAATATGCATGATTTATATTAATAATCACTTAGCAACATAATCAAATTAAATATAACTACAAATATATTTCGTATCTTAGTCGAAGTACTTACATTGCCATGTTTTGAACAATAATCGACATGAAGCGACTATGCATGCTCAAAATAAATCTGGGTAAATTGTTCTCACCGAGACAATTCTTGCGAAGACAATTTCGACTAATATAGTCGTGTCTCTTTAAATGCGTGATTAGAATAAGTTCTAACACAAATAACTTATTTATTTCATACAAATTAAATTTCTACATAAGAAATCGTTTTTTACATAAGAAATTATAATGATGTCAACAATTTTGACAAATCAGATTTCTTATAAGAAATCGTTATCGAATGATTTTCACATCAATGACTCAAGTCATTTTAAGGAGTCTGATTTCTATAAAGAAATTATTGACTACCCTATTCATCTCCAACATCATTGGATATAGTCATTTTAAAGAGTCTAATATCTATAAAGAAATCATTGACTACCCCATTCATCTCCAACATCAATGACTAAAATCATTTTAACTAGTCTGATTTTTATCAAAAAAATCACTGACTATCCATTCATCTCATAATTTCTACACAAGAAATTTGAATGGTTCCAATATAAATGAATATAGTCATTTATAACACATCAGATTTCTACAAAAGAAATCGGCTAAAATGAGATTCAAACTGGGGACTTTTCACATCGCACCCCTACATCCGAACTTCAAACCACTACACCAACGCACTCTTTCTTTGTTATATAACTTTTACGACCTTTTTTTTCCTTTATTAAGAAGAAAATATTCTTCTTCTTTCACTTCACTCTGTCAACAAACAAATATATTACATTTAAAAATGATATCTTAATATCATAAAAAAAAAAATATTTAAGACAATCTATATTTATAATTAGATTTTGTTTTCTTCTTAGTTAACAAACACCCTATCACATTTTTATTAAATTAAAACCGTATGTTTCAATTATAATTATAATTAATTTAATGAATATTAATATATTATAATCATAATTAATTTCTTGAAAATAGAAAGTTAACTTTTCAATTTCTTTCTTATACCAATTAAATTATATATATATAATTTAATTGGTATAAGAACCCTAAGTTCCTGGGTTCGAGCCCGTCAGGCGACAAGTTCTGCGCCTGATTAAATGATTATGTGTGTTTGCGGGCTACATACTTAATCTGTTGTCCCATATATATATATATATATATATATATATATTATCTTAGCATTATATAGGTATAAAAAGAAGATAATGACGATACTGCTCTTTTAGCGTTATTCAATAATAACTATTGACCACTCCTTTTTGAAGGATTCAGAATCGTCTTCATCCTTTAAGCAACCTTCATCATCAATTTTGTAACATCACAATTCATATTTCTGAAACATCAAAGACAACAAATTTTGATTGAACAAACTACTAAATAGTTTAACTCAATGAGACTATTGTAAGATTGTTAGTATATTATCTTTAAATAAACAGAAAAATATATATACATATGATGTTACAGATAAATTTTAAATTCATATTTATACAACATATATTATTATGCAATACCAAACATAAAATTATAAACCATATACAACTTATATCATTTATTATAATTCATACCACACTAATATATATAATTTATAATACCCTATATTATTGATATCTCGTTACAATTTATACTTCTATATAACTTAATTTTATCGTATATAATTTGTACTACGTAATAAACACTACCTTAACCTACTAATTAATTTAACCTTTTCGTAACACACGTTTCGTTTCTGTTAATTTTGTTTTATCTTTTATTTTTAGAAACTTTTGTTTTATCTTTTATTTTAAAAAACTTTAAACAGAAACACATTGTCGGTTTATTTTTACCTTTTATTTATTTTTTCAATTGGCTCTTGACAACTTATTTATTGTCTAATCACCATAATTTTATGTTTTTCCAGTTTCTTATAACATAGTGGTCTTCGAAATGAATATAATATTATTATATTTTAACATTTTACTATACAATGAAATATGTATTTTTTAAAATTAATTATAATAATAATGTTATAATTATAAAATATTAAATAATAATTCAATATATATATATATATATCTCATCACAAAGGTATAAGACTTTTGCGGTAATTCATTGATTTTATTATTGGTGTATGATCATGATAATTTTACACTTTAAATTTAAAAATTCACTCTTCAAAAAGTTATTTATCCAAAAAGAACATTGAATAATCAATATGTAGGCATGCATTAATTAATATTGTCAAATTAAGATCATCAAGAACAAACAAACATACATAAATGTTACAAGGATAAAAGATATGTGTGTGAATCATATATCTATTAGAATAAACTTTTTTTTTATTAATAAAGAAAAGAAACACAAAACATTTAATAACTATATCTATTAAAATCATAACTATTATGTAATTAAGTAGAAAAAGAAAATTTGATTAAGATTTTCAATTTCTACCCGTGTGCTAACATGATTTTGCATAACCCACTGTGTAATTAAGTAGAAAAAGAAAATTTAATTAAGAGATCAAATGTCTCTTATTCAATATTCAATTTCTACCCGTGGTGCTAACATGATTTTACTCCATAAGTAAAATAATAACAATAATAATAATAATAATAAGAATCGGACCGTTATGCTTCAATTCCCCGAAACAAACCATTGAACCAGAGGAGAAAACCTTCATGAAAAGGAGTAGGATATCTTTTTCTTCTTCTTCTTCTTGATCCGAGTAGCCATGTTATAAATTGATTAATGAATTATTTGAAAAGTAGTAGTAGTTTTCTTCTTTTTCTTCTTGATTGTTTTTGTTTGATAAAAAAAACTGGTCCTTTGAATTTATAAGCAGATGGGTTGGGTTTAGGGTTTAGGGTTTCATTGCATGGTGGATGAAGAATGCAGAAGATCTAGAGGAAGCTGCTGGGATGAATGATGAATGGAATGTTACAAGATATGATGATGGTTTTAATTTTGGACTATTTGAAAGAAAGAGAGCTAAAGTAAAGAAGGAAGGATACTATATTTACTGCATTTAAATGGGAATATGAATCATAACTTTTCTACATGTTCCTTGTCTCTTTCTCTATCTTTTTCTCATGATATATCGTTATCATTATTCCAAATTTACATTTATCCCCTGGTAATTAATTTTTTTATTTTATTTTATTAGCCATTCAATAATAAAGTTAACAAACAAAACACAACAAGCTGGGGGCAACACTCCTTTGAGTTTGTTTAGTTGAAAAGAATATTTTTTTCATAATTAATCTTATATAGAAATGTAATGAACTCATTCAACAAATTCTCGAACAAAATGAAAATCAATTTAATTGGGTTTAGGGTGAACTTGGAAGATGAGGTTGATGGATAAGAAAGCGACGTTAACATTGTCACACCATTGGAGAACATTTGTCATTAAAAAATGAAATTTCGTAGAGATTGCATCGTTCATAATTTGGATGTGGCATGAAAAAGAGCTAGATATTCGTATTTGTTTGTTTTTTGTTTTTTTATTTTATCAAAATACCATTTTTGTTGGTTGGAATCTCAGAAATCGACGATCATTAGAAAACACGGAATAGTCAATAACAAAAAAATGTTTTGACGAAAAAATTAGGGGAGAGACGAAAAAAAAGGTTATGATATATATAGTTAGGGATGATTCTGAAAATTAGAACACCATAACAAAACATTTGTAACTTATAAATTAAAATATTTTAAAAATAAAAATATAATTATAATATATATACAGTATACAAATTCATAATATATTATTATAAATAATATATAACTGAAAAATAAATTTATTTAATACATAATATATATTTATTAATTAATTATTGATAAAAATTGGGACCTTATAGGTGTCGAAACAATGCTTTTTGCCTTTATGTTGGCCTGTATAGAGTATTGTGAAGATAACAATTCCTTTTGACAACTACTCCATGCTTAAATGACATAAATGGACATGCTCAGTTTAAAAAAAAAAGAAAAATTATTTAACAATGGGAATAATGATAAATTTAGGACTTTGGTTGAAGCGATTTTTTAAATTTAATACTCTCCTAATATTTTGTCATTTATAAAACTCTTCTTTCCTTATTTATTTATATTTAAAATTCCCTCTAACGTCCGTTATTTATCTAACATTATATTGATATATTTTTTTATTATTTTAACCTAAAATCTTGGTTTGTTTCTTTTCTTCGTGAGATTCGGCAACCAACGACCACTACCAATCTTAATCTAATCAAATCAACTAAAAGAAAGTGATAAAGGATCTTGATGGTATGATCAACCTGGACGGAGGCAGTTCCATTATCTGTGATAACTATGACAGAAACATATTTGTATCACAATCCATAGTAAGAGATGCCCTAGCCCCAGAAACAATCAAAAACAAGTCCAATATCCCCAAGTTGAACACTTGAAGAAGAGACATTAACCTCATAGAGACTGATGTTCGAAAGTGTGAAATAAACAGTACCAATAAAAGGTATTTTGACGACAGTCTCGATCTGGGGAAGTTCAAAGGGAATCAAGGCGGAAACCCCTTTCTTAACAGGTGAAGGGAGACTTGGAGTGAAGAGCAAGGTGCAAGAGATGTGTGTAGAAGGAGGGACCGAGACCGTACGACCATAGTTTTGTCGAAACATGTAGTGATTTACCGACTTTTTATAGCACTATATTAATAGTCACGATAAAAAGGCACCCTATTGCTTCCGCATATATGTCCGAAATTACGTTGAATTAGGGGTAGGAAATTAGAATTTTAGGGCGTTACAATAACAGTACAAAAGAGAATAACACTATAAAAAGACCGAGAAAATACCTTTTTATTCAGATTCAATTTGAGAATTATACTTGTTTATCTAGGTACATATTAATTTAAGCACTATATTGTGAGTGTGATAGCATTTTTAAGGAACAAATTGGTAGAAAAAAACATGTAATTGTTTGATTTAGTTTATTTATTGTGACAGTTAATAAGTTGATATAATAATTTGGATAAATAGCGTTAGAAAATTTCTAAACTGGCTAAGAGATTACTCAACAATAATTATCTAAAAAGAACTCCATGTTATGGAATGTAATTCAAATTCTACTTTTCTTCCTGGAGAAAATAGCCACATGCTTATTGAATAAGTAAGAAAAAAAAGCTAAATCAAACTAAAATGGTATATTATGATAAAATTGAAAAGTAAAATATTAATAAAAGTGAAAATTAACAACAAAAATATTTAAATTTTAAATATTAAATATATATTTTAATTAGTTTTATAATATCTATAAAAAAAAATATAAGACTATTATACTCTTATATACTAATTATATATAAACTTAATATATTAGAGTATAAATTTAATATAATAAATAAAAAAGTATTAAAATAAATATAATTAATTTTTAAATGATATATTAAATTATAATTGGTTAACCTAATATATATATATATATATATATATATATATATATATATATATATATATATATATATATAATAATAATAATAATAATAATAATAATAATAATAATAATAATAATAAATAAATACATAAATAAATAAATGAGATTAACGATATATAATTAGTTTATATATAAATATATATATTTTTATTTTATAATTAGTTTATATATAAACATATATATTTTTATTTTATAATCAGTACAACAAAACATACTTTCAGCGACCCTTATATGCCAACCCATATTAAGCATGGGTAAAAATTAAAAGAAAAAACTTTTGTCAACCTTTATATCTATACCACCACCTTTATTTTTTTTATATACTAACTTTTTAACTTTGTTAAAACTTTATAATTTAAATATTTTAAATTTTAATAATTTTTATGTTTTATTTTTAAACTTTGTAAATATTTTATTTTAATTTTTTAATTTTTTTAAAATTAAATTTGACTTAAAATTTTGTTAACATTAAAATTTAATTAATATTTTTTATATAACATAATTTTTAAACTTTTTATAGTATTATTAATATATGTCTTTTATTTAATTATTATTTAAATTTAATTAAATTAAAAGTAAAATATGAGAGAGTTCATTAGTTTATGAAGTGTTAATATGACATTTATCCCACGTCGGAGAAAAAGAAGAACTTTTTGGTATATAAAATATGAGAGAGTTCATTAATTTCTGAAGTGTTTTTAATGTTATAATGTGCTGAAATATGGGTTCACCCTAAGGGTTTAGGGTTATGTTCATAGGTACTTGAGAGATGAAGAGCAAATGTGATAATAGTAGAGATAAAAAAATAACATCTAAAATGAAAATAGAAAAAACAAAATTTAAAAAAATAGTTTAAAAATAAAATAGACTTTTAGCGACGTTTTTTTAATTTTGCCAACGCTTAAATAAGCGTCGTTAAAACTTTCGCCTTTCGGCAACACTTGTACTGACGTTTAAATAAGCGTGATAAAAACTTGCGCCCACCCTGCTTCTGGCGACGCAAGAATAAGTGTCGGTAATGTTTTTGGCGACGCTTTTAAAGGTTGGCAGAAGTCTTTTTAAGCGTCGCCGAAAGTCATTTTTGTTGTAGTGAATGTTTGAAAATAATCTTTTAAATAATCAAATAAATTACAACTAAATAAAAAGAAAAAAATATTTTACTTGTAATAAAAAAGAAAAAATAATACAATTTTATATATAGTAGTAATTTTATTAAATTTAGAAGTAATATTAATATTTAATTAAATTATTATATTTTCTAATCGGTGTATTAAATTATAATTTTTTAATTTATATATAATTGAGATATTTTATTATATATATAAATAAATGTGACTAATAAATATAATAATATTTTTTTTTTATAATATTTGAAAATAACTTTTTAAAATAATTAGATTAATTAGGATAAAGAAATGAAGAAAAAAATTTGTTTTATTATTTTCTTAGAAATGATTTATTGTCATTTAATTAAAATCCATAATGGAAAATAATAATAAGTTTTGAATGAGTAAAAAACAACACTTTGTCCTAATTTTAAAAGAAACAAATATGAATAACAACAAACCACAAATACCACGAATGAATACAAGTAAACCCAACCCAATACAATTAATTCATCTTGCCTTAAATAATGACAGCTTAATGACTTCTTAAAACGTGATACCCATCTTTGACAAAGCTCATAATTATCTGAACTAATGAGAGTTCTTCTCCATGTATGAATAATGGCAAGCTATCATTCCACACTTGCTCACCATTCCTCCAAGTTCTTGAGAATAATCTTGCATTCATCTCCATCCAAACTTGATACACTAAAGCTCCATAGAAGAATTTAGAAGAATTCGAAGATATTAGCCTTGAACGAGTCTCCTTTAGTTTTTATGAGCACTAATTTTTTAATGTGACTCCAATCATCCGGAAAACTAAGTAGTCTGAAAACTGTTGGCAAACTTCTTCCAAAGAGCTCGAGTGAAAGCACAATTACTCAATATATGAGGGATTGATTCTTCACAATTGGTACATAGAACCCAACTCGAATTAAGAATTGTCATGAACTTACTGATTTGATCCCTAGCCATTAGCATTCCTCTATAAGCCAATCAAAGTGCAATCTGATGTCAAGATGATCTTAGAAGAACACGACACCACTCAACAATCTGTTCCTTAGAGCGTACACAATACCACGTTAGACTAGAATTAAACTTATTATTGATCTCAACATTCCATCGTGCACATCAACCCTATTAAGAAAAGAGATATAATCGATTGCATCAAGTATTTTAACCCCATCTAAAATAAGCCTTAAAATATCATTATAGTGACCCTCCTTAACATCATGAACACTTAAAATGAGAAAATATGGAAAAATAATGTGAATTTATATATCACTAATTCTATTAAATTTAGAAATAATATTAATATTTTTTAATTTATATATTAAATTATAATTTGTTAACCTAATATATATATATATATATATATATATATAATTAGACTAAATAAGGTAATAAAAAATATATACATTTCTCTATGTTTTCTATTTTATAAATAGTTTATATATAATTATATTTATATTTTATGATATTTGAAAATAATCAAATAAATTATAATAAAAAAAAGAAAGAATGAAGTTTATTATACTTGTAATGAGATGAAAATAGAAAAATAATAGGACTTTATAATATATATATATATATATATATATATATTAGTTATTTTTTTTAGAGGCATATATTTAGTTTTTTTCACTTTTAAAATAAAATTAATATTTTAACTTATTATTAATATGTTTTCATTTAAATCTATAAAAATAAGTGATTATAAATATGTGTTATGAAATATACTTTATTTAAATAAATCCTTAATATATTAAATTAAGTGATAAATCAAGTTATCAACCACGGTATAAATTTTATATACTTAATAACTTAAATATCTAGAGATAAAAAATTAAATTAAAAAATAAAAACTTTTAAACTTTAAATATTTAATATTTAATTTTTTTAATAATATTTAAAATAAATATTTAAAAAATACATAAAACTATTATACTCTTATATATTAATAAGCTCAATATATTGAATTATATAATTTAATTTATTAAATATTAAATAAAAAATAATTAAAATAAATACTAATAGTTTTTTAACTTGTATATTAAATTTTAATTTATTATATATAAAAATATATTTATGTAAACAAGATGTAATAAGATTTTTTTTTAATTTTTTTTTCTTTTATAATTAGTTTAGATATTATCATATTTTTATTTTATTATGCATAACATTAAAAGTTTAATAAATTATAATAAAAGAGAAAAAAAATAAAAAAAACCTAATAAAACTTTATATATCATTAATTTTATTAAATTTAGAAAAAATAATGTGGTGTTTTGGTTAAACTTTTTTAGAATAACTAGATTAATTTTGTTTTCTCTTTTAATTAATTTTAATATTTTAACTTATTATTTTTAAATTATAGTGTAAGAAATTACATACCCCTATAATGATTCGGTGAAAATAAATATTCGACCTAAGAGATCAAAAGATCACGAGTTCAATTTCCACGTAATAAAACGCTTTAAATGAAAGCGGAAATTGACGACCTAGTCTTAGCTCTAACCTATAGCTTGGAAATACCTTAGAAGAGAATTTAGGAGAGTGAATTTGAGAGAAAATGACGTGACACAATTTGATTCATTGAAAAAATAACAAAATTTTTCTCTCTTCTCTCTTCACATTTTATCATTTTTTCAATCAGTGTGATGTGCTGACACATCATTCTCTCTCCCATATAATATATTAAAACAAATTAATTTAAAAGTGTTTTATTTGTATAATTAATTATAATCTTTTAAATTCAAATATTAACTTTGTAAAAGAGTTAATATAAGTTGTCATTGTGGGCAAAATATGAACTTCTGGGTCAATATTATTATTGTCAAATTATTTCTTAAAAAGTCACTTTATTTTAATAAAATTTTAAATTAAAAAATTTAAATAACTTCCTTTATCATAAAATATAATTTTCTAAGAAACAAAATCAATAAAAATACAAAATAACCCGACATCAAAAAGCTGAAATGTACTTTTACTCTTTTTCTTTTACAATATTTTTCAGAAAAAGTTAATAAAGAAAACAAACACAAAACATATACTTTACTAATTGTAATGTGCTACTTACTACTAGATGTGAAAGTTTATTCAGAATTTTTGATAAACCCTAAATTAAAATGTAATATTATCAAGATTTCAATCCAGATCAAAACTTGAATCTGAATTAGCAATATACCAAAGCTAGGGTACATTGATCTTCTTGCTTCATCGGACCGTTAGGCTTCCATTCCAAGGGATCATAAAGAGAACCTTCATGAATATAATTTCTTCTTCTTCTTCTTGATCAGAGTACTCATCTTCATCTTCTTGTTCTTTGTGTTTGATCATGATCATTATCAACTGGGTCCTTTGAATTTATAAGGTGCAGATTGAAGTTGGGTTGCATTGAATTTGCATGGTCGGTGATTAAAAAAGCAAAATAAAGCAGAGGAAGCTGCTGGGATGGTATGAATGGATGGTTACAAGATATGATGATGCTCATAATTTTGGATTATTTGAAAAAGAAAGAGAGCTAAAGTGAAGAAGATGAACTATTACTGCATTAAATGCAACATGAATCATAATTCACTTTCATCTTTCTTTTGTCATTTTTCTCCACTTTCATTCTCATTATCTTTTCCTATGATAATTTTTTTTCAACATAAATAAAAATTCAATAAAAAATAGTTTATATTTAAAAAATAAATTGTGTAAAAATAATTTCCGTTAATTAACCAAAAAATAGAACTTGTACAAGATAGAAACATAAAAAAAAAAATAGTAGTAAAGATTATGAGGGATAACAAAAAATACAAAATAATGAAGTTAAACATCATGCATTAGGAGGTTGGATCAAGATATGATAGACTAAATCTGTAAAAGAATCCTAGTACTTTGATTGTATTTGTCCAAAATTCGGTTTTACGCTTTTATTTTGTTTTTATGTCTATAAAACATGTTTACAATATATAATTTGAAAATCAAAGATATTTCAATGTTCGTCGTTAGATTGATAACAAAATTAATAGAATGAATGAAATAATATTTATACTTTAAAAAAAATATATATATATATATGTCAATTTACCTTACTAATCTTTTAGCTAGAACAATCAATTTAATTTTGATGAACACCTTTAATAAATAGTAATTTTTGTCAATATGCGGACATTATTAATAAAGAGCTTCAAATCAAAGACAAAAAAAATATATATATAAATTTTGTTTCATAATTGAACCTTATCAACATACATACTATAATAGTACATAATTGTAGGTGAAGGATTTGTTTCAATCATTAGTTAGCAAATATTATGGCAATATTATTTCATTTTTGCAGGGACAAATATTATTTAATTTCTGCAGGATAAATAGTAATTTATAAACCATGAACAAGGGTTTAATTGGACAATTATTATGGCAATATTATTTTAATAAAATAACTTCTTTTGCATTATTTTTATTATTTTTCTTTTTTTTGAAAATTTCGGGTATCTTGTTTTATTGGTAACCTATTCTTTTAAAATTAAGATTGTGACGTTCTTAAACCATTTTTAATTTAAAAACCTAGAATTTAATGTTTACTAAGAAATTTATTAAATTATATTGAATTTTCATTAATTAATTCACATTATTGGTTGTTGTTTGTCAATTTTATGATTCAATTTAAAATTTAACAAGATCCGATTGAAGTGTAGACTCACAACATAGTAGTAGAGCAAAAAAAAATAATGTATGCATAGTTATGAGTTCGAATATCCACAAACTCAACCATGTTTAAAAAATCTAGTTTATATTTAATATAAATAAGTGTAACTAAAAATTGATTTTTAATTTATAAATTTTATTTTTAATTTACTATTTTGATTATATGTATATTAATTTTATATTTATTATATTATTTATACTTTAAATATACATTTATATTTATTTAATTAAAAATGATAATATTTTATTATAATTTAATGACAAACTAAGAATAATTGTAGTTTTAAAAGTGTAACAAAAAAATGAGATACAGATACCTTTTATTCTTATTTTTTGGATTAAACATTTTAAACATATATTTTATATTATTTATAATAAAAGGACAATTTATAATAATTTTTTTCTAAGTAACTCAATTAAATAACCTAGTATTCATTAATTAATATTGTCAAATTAAGATCATTAAGAACAAACAAACATACATAAATATTATAAAGAGTGTGTGAATCATATACCTATTAGGATAAAAAAATTTATTAATAAGGAAAAGAAACACAAAACATTTAATTCAACTTATTATTCATAATTTTGTAATAACTATATCTATTAAAATCATAACCGATAATGTAACTAAGTAGAAAAAAGAAATTTGATTAAGAGATTTAATATCTCATATTCAATTTTCAATTTCTACCATTGGGTGCAAACATGATTTTGCTTAATTAGTCGAATAATAACAATGATTTGAAAGTAGTTTAATTTTCGATAAAAAAATCTGGTCCATTGAATTTATAAGTAGATAGGTTAGGTTTAGGGTTGCATTACATGGTAGATGAAGAGCGAGGAAGATCTAGAGGAAGCTGCTGGGATGAATGATGAATGGAAGGTTACAAGATATGATGATGGTTTTCATTTTGGACTATTTGAAAGAAAGAGAGTTAAAGTAAAGGAGGAAGGATAGTATTACTGCATTAAATTGGAACATGAATTGTAACTTTTCTAGATTTTTTTACTTAATTTGTCTCTTTCTCCATCTTTTTCATGATATATCATTATCACTATCCCTAGTATATATTAAAAAATAACATTTAACCCTAGGTAAGTTTAAAATTTTTAAATCATTTTATTAGTCATTCAATAAAAATTTAACAAAAAAAAAAACAGAACAAGCTAGTTGACACACACCCATGAGTTTGTTTAGTTGAAAAAGAATAATATTTTCATAATTAATCTTATATAGAAATTTAATTTATTTATTTATTTTTATTTAGCAACAAATTCTCGAACAAAGTGAAAATCAATTTTAATGTATTTAGTGTGAACTTGAAAGATCAATGAGGTTGACGGATAAGAAAATGACGTTAACATTGTCACACTATAGGACGAGTCACTAGTGGAAAAAGGTCATTAGCGACCAATATCAGTGACGACATTGTTTTGCTTTGCCGTCGTTGATAAAAATTATTAGTGACGGCGACCAAAGAACCGTCGCTAATATTTTTTATCTGGGACACGTTATTTTTTCGTCGCTGATATTTTTTATTAGCGACAATTTTCTTTACAAACGCCGTCGCTAAAAAATATAGATTATCAGCGACGAAAATATGCTATCGCCGTCACTGATAAGCTATCATATCAGCGACGTCGTTGATATTTAAATTTTCCTGCCTCGTTTTTGGAACGATTATCAACGAAGGCATTAAGCTATCGCCGTTGCTGATAAAAAATAATATCAGCGACAACACGACAATGTCGTCGCTGATAGTCTGTAATTAACCCGATCACTTTCCTTATTTCTTCCTTCTCTCTTTTTCTTTCTTTCTTCCCTCCGCTCCGCCAATCACTCAATCCACATGTAATGAAATCGAATTATGTTCCAATTATTTTTCTTGTTTTGTTGTTTACTTCAATCTGTTGTTCTTTATTTTTAGTTTTACCGGTCGGAATCAAGTATTCGAGTTTTACTCTTTGTTGACCTTCTCCATTTGGTAAGGTCCAAATTTGCATAAGTTTTTATTATTAGGGTGGCATGTTTTAGATAAATGATTTACTTGGATTATTAGGGTTGCATATTTTAGATAAATGACTTACTTGGATTAATGGTTATATTTTTTCATTGTGTTTTGGTGTGAGTTGATATGTATCATAGGTATTGATTTCATTAATTGGTTAGTATGTTGATTAATTAGTTATATGTTGATATTAATTAAATAGGTAGATGTTAATTTCATTATTTGTTGTTAATTCATAGTTAAAATGGAAATCCCCGATAAAAGTTGGATGTCTCTACGCCGAAATGATCCAAATTATAGTCAAGGAGTTGAAATTTTCATAGACTTTGCGATTGGGTATACTAACAGAGATTTGATTGTTTGTCCATGTGTGAAATGTGCAAATTGAACATATGAGAATAGAAAAGTGTTTAGAGATTATTTAATTATATTTGGGATTCGTCTACATTATAATTTTTGGTACTTTTACGGGAAAACGGGATCTTTGAATGAAAGAGACTGTATTAATGTAGGTATTGATGATGAGGATAATGAATCAGAAGACCTTATAAATGAAAATTAGGAGATAGAAGAGATGACGTTAATAATGAAATGAAATGTAAGAAGAAATTGATGAGAAAGATTTTATTCAAATTTTTTTATAAACCCTAAATTAAAATGTAATATTATCAAGATTTCAATCCAGATCAAAACTTGAATCTTCTTGCGTCATCGGACCTTTAGGCTTCCATTCCAAGGGATCATAAAGAAAACCTTCATGAGTATAATTTCTTCTTCTTCTTCTTGATCAGAGTACCCATCTTCTTCTTCTTTTTCTTGTTCTTTGTGTTTGATCATGATCATTATCAACTGGGTCCTTTGAATTTATCAGGTGCAGATTGAAGTTGGGTTGCATTGAATTTGCATGGTCAGTGATTAAAAAAGCAAAATAAAGCAGAGGAAGCTGCTGGGATCAATGATGAATGGATGGTTACAAGATATGACGATGCTCATAATTTTGGATTATTTGAAAAAAGAAAGAGAGCTAAAGTGAAGGAAGATGAAGAAGAACTATTACTAAATTAAATGCAACATGAATCATAATTCACTGTCATCTTTCTTTTGTCTTTTTCTCTACTTTCATCTTCATTATCTTTTTCTATACTAATTTTTTTTATTATAAACAAAAATTCAATAAAAAATATTTTATCATTACAAAAACTGTGTTTAGAAACTAAATGTTACCAATTCAAGGGATGGACAAAAATTACAAAATAAGGAAGTTAAACATGTATAAGGAGAGTTTTGGAACGAGACATATACTAGATATGAGACTCAATCGTTCTGTAAAAGAATCGTCATATTTTGATTGTATATTTTAAATTTTATGATGATACACTTTATTTTGATTTGTTTATGCCTACTAATTTGAACATCGAAAATATTTCGATTCGATGTTCATTATTAGGTTGATAACAAATTAATACTTAAAAATATATATATACGTCTATTTACCTTATTAATATTTTAGAGGCTAACACATTAATCACAATACAATCTAACATATATAAATTTCTAATATTTAATTTTGATGAACACCTTTAATAAATAGTAATTTTTGTCAATATGTATGATGTTGACATTATTAATAAAGAGCTATACAAATCAAGAAAAACAAAAAAAAGTATAAATTTTATTTCCTAATTTAACATTTATCAACATACATATTATATTAGGACATAATTGTAGGTCAAATATTTGTTTCAATCATTGGTTGCATGCCATATTTTCTCTATTTTCCTCATTTGAATGGTTTCCTCTTATCACTCTCATATTTGTTTTAGGCATTATTGAGAATTGGAATCTTGATACTTACCCTTCCCAAAGGAAGGACATAATTGCTAGCTTAAAAAGGGCCAGTTGAAAGGCATCCCAACAGAAGAGTCCTACATTATCATCACTCTACATGACGAAAAGGAAGTAATTTGAATAGCAAGGAATATAAAGAGGACCAGATTCCACAACCAGTGGCTGCCTGAATGGATTCAGCTCAATCTGCAAAGAGGGAGATGAAATCAGTGTCAATTGGCGAATGACACGAAAAGCTAAGAATTCGGGACATACATGAATTCTTGGAGAAATGCCGGTTACACTGCTTATTCAAAATGGTGATCCTTAATATGACTACAACAGTTCTATCACAAATGTCAGGTTTGAGGAAACAAGACAGAGAAAACAAGACCAATAAAAGATGTCAAGGAAGAAAAACTTATTTTCTTCAATTATTTTATTTTCTCTTTCTAGATAGTTCTTAAAAGTTTAGGTAATTTTCCAAATTGTAAACATTATTGTGTAATAACTCCGTATTATACATTATAAATGATATTATAATGGATGAATTAAGAGGTGTAAATGTCTTGTGATTTATTTACATTGTTGTCTGCTTGGTGCTTGGTTGAATGATTAGTTGAATGAATATTGATAGGTTATAAATAGAGCATTAAAACAAAACAAAAAATTTCCTCATTAGTTTTTTTTATCAACAAGTGATATCAGAGCAGATTGTAGTCCTTGTGTTATTTATTATAATGGAGAGAATTCGAGTAGAATGATTACTCTTAATTGCTCTAACTATCATGTGTGGAAATAGAAAATGGAAGATCTTCTTTACGTCAAATATTTTTATTTATTTGTGTTTGGTGATGAAAAAACAGAAGATAAAACTGATGAGCAATGGACCTTGAATCATCGTCAGGTGTGTGGCTACATTAGGCAATGGGTGGATGATAATGTTCTCAATCATGTCAGTGAAGAGATACACGCGGAGGGTTTAGGGTCTATGGAGAAAACTTGAAGAGTTATATACTCGTAAGACTGGTAACAACAAATCATGGGCTTGAAGTACCAAAATGAAAACACCATGTCCGATCACTTGGAAAACATTTCAGGGGATTATTAATCATCTAGATGGAATGGGTATCAAGTTCGATGATGAAGTGCAAGAGTTATGGCGACGTCCAGAACGTCACTGTCTAACTTAGCCGCAAATAATATTTGTGCTATGGAGGTGGTGAAAAGTAGTGTCCTCAATTAAGAGATGAGAATAAAATTTCAAGATTTTTCTTCGCATTTTGATGTCCTACTTACTGAAAGAAGGAGGAATACGAGTAGAGGCCTGAATGAGAAAAGTAGAAGTAAAAGAAAATTTAGTAACAATGGTAATACTGTGTATTATCATTGTGACAAAAATGAGCATATCAAAAAGTTTTGATGAACGTTCTTAAGAGAGAACAAAAATATAAATGATGAAGAAAGAAAAATTGATGATAGTGACAAACATGAGAAAGTCAATGTGATCACCGATAATTTCTTTAGTTTGTATGACGATGGTGTTAATCTCGCTTGTTAGGAGACTAGTTGGGTGATTGACATCGACGCTTCAATACATGACACATCATGGAGGGATTTCTTCACACCGTACACTTCTAATGATTGTGGAAGTGTTAGAATGGGTAACGATGTCATTGTCAAATTAGTTATTGGTTTTGGAAACGTGTGCCTAAAGCTTGAAAATGACAACACATTGGTTCTGAAAAATGTGAAGCTAATCCCTAACATCCGTATGATTTGATTTCCACTATGAAGCTCTATGATAAAGGCTTTTGTAATAATTTTCATGACGGGAAATGAAAATTTACTAAAGGCTCATTGATATTGGCAAAGGAAGAAAAGTGCTCCTCATTGTATATGATGCAAACAACGATTGCAGATACGATTGCAGATTCTTTAGTCGATGCAATTGATGATGAAGAAAATGTTGAGCTTTGGCACAAAAAACTTAGTCATATGAGTAAAAAAGTCTTGATGATATTGGCTAAGAAAAGTTTTCTCTCTAGAGTGAAGAATGATTCTTTGAAGAAGTGTACTCATCATTTAGCGGAGAAGTAGACTAAGTTGTCTTCAAGAATATTCCCCACTCGCGAAAACCAGGTATACTTGATTAAGTATATTCTAATGTGTGTGTGTTAAAATTATTCAAATTAGATCATAATTTAAATTGTGAGAAATTAAATCTGAATGTTGCGGAAGCGTACGTTAATTCATCTTCTAAATATTCTCATTTTTAGACTTTCCTTAGATGAATGATTTTTCCAATTTGATGAGTACGTCGATAATTTTTCTCTCTCTGTTGATGGGGACACAAAGAAGAATTGATCGTACCTCAAATCAGGACTATTACCGTTACAAAATAACCAACATTATATTAGTTATTATGGTTTGAATAATTCTAATTTATCCCTTCATAAAATTAGAAATATCATTTAATGTATCATCACTTTATATTAATGACAAATACACTCATAAGTCATAAACTTAATTTCATATAAATCACATTATTTTGTCTTATATTAAATATGACATTTGCATAATTATTTATTATACTAGTGACCCCATAAATTCCAACACGTGGTCCTATGAAAATAATGGCACTTTGTGGTGCCTTATATTTTGTGACTTTTATTGACGATCATTCAAGAAAATTGGGTGTATACTTTAAACTTCAAAGAACAAGTGTTAGATGTTTTCAAGTAGTTTCATGCTCTTAAGGAAAAGTAGACTAACACAAAACTTAAGTGTGCTGACGGATGATGGTGATGAGTATTGTGGTTATTTTGATGAGTATTGCAGGAAGCAAGGAGTTTGATATAAAAAAAACCTTTGAAGACACCTTAGTTCAATGGTTTAGCTGTATGAACCGAACACTAGTTGAAAGAGTGAGAGATGTTTGTTTTCACAATAATATCTTCTGAAATCTTTTTGGTGCGAGGATTTAAATATAGTGGTACATGTTTTAAATCTCACGTACCTTTGGATTTTGAGGTGCCAGACAATATATGGTCGGAAAAGGAAGTTTCTTATGATCATCTACGCGTCTTTGGGTGCAAGGCTTTTGTTCATATTCTGAAAGATGAACGATCTAAGCTTGATGTGAAGACGAGACATTATGTGTTCACCGGTTATGGGTTGGATGAGTTTGGTTACAGATTCTACGATCCAATTCAAAAAAAGGTCATTAGAAATCGAGATGATGTGTTTATCGAAAACTAGAACATAACAAATATTGATAAAATAGAAACGGTTGAGAAAAACAGCGATGATTCTAATGAGTTAGATCCCGTTCTACACATTCAATACATCCTAATCATGAGGGAGATGTGTCAAATGATAGTGATGATATCACTAATGATGAAATTATGTCGACCTATGATGTTGATCCAACTGAAAATGTTGATGAAGAAATTCAAGATGAACCAGTTGAACCATTTTTAGAAGATTTGTTAGAGAGCATCGTCTCTCGACTATGTACCATTTATGTGAGTATGTGATGCTCACGGATGCATGGGAGCAAAAATCTACCGAGAGATAATTTATGTCGATGAGAAAAAAGTCGTGGTTGAAAACTATGAAAGATGAGATGCAATTACTTTGGTATGGGATATAAAGGACCTACACATTTGTGTAGTAACTGTAATGAAATTTAGAGTGTCAAGTTGTCAATAATTATTTGGTGAATAACAACCAAATGCCAAATAGAGTACCCTGGCATGGACATAGCACACATGGATCGATGTTCCAATTTTCCATCAACCTTAACAATGAAAGGGAGCATGTGTCAGGAATATAATGGCCTGGTCCATTTGGAAACCTTCACTAGATCTGAATCTGGGAGAAAATGCCAATAAACTTTTTAATTTGTGTTTCAGTAAGTGTTGTTATCAAACATGATCTCATATAAAACTATATACATATGAGATCTCTAACCAAAAAAAAAAAAAAAAAAAAAATTAAGTGATTACAAATGTTTAAATATGAAAATTTGATCTACCCTAATTTTTAAATAATATTATTATTTTTAATAATATTAAAATATTATTTTGAATTTTTATATTCAAAATAACTGAGGAATTAAAATCAAATTAGGGTTAATTATTGTGATAATTAAACTCTAATTATGAAAATTATTTGAAAATTCAAAAACTATTTGAGGTTGAAATATTTTATTTATTTTACCTAAATTAAACCCAAGAAGGGGTTAAAAATATTTAATTGTGATTTAATCATAAATTATATTTAATTTATGACTTAAAACAATTAAATAAATACCCCAAAAATTTCCAAAAATACCCAAAAAATAAAATATAATCATAATTTTTATTATGATTCTAGAAATACTTTTTGTGAATTTTTTGGTGAAGAAAAACGTAAAAAAAGGATTAAAAATCGATTTTAAATAACCTTTTTTATAAAAAAAAAATCTGATAATCTAGTATAGCGGTAATTATTTAAAATTTTTGCAGCCGGATCCTGGGTCATAAAATGAGCGCACATGCAACATCCAACAGCCCAAACGCTCCTACGTAACCCTCTACAATGAAGTTGTGCGCGCCCGCCCACACCGGAACAATTAACGGGATGAACTAACCCCGTTAGTCAAGACTACTGACCGCGGACGGAACGTAGATGCCCGTTAACCAAAACGATGTTGTGTTCGATCTTCTTCTTCGCTGGGAAGTAGGGCTCGCCGGACGCGCGACTGTCGTTGGGCATTTCTTCCAAAAGGAACAGCTCACTCCACAGTCGATCTTATTCCTCCAAAATTCATCCACGTCTACGCTTTATCTCCGCCAGCAATACCCCTCTATCTATGAGCCTTATCTCATCCTAGATATGGCTGCCACGGATTAGGTATAAGATTAAAGTTCTTCAAATCGGACTTGAATTACTCCTCCCTGATCAACCTACCTACACTATAAATAGTCCCATATGGTTTGTAAACCAAATCATCAAACAAATATCACACAATCACCCAATAGCATCACCTAAATCGAAGCTTTGAAGATTCTATCGAACTAGTTCTTTTTAAAACATGCTCCGACAATCCAAGTCACGATCCAGGCCTTGGGATAGCTTCCAACACACCCCAAGAGTGTTCTTCAGCTGTTGGTATGCTTCCATATCATTTGTATCATGATTTGTAATTGAAAATTTTGATTTTTTTCAAATTTTCTTGATTGATCAGGTTTGATATGTTCTTATGTTTGATTATGTGATTTATTTGTTTAGAATCATTCTATATATCATGTATAAACTTTCTGTTAAAAAAATCAGATCAATTCAATCTAAATCAAAATTTTCGAAAATTTGAGTTTAAAAAACTGTATTTCTTAAAATTTTGTGTTCTTGAATTTAATCTGAATGTTTTGATTCAGTTAGTTGCTATACATGTTTGTTAATGTGTTTTGATCACGTTTGATCACGTTTTGATTTCCAAGCAACTGTAACAACGTTTTGATCACGTTTGATCAAACTGCGTTTTTTAATTTAAGCTTAAAAATTGGATTTTTTAAAATTTTGTATTTTTTAGTTTAATCTGAATTTTTTGATTCAATTAGTTGTTATACATGTTTGTTAATGTGTTAGCATAATTTCCAAATAACTATAACATCATTTTGATCAAACTGTATTTTTGAAATTTTTTGGATTTTGATTTAATCTTCAAAACATGTTTTGATGCTTGAATGATGTTCTTGTTTTGGTTGTGTTCAATTATATTCATCATTTCAAAGATAATGGAACAAAAATAAGGCCTTGAAATGGCATAAATTAAAAATTCTCAAAATTTGACCTAGAAATGATGTTTTTGAAATTGATATTTGTAAAGTTCCAATAATCGTGATTTATATTAAGACTTTTGTTTTTCAAGATCATATGAACTAATTGTAGCTTATAGATCATGATTCTATGATCTGGATCAAAAGTTATATATTTCTGAAATTTTGACCACAATAAGAACCCACGGTCCTAAGGATTTGGCCTAGGACCGGTAATCTTCGGTCTTGTTCTTCAGTTGGGACCAAGAAAATGAACTCGGGTCAAAACTTGGGACCGAGAAAACTTAGCCTCCAATCGAGGACCAGGATTAGTGTTCTTGAGGAAGGACCGAGCCCCAGGACCGAGGACCCCGACCGAGTTTTCTAGCTTAAAGATCGAGCCCTTTATTAACCTAGGACCAATGTTTCTAAACCCATGACCGAGTTCCATCATAACCTAGGACCGATGTTTCTAACCCTATGACCGAGTTCCATCCCAACCTAGGATTGAGCACCTCTAATCCTATGACCAAGGACCAGGACCGATGAACCTAACCTGGGATCGATCATCCCAAGTCTAGGACCGAGCAATCCGAGTTTAGGACTGAGCCTCTTGAACCCAGGACTGAGTCCTCTAGTCCCTTGATCCATGCTCCCGAGCCCTGGTCCAGACCACCCCGGTCTAGACCGAGCCCGACCGAGCCCAGATCCACCAAATCGGACTCGGGTCCTAAGGTCTATTTGGTTCCACATTTCAAAATCCAAAATTATTTTTCAAATAATCCTGAAAGGTTAAAAAATGATATTTTAATATTTTTGGGATATTTCTTAAAACAATATTTTGGTTAAGGTCGTTTTTGGAATTTATTTTTAAATTTTAACACTTTTTTCTGATATTTTCTAGAGTTTTTACTTAATTATATATCTATACAATCGCATGTACGTCCTTTTAAATAATTATGTATAATTATTTATGCAAGTTAAACTTATCCTTATTTAGAATCTCTGGACTACTAATTGAAGAAAATAAATGTTATAAATAAAAATTTTAATAGCCAGAGTAATATTTTTAAAAATAAATAATGTCATTTGACGGGCACGGAAGACATAGCGCGAAAGCCTTTTCCAAAACGTAACTAAGACACGAACCCTTAAAGAAATTTTAGTATAAATATGTTTATACACGTATCATTTTATTGATTTTCAAAAAATTACTTGGCAACTCTGATTTCAAATAAATAATCTCTTTTAAATTAGGTATTTTAAACTAATTTAAGGTGGGTTTTGGCGAAATTATTATTTGGCCCCATATTATTAAAATTTGAACAAAATTAATTATTTTTACATAATTAATTTCAAAGCTCTTAGGCAATATTCTAAAAATCTTTTAAAATAAAGTTTTCTTTTAAAAAAAGTCTGGTACGCAAACTAATATTGAAACGCATCAAACTTCGAGTCACCCCGCGATATATTCTCTGTATTGTCACACGTCGTTTACGACACGTGCTAAGATACAAATGGGGAGCGAATTTCAGGGGATCACAAAATGGTATAAGAACGGCATATATTGCACTGAATCTGTGGTTTTTCTGTTCTACTAATTAACCAACAGATCAATAAAGTAACTTATCGTAATCGGTATACAAAGGAAAGATAAGCACCACAAGAAACCTAAACATTCAAAAAAAACTAATGTCATTATTAGTTCCAATATTCACACCATGAACCATTTAAAAAAAATCTTGCTTAAATAAGGTTTTACATTATAATTTTTGTTTTAAATAGTCTGGTTACAAAAATTCAAATCAATGATCTCACGAATAAGAGTTCATGTGCTCTACCATGAGTTCTCACTATTTTTTTTAACATTATAATTATTTTAAAAAAAATTAAATTTCTCTTGTCAATTAATTTGTTATGACATTCGCTCTAGACTTATTTTTAAATTGAGTCTAATATTGATATATATATCTCATATAATTTATAAATCACTATAATATTTTAAGTATCAAGTGTTTTGGAATTTTTGTAGAAAAGTTATAATTAGGGCCAAATATTAGGATTAGAAAAAACTCAAATATGATATTAACATATTTTTAGTTAACTATATATATGTAAATCATTTATATTAATTTTATTATAAATTATATATTTAATAAACTTATAATTTGTATTATTTATTTTTGTAATTTGAAAAGAGATAAACAAAAACATAACCTTGTATAGTATTTACATAATCCCGTTATTTTATATTTTATTATAAAAAAATTTAAGAACTTCTCGAGAACTTATTTTATATATGACCGCGACAATTGTTATGACTATATATAGTTGAACTCTTTAAAATAAGTTAGAATATTAGTATATTAATTAATTTAACCTTGTAAGGTAATGATATAGTATAATTTATCGTAAAATTGGTTTGGTTAACTTAGTTTTCTTTTATTTTTTATTTAAATTTTTTTAAATAGTAACACATTTTTGCTTGTCTGTTTTTATCTTTTAATTTTTAGATTTTTAATTGACTCTTACAATTCGGTTATTGTTCAATCATGGACATTTTTGTTTACGTTGTTGCTCTTCAAAATTAATATAATATTAATCTATTTTAACCCTTTATTAAATACTTTGTATTTTTTTAATTAATCATATATATTAATGTTATAATTATAAAAATATAAAATAACCATTGAACCAGAGGAGAAACCTTCATGAAAAAGAATAGGATATCTTTTTCTTCTTCTTCTTCATCCGAGTAACCATGTTAATTGATTAATGAATGATTTGAAAGTAATTAATTTAATTCTCTTCTTGTTTGTTTTTGTTTGATAAAAAAACTGGTCCATTGAATTTATAAGCAGATGAGTTAGGTTTAGGGTTGCATTGCATGGTGGATGAAGAACGCAGAAGATCTAGAGGAAGCTGCGGGGATGAATGATGAATGGAAGGTTACAAGATATGATGATGGTTTTAGTTTTGGACTATTTGAAAGAAAGAGAGGCAAAGTAATGGAGGAAGGATAGTCTTACTGCATTAAATGGGAACATGAGTCATAACTTTTTAGATGTTTTTCCTTGTCTCTTTCTCTATCTTTTTCTTCATATATCATTATCACTATCCCCTCATATATTTCAAAATTGCATTAAACCCTTGGTAATTTTCAAATTTTTGAAAATGATTTTATTAGTCATTCAATAAAAAGTTAACAAACAAAACACAATAAGGTGACACGCACCTATGAGTTTGTTTAGTTGAAAATAATAAAATTTTCGTAATTGAACTTATATATAAATGTAATCAATCATGAGACTCTTTTTAGCAACACATTATTGACCAAAGTGTTTAGTGTAAGCTTGGAAGACGGGGTTGACGGATAAGAAAACGGTGTTAAACATTGTCACACGAGAACATTTGTCATTGAAAAATGTTCACAAAGTAGGAATTGTATTGTTCATAATTTGGAACTCGATAATCATATTTAGTGTTTGATCGAAATACCATTTTATGTTTCTTAAAATTTCAGGAATCAATGCATCATAATAAGAAGAGGGTAGAAGAAAGAGGTCATGATATAGAGTTAAAATATTTAAAAATATATATACAGTATAAAAATTCATAATATAAATTATAAGCATTATTGTCACTCTTAACTTTTTTATTGAATATTTATATAGTATATAATAACCTTATTTTATCTAAAATAAAAAATAAATATAATTTAATTTTGATAATAATTTTATTAAACAAAATTATAGAACAAGTTATTTAGTATTATATAATAAAAAATGAATGGAGTTTATCTATTAAGATGACAATTAAACGTCTATTAAAATATTTTTAAAAATTAACATTTTATTTTTTGTTTTATTTAAAAATAATATTTCTGTAAACTACCTTATTATTATAGTATTAATTTAGATAAAATAATGTTATTGATGTACTTTTAATTTTAATTATGTACATATATAAATAAATTTAATAATATTTGTTATTCAACCAGCTAAACTCCAATTTAAGTTGTTTTCAAATACAACAATTATATATTTTAAAATACTGTCATTAAGTTTTGTTATAATGAATATAAAAATAATAATTTATAGCCTTTATTTTAATTAGTTTCAGATATATTTAATTTAATTTTGTTTATTATATTAATATAAATAATAAAATATAAAATTAATATTACATATCAACTAAATTTATAAATTAAAATTCAATTTTAATTACACTGGTTAATACCAAATATAACCTACTAAATTTAAAATTATTTCTCGTTCTCTAAATAGATCCAACTCTAGACTCTGAGTTGTTTTATATAACTGATTTTTTTAATACATAATATATTTATTAATTAATTAATAATAGAAATTGGGAGCTTATCGTTTGGGGGGACAATGTTTTTTGTCTTATACCCTATGCTTGGCCTGTATAGAGTAATGTGAATATACCAATTCCTTTTGACAACTACTCTACGAGTTTAAGTTTGAAGAATATATAAATTGACATACTCAGTTTACAAGAAAAACGATTTTCGAGATGAGCATTGTGATATTTTGAAATACTACAACATTACAAAAAGATCGAAAAAATGTTGAGAATTGAGTTGTCCTATCTATATAGAAAAACGTGAAAAATAATTTTTATCTCCTTAATTTCAGATAAAAAATTATTAAAAAAATTGTTTTTAGTAAAATTAGAATCTATAACTAAATAAAAAAAAAATACAATTTTTCATTCTAAACTACATATTTTATGTTAAAAACATAATAATTTTATCTAAAAAAGTAATTGTTTTATTAAGGTATAAGTACTAAGCTCTAACTATTATGTGTTAATTTATTCACTTTTTTCGAAGTACATATTGATTTAAGCAATATATTATGACTGTGAGCAATCTTAAAGAATAAATTAGTTGAAAAAGAACATGTAAGTGTTCGTTAATTCAATTTATATTTAACAATAATTATCTAAGAAAAAATAGATGTTGATGCTTAATGAATAAGAAAAAAAAAGTTAAATCAAACTAAATTAGTATTGAATCAGACTCAAAACTAAAATCTGAATATGAACATTAAATTTAAAATATCTAAGGATAAAAATTTAAATAAACTATTTTTTTTGAATGGGCTATTCCCAAAATTGGTCTGCCCTAGATCTAACTCATAGGTTTGTTACTTATCCAACTATTTTTAAATAAATAACTATCTTTTAAAACAAAATGAATTCAAAAGTGTTTTATTTATATAATTAATTATAATCTTGTAAATTTAAATATTAACTCTTCAAAAGAGTTAATATTTTTGAAAAAAAAAACATGGGTATACATCGTCAACATACGAAATATGAATTTCTAGGTCAATATTATTACTGTTAAATTATTTCTTAAAAAGTCACTTTATTTATCTTACTATATTTTAATAAAAAAAAATATCAATTAAAAATTTAAATAACCGTAAAAAACCAATAAAAATACAAAATAACCAAACATCAAACGATCTGAAATGTACTTTTACTCTCTTTTTTTCAGTGAAAGATAAATCTTTTATTATTAATAAAAAAAAGAAAAGAAACACAAAACATGTAATTGTGATGGACTAATACTACTAGGAGTTGGGAAATATTTTAAAATATAATATTATTGAGATTGCAATCAGGATCATGATTTGATCAAAACATAAGTAGATAACAAAAATGAGATCTTTATCTCTTAACACAAATGAGATATACTTCTCATCCAAATTTATCATCATAAAAGAAAATTATTGGACAAACCACGTTATATAAACGTACGTGCTCTCGTTATGTTTTCGTTGACTAAATCTAATTTAGGCATCATGAATTAGGGTTTTGGACAAATATTATTTTAATATAATGAGTTTTTTTATTATTATTATTTTGATGATAAATATTGTTTTATTGGTAACTTATTTTTTCTATTAAGATTGCGACGATTCTTGAACCGTTGTGAATAAGGTTGGCAATTGAAATCGTTACGTGGTAATCGAACAAAATTGTCTTGTTTGGACGTTTTTTTCTGATTTAATCGATAGTTGACCGAGAATGGGACAATATGGTATTTGTGTCCACTATCGCGTAAAGGTAGTTTAAAAACCAACATTTAATATTTTCTAAGAAATTTTAAGAATTTATTTTGAATTTTCATTTAATTAATTCACGTGTTCTCGGTTGTCGGCTTATTTTTATCCTTTATTTATAAATTTTAATCGGCTTTTCACAACTTGTTTATTCTCTAATATAGTGCTTCGAATGAATATAATATTAATATATTTTAACATTTTACTACAATAAAATATGTATTTTTTAAATTAATTATAATACTAATATCATAACATTTTACCAATGTACAATGAAATATGTATTATTTAATTAATTATAATACTAATATTATAATATAAAATATTAAATAGTAATTTAATTTTTTTTAATATACTTAGTATTGTTTAAAATGGGGGTAATTCATTATTCTTAGTATTGTTTTAAAAAACGGTTTATTGTATGATCATGATAATTTTACATTTTAAATTTAAAAATTCACTCTTCAAAAAGTTATTTATCCAAAAAGAACCTTGAATAATCAATATGCAGGCATGCATTAATTAATATTGTCAAATTAAGATCATCAAGAACAAACAAACATACATAAATGTTATAAGGATAAAAGATTTGTTTGTCTGTGAATCATATATATATCTATTAGGATAAACTTTTTTATTAATAAAGAAAAAACACCAAACATTTACTATTCAACTTATTATTCATAATTTAGTAATAACTATATCTATTAAAATCATAATAACCCATTAAGTAACTAAGTAGAAAAAGAAAATTTTGATTAAGAGATTTAATATCTCATATTCAATTTTCAATTTCTACCCGTGTGCTAACATGCACAAGATTTTGCATAACCCACCATGTAATTAAGTAGAAAAATGAAATTTGATTAAGAGATCAAATGTCTCATATTCAATATTCAATTTCTATCTGTGGGTGCTAACATATTTTGCTTCATAAGTAGTATAATACAATAATAATAAGAAGAAGAATCGGACCGTTATGCTTCATTTCCCCGAAACAAACCATTGAACCAGAGGAGAAACCTTCATGTAAAAGAGTAGGATATCTTTTTCTTCTTCTTCTTCTTGATCCGAGTAGCCATGTTAATTGATTAATGAATTATTTGAAAGTAGTAGTTTTCTTCTTTTTCTTCTTAGATTGTTTTTGTTTGATAAAAAAAAAAACTGGTCCTTTGAATTTATAAGCAGATGGGTTGGGTTTAGGGTTTCATTGCATGGTGGATGAAGAACACAGAAGATCGAGAGGAAGCTGCTGGGATGAATGATGAATCGAAGGTTACAAGATATGATGATGGTTTTCATTTTGGATTATTTGAAAGAAAGAGAGCTAAAGTATAGGAGGAAGGATATAGTATATTACTACATTAAATGGGAACATGAATCATAACTTTTCTACATGTTTTTCTTTGTCTCTTTCTCTATCTTTTTCTCATGATATATCACTATCATTATTCCAAATTTACATTTAACCCTTGGAAATTTTCAAATTTTCAAAATCATTTTATTATCCATTCAATAGTAATGTTTAGTTGCTAGGTTTAGTATAATAAGCAAACGAAACACAACAATGTGACACACATAGTTTGTTTTTGTTGAAAAAGTTATTTTTTTCGTAATTGGTCTTATATAGGAATGTAACGGAGGTGTTAACATTGTCACACCATATGACCAGAACATTTGTCATTGAAAAATGAAATTCGTAGAGATTGCATCGTTTATAATTTGGATGTGGCATGAATAAGAGCTAGATGTTCGTATTTTATTTTTGATCAAAATATGATTTTTTGTTTTGTTTCATTAATAGACAATCATCAGAAAACATAGAATAATCAATATTAAAGAATGTTTTGAGGAACAAATTAGAGGAGGGACACAGAAAGAGGTCATAACGAAGTCATGATATATAATCAGGGCCCGGTCCTTAGAATAGGAGCCCCATAAAAAAAACATTTATGGCTTATAAATTAAAATATTTAAAAATAAAAAATATTATTATAATATATATACAGTATAAAAATTCATAATACATTATTATAAATATTATATAACTGAAAAATAAATTTATTTAACACATAATATATATTTATTAATTAATTAATGATAAAAATTGGGACCTTATAGGTGTCGGGACAATGCTTTTTTGCCTTACTCTATGGCTTGGCCGGTATATATAGAGAGTATTGTGAAGATAACAATTCTTTTTGACAACTACTCCACGAGTAGACGACATAAATTGACATGCTCAGATTACAAGAAAATAAAAATTATTTTAAAGATCGAGTATTGTGAGATTCTGCAATGCTACACAACAGCACTACATATTGAGAAAATATCTTCTCATTCCGATTCAATTTGAGAATGTTCAATTTTCTTTTAACATATCGAAAGTAACCTGCATAGCTAGCTATATATAGTTATCAAGTTCTAACTATTATGTGTTAATTTATTCAATTTTTACCAGGTGTACATATTGATTTAAGCAATATATAGTGAGTGTGATAGCATTTTTAAGGAACAAATTGGTTGAAAAAATAACATTACAAGTTTGTTTGATTCAGTTTATTTATTGTGACGGTTATTAAGTTAATAGAGTAATTTGGATAAATAATATTAAAATAAAATTTTAAATTGGTTAAGCAATTATTCAACAATAATTATCTAACAAAGAACTACATGTTATGGAATGCAACTATATTCAATTCCTACATTTCTTCTTGAACAAAATCATCGGGATGCTTACTGAATAAGTAAGAAAAAAGCTAAATCAAACTAAACTAGTATGTTACAATAAAACTGAAAAATATAGTATTGATAAAACTGAAAATTAAGACTTAATACTTAATGACTTAAATATTTAAAAGATAAAAAATTGAATTAACAAATAAAAACATTTAAAATTTAAGTATTTAATATTTCAATTAATTTGATAATATCTAAAAAAAATATTAAGACTATTATACCCTTATATACTAATTATATATAAACCCAATGTAGTGAAGTATAAATTTAATTAATATATTAAATAAAAAATAATTAAAATAAATATTAATTCATTTATCGAAGAATTTTACTTGTATTCATCATATATTATATAAATAAAAATATATTATTTAAAATATAGTGATTATTCATTTATATTTATATAGAGCTTATAAAGACTTTCGTATGTATTTATTGGTTAATACATTAAACGAAATTATTCTTTAAATCCAATAGAATTGAGACTAAGAAATTTATTCAATAGATGATGTTATTCATTTATTGAGTTTTACTTACCTTTACCTTCTTGACAAATAATATAACTTTATATAGCACCAATTTCATTAAATTTAGAAATAATATTAATATTTAATAAAATTAATATTTTTTTAATTTGTATATTAAATTAAATTTGTTAACATAATATATATATATATATATATATATATATATAAATTAGGTAATAAAAAATATATACATTTCTCTCTGTTTTTTATTTTATAAATAATTTATTTATAATTATATTTATATTTTATGATGTTTGAAACTAATCTTAAAATAATTAAATAAACTGTGATAAGAAAAAGAATGAAATTTTTTGAGAAAAAAAATAAAAAAAAATAATATGACTTTATATATATAACAGTAATTTTATTAAATTTAAAATGAGAAATTGATTTTTTTTATATTTTTTTTTAAAAGTAACTTGTTTAATTTTTTTCATTTCTAAAATAAAATTGTCAAGTTATCAAATACTGTCTAAATTTTAAATACGTAATAACTTAAATATTTAGAGATAAAAAATTAAATTAACAAATAAAAACTTTTAAACTTTAACCACTTAATATTTAAATTTGTTTGATAATATTTAAAACGAATTTTTGAAATATATGTAAAGACTATTATACTCTTATATTTTAATTATATTAAAATTCAATATATTGAATTATATAATAATTTATTAAATATTAAACAAAAAACAATTAAAATAAATACTAATATTTTTTTTAACTGGTATATTATATATATTAATATATTTTTATAAACAAGATAAATAAGAATGTATTTTTTTTTATCTCTCCTCTCTCTTTTCTCCTTTTCTTTTTTTATAATTAATTTAGATATTATTATATTTTTATTTTATTATGCGTATAACATTAAAAATTTAAAAATTATAATAAATTAAAGAAGAAAAATAAAGTTTATTATACTAGAAAAGAGAAAAAAATGAAAAACCTAATAAAACTTTATATATCATCAATTTTATTAAATTTAGAAGAAAATTTGGTTTTAAGGTAATTTTTTTTGGAATAATGTAATTTTTTTTCTCTTTTAAATTAATTTTAATATTGTAACTTATTGTTTTTAATTTATAATGTAAGAAATTACAGCCCCACAAGGGTGATTAGGTGAAAAGAAATAGTCGACTTAAGAAGCCAAGATATCACGGGTTCAATTCTCACCGACCTAACTTTTAAGTGGATGAGGAAAGCAGAAATCGACAACCTAGACCTAGACCTAGACCTAGCTCAACTTACCTAACTTATACATATAAATATAATATATTGAAACAAATAACTATCTTTTAAAATAAAATGAATTTAAAAAGAGCTTTATTTATATAATTAATTATAATCTTTTAAATATAAATATTAACCCTTTCAAAGAGTTAATATTTCTGAAAATAAAAAATCCAAAACAAACAGTAGCTACGCATGCAATTATATATACGTAGTCAATGTGTGCGAAATATGAATATTTGGGTCAATATTATTATTGTCAAATTATTTCTTAAAAACTCAGTTCATTTTAATAAAAAATTTAACAAAAAAATTACTAATTAAAATTACAAATAACTTCCTATAAGTTTGTCCAGATTGGAATTATTTGAATAACCTAGAGAGAAAAAATAACGATAGTTGATAGTGTGAAGAGATTATGATTATTTTTTTAAAAAAAAAAACTTAAAATTCATTGATATATATAAATAAAATAATAATTTAAAATAGAAGGTATTTTAGTATTTAAGTTAATGAATAAGTGACGTGATAAATAAAAGGCGAGTGAAATAATGTTTGATATTTCAACTACGAAAATAAAGAAAAGCTGAAATGTACTTTTACTCTTTTTTCTAAAAAAAAAAAAATCAGAAAAAGATGTACCTATTATTATTAATAAAGAAAAGAAACACAAAACATATACTTTACTAATTGTAATTACTAATGTACTACTACTAGCTGTGAAAGATTTTATTCAGAATTTTTGATAAACCCTAAATTAAAATGTAATAATATTATCAAGATTTCAAGCATGATCATGATCATCATGAGCTGGTCCTTTGAATTTATAAGCTGAAGATTGAAGTTGGGTTGCATTGAATTTGTATGGTCGGTGATTAAAAAAGCAAAATAAAGCAGAGGAAGCTGCTGGGATGATATGAATGGATGGTTACAAGATATGATGATACTCATAATTTTGGATTATTTGAAAAAGAAAGAGAGAGCTAAAGTGAAGGAAAGGAAGATGAAGAAGAACTATTACTGCATTAAATGCAACATGAAACATAACTGTCATCTTTCTTTTGTCCTTTTTCTCCACTTTCATCTTCATTATCTTTGTACTATGTTATTTTTTTTTAACATAAACAAAAAATTCAATAAAAAATTAGTTTATAATTATAAAAATTGTGTTTAAGAAACTAGATGTCACTTAAAAATAAAAAATAATTTGAAAAGAATGTCAAATATATTTATAATGTTGAAAAAATAAAGTTGTAAAATTTTATTTATTTATATAAAGTTGACAAAAAAATCTATGTCAAATTAATTTTTCTTAACGGAACTATGTAAAGCCCTTAAATTTTTATATTCAATTATTCTTTTTATGTATATATTTTTATAATTCAAATTTATCATTCCAAACAACATAACTCGTAAATGATTTGTTATCCCCTCCTAAATTTTCATCTCTCTTCCAAATTTTACAACACTCTCATTCTTCAAGCATTACTATTGGTGATCATAAAAATTGAACAGCTAATTAAACATTAATTAGCTTTATTATTTTTAGATCAAATTAAGCTAGATACAACCTTACCTTAATTAATTTTCTCTTCTCGCAAATTATCTCCAACATTTTAGCTCATTTAAATCTCGCATCAAACAAAGTTAAATTCAATAATAATGTTTAGTGGAAAATGTATTATTATTTTATTTTATGAGTATGTTTGAAATGATAAATTTGAGTTATAAAAAATATATATATAAAAATAAGTATATATGACATGACAATGTTATATTAATCAAAATTTTACAATTTTAATAATAAATTTGACATTTTCATTCAATTTTATAAATAAAATTAACATTCTTTTCAAAATAATTTTTATTAATTAACCAAAAGATAGAATTTGTACGAGATAGAAAAAATAATAATAAGATAAAGATAAAGATGAACAAAAAATACAAAATAATAAGGCTTTGATCGAGATACTAGATATGACGGGACTAAAAGAATTATTGTACTTTGATTGTATTATGCTTTATATATATATATATATATATATATAAATTTCTAATTTAATTTTGATGAACACCTTTAATAAATAGTATTTTTTGCTGTATGATGTTGACATTATTAATAAAGAGTTACAAATCAAGAACAACAAAAAAAAAAGTATAAATTTTATTTCTTAATTTAACATTTATCAGCATACATACTATGTTAGGACATAAATGTAGGTCAAGTATTTGTTTCAATCATTGATTACATGTCATATTTTCTCTCTTTTCCTCATTTGAATGGTTTCCTCTATCAATCTCATATTTTTTAGGCATTATTGAGAATTGGAATCTTGATACTTACCCTTCCCAAAAGGAAGGACATAATTGCTAGCTTAACAAGGGCCGGTTTTGAAGGGCATCCCAACAGAAGAGTCCTACATTGAACAGTGGTCGCAAATGCCATAATCACTCTACATGCCGAAAAGGAAGCAATTTGAATAGCAAGGAATATAAAGAGGACCAGATTCTACAGCCAGTGGCTGCCTGAATGGATTCAGCTCAATCTGCAAAGAGGGGGAGATGAAATAAGTGTCAATTGGCGAATGACACGAAAAGCTAAGAATTTGGGACATACAGGAATTCTTGGAGAAATGCCGGTTACAGTGCTTATGCAAGATGTTGCCAGATGACAAGCTTCCTCACAGTAATCGGAAAATACTGCCGGGATATTGTTTTCCTTCAGTAGCTCCTGATCGATGTGTACAATTTGAATTAATCAATGACTAGTATGGCTTCATTTGAAAATACATTTAGATATTGAGCCTAAAGCTAGTTTGATGTAGGGTTATTTAAAAATTGACGAAAAAATGGATTATTGAGGTATTTAGGTTAATGATTTGATTGATGATGTGATAATGTGATAATGTGTCATTAAACAAGGCCCTAATCTTGCACAGATGAACATAGAATCAAAAGACTAGTATTCTAATATGGTAGGTACTAGAAAGTGTGGCGACTCAATTTAGGGCATTAATGCAATGGGTCCCGAATTGAAAACACCTGGATACAAAAATTCTAAATACAGAAGATTAAGTTTGGAAACTAAAATTAGTCTGATAAAGATTGAGAAATTTATTCTTTGTTCCTTGTCTGGATTCGGATACAGAAACAAAAATTATAAGTGTTTCCAAATGGGATTTCGAGGATAACTTATGAAATATGATCAAAATTTAAAAATAAAATTTTGCAAGGGAGAATAGAGAGCAGATTAACTTACTATAGTTGGTAACCAGCTTCTGTAAGCAGCAATACCAGCATTCGGAGCAAAGACTATATGCGGAAATGAACTCTGCGCGATAAACAACAGAGTTAAGAAGGGGAAGCCTATATAAGTTCATGATTAAATGCAAAACTAAAGTAAATAACCTTCCGAATATCTTTAAATCGTTCATGGTAGTAACCAGCATTGAGCCTTAATGTGACTACAGCAGTTCTATCAGTCATGTCAGTACTTGCTCCTGAAGATTTGCAGGTGCAGTTTTCCTCGTTGCAATGAGCATAATTGTAAAGGTCAATCTTTTGCCCATCCCTGTCAACAAAATGTAAATCAGTAAGCATTGTGAAAAAATTCCTATACCAGACGTGGATTCAAATGGGATCACATTTAGAAACAAAGTCTATCTGAACTAAACTCGACTTGGATTCAAAAACGTATCGACAGTTTTCCTAACAGATTCGTATCCGATTCAAGATTCAAAAACAGAAGTGTTTCCAAGAAATGTCTATTACATCAGTTAAAATAATTAAAGGTAAATGAATATGTTAATCATTCCGATAGGAAAGTAATGAAGTGTGAAGCCTTCACTAGCAGATAAGATGAATGTAAACATTGACTGTTGTCATCAGGTTTAAAACAGAATGAATAACAAACCCAAGTCATTTCACAAGTGAGAATAGTTAAAATTTACTGACCAATGTTCTGGGATAGCAGGACCAATCAGTTCCACGTGCACCTTTAGTCCAGGAAAAAGGGCATGCAACTCACCAAACACTGCCAATTGATAAAGTTCTTTCTCGGGCCCTTGATACAACAAAAAAAAGGTATTCAAATTATATTGTTGTCGATCATTATGCCTTAGATTTGAACAAAAATGACACTACTGAACAATGGATTGAAAAAGGTGGAAACATCATACTGAACTGTGATCACTGGTGTTAGCTCATATGGGTTTCAAACTACATTGCCAAGATTTTTCAATTAGAGGGTTCTTTCTCGTGCTTTTTTCAGGCTAAGACTGACTTACCTTGTAAGCATTCGGCGAAGGAACTTTCTTTGATAGAAGAAAAAACCCCTGGCCTGTTCACTTAAGAAATCCCCTCTAAAGAGGTGGAGTCCCTTGGGTACTTGGACCACTATAGTCCACACTAGTGGGAACCCAATCCCTCGTCTAGCAGACTGTTAGCAACATGCCTCAGGAGAGAAACAGATATTAGATATTTAAATACTCATAATGTTTGAAGAACGAAAGTTCATTGAAAACAGATTAAGAAATCTTTTTAAATGGCAAAACAGAGGAAACACCTTATACATAGGCCAAATGATGTGAAACCACAAACATGCATATTGAAGAAACTAAGACCATACCCAGGAAATGAATAGACAGTTCCTCAGTGATATCCCGAATTAAGTTCCTCCCAACAGCAAGTTTAACAGCCCGATATAAGGTAAGAGGCTGCAAACAAAAGTAATAACAGAAAAACCTCATCGATCCTCCAATGAACACGAAAAAAATATAAAATAAAGGATGGAGTGCTTATAGGTTCTAACTTTTTCGATCTATAATCCAGGCTCAACAGATGCTTTAATCCAACACAAAATAAAATTTATACATACTATTTCTGGTAGGATAAATGAGCCTGTTTAGATATAAATGACAAAATATTCATAAGTACTATATTTATTTATACCCAGTGAAGAAGCAGAGCAGCAGGTGAATGAAGTGGGATGTGCCTCCACTCATAGTATTCCTTCCAGTCAGTCAATTGCTTTGGTATGGGAGATATAGGACCTACACATTTGTAGTAACTGTAATGAAATTCAGAAAGTCGTGTTCTCAATAATTATTTGATGAGCAGAAGCTAAATGCCAAATAGAGTACCCTGGCATGGACATAGCACACTTGGGATGTTCCAATTTTCCATCAACCTTAACAATGAAAGGGAGCATGTGTCAGGAATAAAATGGCCTGGTCCATTTGGAAACAGTAACACTGGATCTGAATCCGGATCTAAATGAGAAAACGCCAATAAATCTTGTTTCCAAACATGATCTCATATAGAACCACATACATATGAGATCTCTAACATTCATATAAGAACTGCATATGTGGTTTTTCTGTTCTACTAATTAACCAACTCAATAAAGTAACTTATCATAAGCGCCACAAGAAACCTGAAACATTCAGAAAATGAATCTTGCTCCCCACAGCAGCATTCATGCATCCACATACCAATGCGATGAATTCCAAATTTTTCCAGCAATGAACAGCGGCTCTCTCGTTTCTCACAAATCTAAGATAAAACAATCCGCGATAAGCAAAAGAAATCAATTACTAGACTAATTATCGACTAACAAATCATCAATTACCTGAAAAGTCGCCTCGCAGGAAAACGTAAAAGGGAATTCATTTAAAACAGCAACATCCTTCATCTGTTCTTCTAACCTTTCACATTCTTTCTTATGTACACTCCAGTGAGAAATCTATATCCAGTTATATTACTAGTTACAAAGAGAATGTTTACTAGAAATACATCATCAGCTATAACCAATTATCATTTCAGATCCTTCAAATGGATCATAAAGTGGCGTAAGGCGGTTTTACATTACAAATTATAATCGTTAAAAAGATAGATCAATTGAAAGACACTAATGAGTTATCAGTCGAAGTCAAGAGACCTGGTGTGAGACGGAGCAGTAAGAGACGGCGCTGCAGCGACCACAGCGTCTGGTAGGTTTGCGAACGCAACGAGATTCACTGCCATTTCCCGCGCACTCCATGGTTGGTCGCGCCACCGAAGGATGAGGACCGTGAGAGAGTTCAGAGTAATGGTTGAGCGGCAATTTTTTAATTTTAGTATCGATTCTTTATATTTATAAAACATTTTTTTCCTTCTTTATTTGAGGTTATCCTTGCTAACCCTAGTTTAAAAAAATGGTTGGATTTCTCCCATTTGGGAAGACGGTTTTAAACGTGTTGTTAACTACCAAATTTTAACTCTTTTGATTATCAATTCTTTAGAATTAGGTAGTAAAGGGAAACGAGATTTTGAACTTATCAATTTTAAACATGTTGTTAACTACCAAATTTTAACTGATTGAGAATTTTGATTATTAATTCTCTCGGTACTCAAAACTCTTTATTCGCTGAAATTCTGTAATTAAATCATTGAGAATTTTGATTATTAATTCTCTCGAATTCGTTACTCAAAACTCTTTATTCGCTGAAATTCTGTAATTAAATCATTGACGACGTTAATATTTTATATACATATATGAGATAATAAGATAATATAACGTTTGAAATAGTTAATTTTAATAATAATACGACCCAAATTTTGTGATTTAAAAGAAGAGTAATAAATCTCAATAAATAGTCTCAATATAATTTGAACCAATAAAAATAAATAAATATTAATTATGAACACCAAAATTAAAAATTATTATGATTTTATTTTCCAAAAAAATATTAAAAACTAAAAATTGGTTGATGTGGATTATTATAATTTTTTTGTTTACAATAAAAAAACAAAAGCACAAAATATTATCTTATTTCTTCTTAATTATTTTATAATTTAATTAACAAATTCAAATACTAAAATATTTTTATATTATTTTTTTTAATTTTAAATAATATTATACTAATTTAACTGACTAAAATTTTCTTTAAAAAATTCAATAAAAATCTTTATCTCATACTCAACAAAATCTCGAATTTAATTTCACTTAAAAGATAAGTAATACTAATTTCTAAAAATAAAAAATAAAAATAAAATATTTCAAAATACCAATTAAAAAAAACACTAGTCCTTATTTGGTGCTCTTTTCATTATATTTATCTCCATTTGAATAAGATAGCTCAAATGGGTAAAAATCAGTATCTAAGAAATCAAAAGTCTAATGTTCGATTATCACATAAAAAAACTTGTAGAGGTATGCTATCATCCTAGATAAATAAAACACTGCTTCATTCATTTGGTACTCGATACAATATTTTACAAGTTAAAAAGAATTTAACAATTATGGAACAAACCAAACATTAAGAAAACCATATCTTGACCTAGAAGTAGGAGTGATAGAAACACTACATAAACTTATTTGAATAACAAAGCAGATAATCGAAGTGGGCTGCAGCTGCCATTGCACAAACAATAAATTTGAAGCCTAGAACTAGAAGTGTCAATTCACACACAGGACAGCTTTTATTCACATAAAAACATCTTATCTTTTATTTGAACTTGTGGTTAGAGAAGACAATGCTTCTCCAAATTCCAGTTCAGTTCAAGGAAGTGTAACTCTAAGCTCTTTCCTATCTGCTCCAAATGACTGCAACAAAAACCGTAAACCAGTTTCATCTTAACTCACAACAATGAAGGACTAAAATCAAGAGAAAAAGTCTACCTCAGTTCCCAAGCCATTCACATACACATTGGTGAAGAGCTCAGACGGATCTGGCATTGAGAATTCCTGAAATATTGCAAAACCCAAAACACGAAAGTCATGTTAACAATAGAAACAAATCCCCATTTGTTATACAGTGGACTTAGTCGAGGAACTTGAGGGATATATATCAATCTTCCTTTTATTTTCAGGTTTTATTAAATCTTGTTTTATGAATAGTCAAGAGATGAATTCAGAAATTTAGCACCTTTGCTTTTGCAATGGCCTCATCAACCACTTTTCTAGTTTCCTTCTCAATATCCTGCAAATGGATCGAGATAGTATAATTTAAATCTTTGTTTTTCTTTTGCAGGTTAGCATTGAATTAAAGGATGCAAATGTTTCTAGAACCTTGAGATCTTTCTCAGTGGCCAGGTCATGAGATAATATCAGTTTTTTCACTCTATCGATTGGATCACGCTCCTGGAAACATTTTGAATCAAATGTACTACAAAAGTGAGCGGTTAAAGAGAAACAAACAGAAATTTTGGGAAATTCCATTTCCATTTCCAAATACAAAAACAGAAGTGTTTTCACTGACCTGTCTCACGTTACTAATCTCATCGCGTGTTCGATATGTACTTCCTGGATCAGACATAGAATGACCATGGTACCTGTAAGTATCCATTTCCAGTATCTGAACCACCAACATCATTCAGAAATATAGATTAGTAATTTTCCATTTACCTCTTATTACTACAGCATTAATGCTAAAAAACTATACAAAACAATGAACAGAAAAGCAAAAAATGAGTAATTAGAGTATACAAGCAAGATAAGCTCTCATGCGTCAGCTGTTTGATTAAAATTAAATAAAAATTAACATCACGAAAAAACCACAATCCATGATCATTTTGAACTCAAATTAATGGCTTAAAGTGTAAAAAAACTGAAATGAAAAGAATACCATAAGAATGCCAATGTCATGATGAACTTACTATAGGGCCATTTTTTAGAACATATTCCTTTGCATATTTGCATGCCTGTTTAACAGCAAGGACATCCATTCCATCCACCTGCTCCGAAATGAAGAATGCATGTAAGAATGACTAGAACCCACTAGGTATTTGCTTGTCTGATGTGGGATTATTTGAAAAAAACAAATTTAGGTTATGAAATCAAAATCTTGTTTAACAAAAAAGTAGTTTTTTTGGGTTATATTACTAAAATGTCCTCTTGTACTTCAAATTTAAACTGAGTTTACTTCAAAAATTCAAAAAAATACTTCTACATCCATACTTAGATGAAAAAAATGACTTCAAGGATTTATAAACAAGAAAGAACAAGAAAATGAAATCACTTTTCCTGCAAAAAAAAGAAAGTAAGATCTTTGTTTTGATAAACGAGTTTTCCTATAATCAAGTTCTTTCACTAAGATAGCAAATGTTTTGATTTCCACTAAAAACGCTCTGATTAAAAAGGAGATCATATTAGCCATCCCCGGAATAAATCTGGGTCACAAAAAAATAGGTTTTTCAGATTCTTTGCTAAGAACCCTCCTAGAAGCCATTTTCTACAAATCCTTACAAAAAATCTCCTGACCATATCACTAATTGAATGGGAATTGGAGTGTAGAATAATGAACCTTCAAGCCAGGTACATAATCTCCTCTTTTATAATAAGCTGGACTTTTTGCTGCTCTCCATTCAGCCGTTCCCATTCCATCTGCAGTAAGCATTTGCAAGATCAATTAGATTTGAATTAGCATCATATTTTCAAACTGCAGGCATGAAACTCGTTCAAACATTCCAGACAATCACAATGCCTAAAATTATCTCACCTAAGATTGCTTAATTGCAAACTTTGGAATGAATCTAATTAGATAGAACTTACAATGATTGTTTTCACAAACAAGAATCACAGGAAGATCCAAAAGAGCAGATATATTAAGAGCCTCAAATAACTGCCCTTGATTCGCTGCACCATCACCATACATAGTAAAAGTCACAGTCCCCTCCTTCAAATATTTCTGAGCAAACGCTAATCCACACCCTAACGGCACCTGAGCCCCAACAATTCCATGTCCACCAAAGAACCCACGATCCTTTTTATACAAATGCATCGACCCACCTTTTCCTTTAGAACAACCTGCTTCACGCCCCATAAGTTCAGCAAACGTCTCCAATAAGGTCCCGCCACGGCCAAGGAAGAGACAGTGATCGCGGTAAGTTGTAATTACGGCGTCTTTCTTTGTAATTACAGATTCCATTCCTATGGCGACGGCTTCCTGTCCGTCGTACAAGTGACAGAATCCACGAACTAGTTTTGCCTTGTATAACATATCGGAGGCTATCTCCATACGACGCATCACTGTCATGTCATGGAAGAAAGTAATTAGTTCCTTTGGTGTGGTTTCAACCGTTCGTGATGGCGGTTCGCAGTTATGACCGGAGAAAGGGATACTTGTCTCGATTGTGATGGTATTTGTGTCGTTTGATGCCGATGAAAATGGCCGGAGAATTGACGGAAGGTTTGAGATCACGGCTTTTAGAGGATTCAGCAGATTTCCCGTTCTGTAACTCCGACGAAGAGCCATCTCTCTCCCTGTCTCTCTCGATCTCTCTGTCTCTCTCAAAGTTACCTCCGGCGAGAACGAAGAATCCAAGATTATAACGTACAGTCTATTTTGGCACAAATGAAATTATTGGAAAAATCATCAAAATTAAATTTTAAAATAGTTTTTCTTTTATATATATATATAAATGTTTTTTAAAATTATGATGGGTAAAATCATAACCTTATTAAATATATTGAGAATATAAATATTAAATAATATGATAAAATTGTAAAAATTAAAATTTGAATGAAGAATATTTAATATTAAATTTATTTTGTACAGTGACTCTCAAAATATAATTATGAGGATAAATAAACAAATAATGTCGAAATAATTTTTATGAAATATTTCGAAAGATAATAAAAATTGTATTTATTTAAAAGTTAGTAAGGCAAATATGTATATATAACTATGAATAATGAGATATAATTTCTATGGATGAAATTAAATATCATAATCTTCTTATGAACATGTACAAAATTATTATTATTATTATTATTTTTTTTTTTTGTCTCTATCCTACTCTATGAAATAAAAATAAAAACAAATTTAATCAACACAATTTGGTAGCAAATGATTCTTAAATTACTATTAGTATTATTTATTTAAATTATAAAAATACAACACGAAACAAAAATATTCAATAAAAAGATAAGAAGAGAAACGAAACTGTTTTTTTTCAGGTTGTTGAAAAAAAAATCAGGTTAATTTTGTTAAATTTATTTAGCAGTGAAAAGAAATTTGGTGGCACTTCATAATTTTTATAAATATTCTTCTTGCAATTATCAATCTTAAAATAATTAGATAAAATTGCCCTATTTACTTAATTACATGTTCACAAATATCATATTTATTGACTGATTATTATTGATAAAAGTATTCAAAAGTTAAAATAACTCAGGTAACTCAAATATAAAAAAAATTACTTAAAAATTTAAATATCTCATATTATATTTTTAAAATTAAATTAAAGTGAGAGGTTATAATTACATGATATAATGATATAATGATAGTTTTAATAAACACAGATTGAAAAAAAAAAAAAACTGAATTTGATTCCAATATTTTAGTCTGTCCTATGTCAACTTGGTGTGTTGATTAGGCTAAGTTTCTACTTTAATTAATATTTTTAAATACACCCATACATTAATAGTAACAATAACTTTTTAATTTTTTTTAAGTAAAAGTTCAACTCACAATACATTTTACATTTAAGATATCACAGTGAATTATGTAAAATATTTAAAATATATACATCTTATTTTAATAAAACAAAATTAATAAAATTCAAATGAAAACATAATTTTTTCCTTTCAAACTATAACTCTGAAATTTTTGAATGTACTAACAAATTGTCCAACTAAAGAATGTTAGGTTTGAAAGACCTAACTAAATTCAAGAATTTGAGTGCAATTTGATTTTATGGACCATATCATTAATTATAAAAATGAATTAAGTAGATCCTTTTAGAATTTCAATTTAATCTACATGAATTTTATATTTGAAATTGATATTTAACTGTCAAGGATGGATTGAAGATAATTATAATTATTATATTTTAATTTAAGATGTTAATATGACTTTACAGTCACATGATACATATTTCAACTTAATTTTAAGTGATTATCAAATTCGTGATATTAATGATCTATTATCGGTTAGAAACTACTTAAATTTAATTGGTTAATGGGTTGCCTATACTAAAAATTGATTTTTTTTTATTTTATAAAAATAGATATTAAGAGTTTAGGAATAATATTTTAATAAATGAAATATAATTTAAATGCTAAAGTTGTTTAGAAAAAAAATTATCTCTCTAAAATCATCTAAATAAATTTTTTAAAAGAAAAATTAAAAAATCCTCTTCGATGACTTATTTATTATTGAAGGGTGTCTTGTTTTTATTTATATTGTTCAGATTTGAGTTAGTATTGTATTTTGATTGGTTTGGTATCTTATTTAGTTTAATCAAAATTTTCTTCTTATTAGCAAATGAGATAAAATTGTAATTTTTTTATTTTATTTTTTATGTTAAATAAAGAGTTTTTGAAATTGATATTTCATTTGGAGGTCCTTTTATAAGTATCTTTCCTTAATTTGTACAAATTTATCATTATTTTAACAATATGTAGATCGTCAGTTATCACTTGGTTAAAACATTTTTGGCGTTGTTTATCAACCCACGGATAATGATACATTTTATTACCACTCAGAATTTTTGATAAACTCACGGATAATGATACATTTTATTATCACTCAGAATTTTTAATAAAGATTTTTCCGACACCGTAAAACTAGTTTATTAAGTTTACTCTATTTCTTCACCCATTGTCACCGACACCGTAAAACGAGTTTGTATTTAGAGTTACCCAAAAATATTTCAAATAAAATTTTAATTTTTACAAATTTGATGAATTTGAAACAAAATGAAAACAATAGGTTGTAAATTGATAAAAGTGTATATTGAAAACTAAAAATCCTTGAAGGGTAGATATGGAAGAAAATTAATTTCAAGGAAGACGATGAGTTAGAATTGGAGCTCCGGTGACTTCCATGGCAGAGGACGGTAGAACAAGGGAGCTTCCGGTCAAATCAATGGCATATACAAATCCATGGCGATTTACTCTCTTTTTACACTTCACGATCTTCGCATCCATTCTTCATTTCTCCGTATCGATGGAATCGTAAGTAAATTCAGTCTTAACTATGTTACATGCTTGATTTTGTAGATCGCGTTTCGATCTCATGTCCATATCTCTTAATTTTGAACTTTTTATTTGAATCAGAGGTGAAGGAGATCGAGATGGAACAATTAGGTCTGGAATATTAACAGGACAACGTCGAGGTCTGATGAGATTTAGAGAGATACCTTCTGGTAGCAACGTTACTTTTGAATGCTCACCTTCTGGTCCTTGTATTGCTTGCCAATACTCTGAAAAGGTTTTCATCAGTTTACAGTTTAATAAATAAACTAGTGTTTCTTTGATTACTGATTGATGCAAGTTTATGGTAATTGAAAAGATAGTAGATTTTCTGATATTTATTGACAATGAGTACATTCTAGGTATTATGATTACAATAATTAAATTAGTAACAGTTGATTTCGGTAAATAGGAAAAATAAAGACTATCTTGACTCTTTGATTTCGGATAAGTGTCTTCTTGGGATTGTTGTCTCTGTAACATCTTTGCAAACGAAACGGGGTGACACACACCGTAAGCTCTTCACATAGAAGAGAAAATCGGTTATCACCCATCATTATCTCTCTTTCTCACTGCCTATTTAGATGCTGATTGGGCCGGATGTCTTGATGAATGATCATCAACTAGATATTGTATATTCATTGGTGACAACTTAATTTCCTGGAACTCAAAAAAGCAGGTTGTTGTTTCTGAATTTTGAGCTTTAGCTTGTGTCACAGTCGAACTCTATTGGTTGTAATCTCTTCTTGGTGAACTTTGGGTACCCATGCCTCAAGCCTCTATATTATGGTGTGACAACATTGGGGCTGTCTTCCTATCTGCCAATCCAATTTTTCATATTGAAATTGACTTTCACTTTGTTCGCGAACTAGTTGTTAGAAAGACTCTCACCATTCACTACTTGATTTCTGATAAGTGTCTTGGGATTGTTGTCTCTACTAAGATAGCTTAATTATATGCGTTTCTTCCATCTTGCATGTGGAAGATTTTATGTTTTTGATATAAATCAGGATGCAATTTCCAAGTGTTTTGTGTGATTCTCATAGGTGAGACCCTAGCTTTGTTACATGGTTACTGCATTGTTAGGTCACATTTTGAATGGAATCTACCGCGTCTAGCTTCAGTGCTCTTGTTGTTAGAACTATTAGTGTTATCCTCTTTCATTTTTGGGAAAAACACACATCTATAGGCAATTGTAGTTGTTGATTGAGTGACCTTGCATTTGATTCGTTAGATTATTGGTTATGATGGGTTTGTTTGAATTTAAACCAGATGTTAGTTTATGCATGTAAGATCAATCTGAGACAACTAATTGCTAATGCTTCAGTCATTTGAAGTTGAATTCTTTAGGATCAACCCTGCTAGGGCTCTCTGCGAAACATGCATTCCCGTCTCCTTTAAAAATTAAAGTCATGAAGTTTGATTCTTGAATTAAACACAATTTCATATTCATTTTTATTTTTCATACTTTTCTTCTTTCAGTCATTAATTAATCCACATTCTCCTTGCAGAATGATCCTAAGTTTCGTTGCAGTGAAACTGGCTACCGTATACCTTTAAAATGTGTAGAAACTCGTGTTAATGCTGATAATGCAAAGAAAAAGAATAGTTCCAAGGGTCGGTTGACACTCCAAACTAACGATGTGTCTAAATCATCGGGTGCTGCTGAGGTTTATATTACCTATAGAAGCTGTATACCTGCTGTTAATGAAGAAAAGTTGTCTGTGTTTGGTTTTGAGGTAAAAATTCTGAATTTTAAACTTGTTTTGTTTTCTTCTCATTGTGATCGTGTTTGTTTACTCGTCGAACAGAGTATTATGCTGGGTTTGTTGCTTCTTAGTGGTTCGGTTATATATTTCAGACAGAAAAGAAGTAACAACAACAATAACTCGCAACCGGGGATCAGCATGGTGAGAATTCCTTCCAATTCTAGGTTCTAACCCTAAACTTGAAATCTGTTAAAATTTCAGAAAAACTGTATTTTCCATTTCATAAATGTAATTACACCTTAGTTATATATTTCTGTATTATTACTTTTGATTTCCATGTAAGCATTTAAAAAAGAAGTAACAATTCTCAGGTCCTGAGTTTTTTTCTTTTATTAGTTAGTTTCAATTTTTTTTATCATTCATTAATCAGGAGATCAAATGTGTCAATAAAAACGTTTTAAATTAAGTTGGGGCTAAAAAAAAACTTGATTAAATACTGTTCTTGCTTAATGCATCACTTGTTTTAATACAATTCGCAAATAGTTAGATTTTTTTTAAAATGGTTTAGTGCCATTTCATTAAAAAAAATGTGTCAACGGATTAAGTATGTAAACCGCAGATACACGTATAACCTATATCAATGATCTTAATACCCCAATGATCTTAATACCCCAATCATCATATATATGCATTCAATAAACCTCATATTCAAGAAACAATAACTATTAAAAAAATGTGTCATCTTAATACCCCAATCATCATATATATATATGCATTCAATAAACCTCATATTCAAGAAACAATAACTATTAAAAAAATGTGTCAACGGATTAAGTATGTAAACCGCAGATACACTTAACAACTCATACCCATGACCTATATCAATGATATTAATACCCCAATCATCATATATATATATATATATATATATATAATATGCATTCAATAAACCTCATATTCAAGAAACAATAACCAAAATAAAAAATGAAATTTATAAATAATAGTAAATAATAATTCTCAGTTTAGCATCATGTTCACTTGGAAAATAATAACTATAAAATAAATAATTAAATTAACATGATGACATTTAAACTATTTTTTATTCATGTCATATCTTAAAAAGAAATAATAATAATAATAATAAAATAACATTTACCAATTTAAATAATATGAATGTTAATTATAAATAGTTATCAGGAGGACAATGAAGGACATATTGGGTGTAAACGAGTCCTGTCGAGTTGATTTAATTTGTATTTTATATATTTGATTGAGTATCAAAATTTATACTCGAACATAAATTATATGTATCGACCTCAATCAAAATAGAGAAATATGTTTATGATTTTTTTTATATATAAAAAGATGTTTAGGATTTGTATTATATATATAAATATATATTTTGTATTTATATAATATAATCTTGTATAATATAATATATTTACAGGGACGGATTTATATAGAAGCTCGAGTGAGTTCATTCCCAAACAAATTTTTTTTCTTACGGTTCAAATTTAACTATACCCGTTAATTTCTTAAAATTTTTTAATATACTTCAATATTTTTTTTTAATTATTAAAAAAAAATAATAAAACTTATATTTATGCAATAATTTTATTCAGAAATTTTTCTTTATTTTGTTAGTCATTGTATATTTATAAATATAAATGTTTATAATATTTATAAAAAGAGATACCGACTACAAATATAAAATCGAGTCACTCAAACTCAATTCGAAATATAACACAAATATCATCCCAGAAAAAAAAACAACCTTAACGGTAAGACATTATAATTTCTATCCCAAGACCAAAACACAATTTACTAAAATAGCTCAAACAAAGACACATCCTAAATTGAAATCTTTCTTAAAAAAAAAAAAAAATCTTAATAAAAAAATCCATCTCTACACATGTCAACAATATTATCAATACATTAAAAATCCAAAATGAAGACAACTCACTTTCTTGGGCAATATATAAAAGTAAGGTCAACTGAACTAAAAAAATGATTTACAAGAATTACAAGTGCTAAGCTTAAAACAATACTTACTATATATATATATAATAAGTAAATGTATTACTCTATTAAATTTAATTCCATTCCCTAAAATGAAATTTGCAAAGGGATATTCCTGTGAAGAAAACCATAAAAAAAAAAAAAAGCACTAATTAATATATGGCAAAGGTATATATAGTCTTTCATTTTTATTTTATTTTTTCTCAATTCTTTCTTTTTGCTTTCATGCTGGCTCTTCGGGCAACATCCCACGGTTTTAGAGCTGCCCGAACACCAGCTTCTCTGGCGAAGAATGATTCATAACCGGGAGAGTCGAATGCAAAGCCAGTATGTTTAGATCCTTCTCGGGGAAGCTGTGCAATGGCAAAGCTCCTTGCCTCGTCTGGTGAAAGATGAGTGCCCGTATCCAACAAACTGGCCGCAGTGCTTTCTGGCTCGTTTAAATGCTTTTCCTGAATGATTTGGTGCTCGAATGGGAAGAACCACCTTTGAACCCTGTATGAATGAATGAATTCCAACTTGGCAGTTATTTTGGTATTTCATAAAATCAAACTAAAATTATAAAACATCATCCCATCTGGAAGGAAAATCTGACTTAAAATGGATCAATTTTGAAACAACTAATGTTTATGTATCTGGATCTGTTTCATACATAAATATTTGGAAAAGATTCATAAATCTATTTATACCCATCACTGGATAGGGATATAAATTTTATACAACTTGATATGATCAAGAAACTAAAATTTAGACATAATCGATTGGGTTGTTTTGATATTGATTTTTTAAATGTTGATCATGATCCAAAAAGATTACACTTTGTTATGTTTACCAAAAATCAAAATAGTCTAAAAAATAAACTCGAGAAAAACTCTATATACTAAACGAAATATTAAATTAAACTATAATTTGGATCATCATCTCATGATTTGTAAACTAAATGAAGCAACAAAATCACACTAAAACCTGGATCACGATAAAAATATAATCCGATAATGACCCAGAAAAAAAAATATTTTCAATTTTAGTTTTGGCAATTTTTCAATAAGACGATGATTACTACAAAATACTAATTTCCATGTAGGCTTGATGTTTCCCAATGTATGAGCCTATTTTCTTTAAAAAAATTATAGCTAGCTAAGTTTGAATATTGACTTGAGAACCAAAGTTCAAGATCTTACGATAGATAAATGAAGTCACTGAGCAGAGCAGCAATCGGAACAAGGAGGAGGGTGATATAGAAGTGACCGGTTCGCATCAGATCAAAAATAACATAATAGATACCCTGCATAGAGTTGGGAATGAGAAACATGTTGAGTATCTGTCTGGACTTCTTCAATCAAAGAGAAGGAGAAGAAAAAAAGGACTTTTTTGGGACTTACCTTATTGTCGACTACACCAGAGTACACAAAGATAAATATGTACCATGTGAGAATGCTTCCTCCAACACTAATGTGATGCCACTTTGTAATCGTGTTGCACATCATAAGTAGACGCAAGTTGACAGTAACAAGCAGACAATTGAATGCCAAAGTGCTAACATCCCATAGGCCAAACATCTTGCCCGCCGAATCAACAGCTCGAGAACTCGAAACCGACACAAATATGTAGATCACTAGGGAGTGGTAAATAGAAAACAAGGCCAAGATCCCCACCACTCTCCATCTGAAGAATGTGTTTTTTATTCCTTCCTTGTATAGTTCAGGATATCTCTTTGAAAGAGATGCACTCACATCCTAATGAAAAATTAGAGAAATCTGGTCAGAATTCATCTCCTAGAAGCTTGTTTGATGAAAAAATAGTTTATTTGGTAATTTTATTATTGGGGTTAAATTACTAAAATTTCCTTTCATATTTGAAAATGTAAGGGTGTTTTGGTTGATGAATTAAGTATTTTGATGGTTAAAAAGATAGGTGGTGTGATAAAGTTTTAAATTTTTAAAAGAACCCAAATAACTCTAGATCAAACAAGAAGGATACTAGAGAAAATCAAATATACCTTGTCGAAAAGTCCGAGGATAAGAACTGGTACTGAAGTGAAAAAAACGTTGTACAAAGACTGAAACCAATCATCATAGAATCTTTGACCAGAATACCCAGTGTCGAAGGTAAACCAAAACTGAATGAGTGTAAGTGTGAGGTTCTTGTAGAAGAAATATGTTACCACCTGCAATCATTATTTTAAAGCTATAACTTTTTTTCCCATAAAATATGACGATTAAAAAGATATGGTAGAAATGTATACCTTGCATAGTCTAATATATGACCATCTTCCATGGACAAGCAATAGATCTGTAAGAAAACGGAATTGAGCAATTGAAAAATCACTTGCCATTACTGCTTGCATTCCTTCTTGACCACTAATTCCAACTCCGACATGAGCAGCTTGAATCATGCTGACATCATTGGCACCGTCACCTATTGCAAGGGTAATTTTTCGTGCACTTTTCTTGACTAAGCTTGTTACCTTCATACAAAACCAATTGCTAATTCAAAAAGAACATTTCCCCAAAAAATACTGTTCCACTTGAAACAAATATAAATCAGACATTCAGAAACTTTTTTTTGAACAGATTTAAAAATACACCACTGAGTTCATATTGAGATATCTTACAAGGAATATATAGGATAAACCTAAAAAGGAGCCAAACCTGTGCTTTCTGTAAAGGGGACACTCTGCAGCACACAACTGAAGCGCAATTCAAGCTCAAGTTCAGTAGCATTACACGTAAACTTGGGTCCAAAGCATACATTAGGCACTTCCCATCAATCACAAGCGCTAATTTCCCATTTGGAGTTGTGTGAAGATAGTTTATTGCTTCATCGTGGGACTTTGTTAGCTGCTGTTTTACTGCGTCTTTCATGTATTTTGCAATATGCACTTGATCACCCTAGCCATGAAATTGAAAGTCAACTAATACTTGTCTTGATATTTCATCAACATAAACACATTTTAATGCAGCTATATTGCAACTAAATCTTCTTACTGTGCTTTCAACTTCTAGTATATCATCAGTTTCTGAGTTAATGATGAACTGTTTCATCCCATTGTTAATCAGTTTACAAGCTGCCAAAAGAAAAAAGAAAAAGAGTTGTTAGAAGAAGCTAAAGAGAAGATCCAATAATTTCATAATCGACACCTTAAGCACTCACCGTAAGCTATGTTTATTGCTGTTTCCAATTTGTCTCCAGTCAGAACCCAAATCTTGATTCCTGCCTTAGAAAGAGTTTCTATACATAATGGAACTCCTTCTTGAAGCTTGTCTTCTATAGCTGTGCATCCGATTAAGATGAGATCTTTCTCTATGAGTTCTGCGACCTGCATACACTAGCATGGTCATATCCATTGTCTTTTCTCTGAAGATAATAAAACAAAACAATCAAAGAGCTTTCTTTGAAAAATGAAATGTAGATATTGCCAACAAATCATTCATATGCGAGTTTTGTTGCTTCTTGAGTACCTTTGTTTCTATATTCTACCCTACATTTCAGCTTTTATCATAAATTTGTCTCTTTTCCAGCTTTCAACAAAATCGTCAACAAGAACCAAGTAAAAATATCTCACAATATTCTCAGCATGTTATAATCTTGTGCAACAGAATAACAATCTAAAATATATCATTAATTAATGTATTAAGGATATTTAACATGAATTTCACAGTGACATGAAGAATGATCTTAAAACATGTCCAAAATATATGAGAATTTTCTACAAATATATGATTCAGTCAGAAATCCAGAAGAGTATAACATATTTACCTCATCCAATTTCTTCTCACGGTCCCTGAGAGACGATTTGGCCTGAATATATTTTTCATTCCAGTTTTCATATGCATTGGGACTCAAATCTCGATATGCCAGGCACAGAGTACGTAATCCAGCAGATCCAAATTGCTCCAAGTGCTCTCTTGATGTTTTCTTAATTTCATTGTTTCCACTAACCAATCTTTCATATATTACTGAATCGGCACCCTGAAAAGGACAGATCCAGAAGTGAGTCTAGTTCTGCAACCAACTCCATAAATGAAAGAAATTTAATGGGTATTAACTTTTAAGTTAAATTAGTACCTTGCAATACAGCACAAGCCTGCCATCTGGATAACGACATACAACCGATTGCCTCTTCCTAGTACTGAATGCACAGAAAGATGAAATAAAATGAATAACAGATTAAGTATATTCAGGACATAATAGGATAATTTAAGGGGAATGAGAACCTGTTGAACTCGAGGACATTTAGGATTTCATAGGGAACATCGTCAACTTTTCCCATCCTCTCAACATGTGATTCACGGACATAGACGAGAGTAGGAGTCCGCCTGAGGAAAAGAATTCATTGCCTACAATCTATGAGACACTTCATACATGCAGCAGAACTCAACATATGTGGTTAAAAAGGACTTTCTCTCAGAAAACTTCTGTTTATATTTATATATATATATATATATATATATAGGGAAGCTTGAAAACCAAGGTCATGTTTGATGTGGATTTTCTAGATTGAATCCAATAAACTAATATTTCATCATCCATCACTTTTTTTTTTGAAAAAGGTCAACTTTTCAATGAAAGTAAAACGCAAGATGCGTTTAGTGAATTACAGATGGGAGTAAGAAGAGAAACAAAAACAAAGGAACAGAAGGAGAAGAAAAAGACTAATATCTCATCATTCATCACTTCTTATATCAAATCATCAACCAAAATACAAAAATACCCTTACTTTAGTCTTTGTAACATTTAAAATACTAAATTCTAAGTTAACTGGGTCATTTTGTTCACTTAAATTTTCTATTTAATGAAAAGTTGACCCTTTCTCAAAAAAAAAAAAATATTAAATTCTAAGATTAATTCAGTCATTTTACCCAATAATCCACTTTTTACATCAAACAACATTTTTTCGACAAAAATAAAAATACTTTGAATAACCCCATAATTCAACATAATTGTGATTTGTCAAACAACATAATTCGCAATAATAGTGTAACAAAACAATTACAAGTACAGATCTAGGTCTCACAAGTAGTATACCTGTAAAAGAAGAAACCGAAGTTCTTTGCCGCAACAACCAAAGCAGACTCATCTGGCGATGCTGCTTGATATCGAATTTTTTCAGGCAACTCCTCTCCTTCAGGCAGCACAGTGTGACAAATGGCAAGGCATCTGAAGAATTCCTTTAGAAAGAAGGAAATTGTCAAAGATTTACAAAGGACCAAATAGTGTTACAAACTACACATATAGTACAAACAAAAATATAACTACACTTTCCAAGGACGTGTCCTAGATTCTCAAGTTCATAGAAATATATGATGGGGACATGAATTGTTCAGTTTACCATATATCAACCTTGATTGATGCTATAATATACAAGGACAAAAGATCAAATATGGCCCTACACTTTTCATAAAGTGCTATAGGTTCATGT